>NW_020884908.1:3911883-3956499 GCF_003945725.1 Corapipo altera
AAAGGGAAAGGGAAAGGGAAAGGGAAAGGGAAAGGGAAAGGGAAAGGAAAAGGAAGGAAAGGGGAGAATTAACATAATGTGATCTCAGGCCTAATATAACAAAATTGATGTGAGTTCAGAATAAGAATATTTTCCCTCTTGCATCATGAAAACAGTACTTCAGGTGTTTCTATGAGCCAGCAAGTTTTCTACTGCATTCAAAGGTAGTTTGCCACCCATACACTGTTTAAAAAGCAGAGGGGGAAGGTGATGGTAAGGTAGTGATTTGATAAAAGTAATTTTCTAGAACAGGAAATAGCATTTCCTAAACCAAAACAACATGATTTTGAGGTGACAGAATATCTAACCAACACCACTAAACTACAAAGTCACTGTAAGGAGATATTTCCTTAGATTTTTTAAAGTAAAAATATTTTTAATAAAGCATTCATCCTGGCTTATATCATCTTTCCAAGTACAGAGCTTCAGTTTCCTTTTGCATGGAAGTCTCCCACCCCTGCCCATGTGTTTTTTCTTTCCCTTTGTTATGTCCAAGGTGGCCTCATTAAAAGAGGATCTTCCCCACCAGCCAGAAGCTCTCAGGGCTCCAGCCCTTGCTGGGGTGGGTAATGGTTCTACCTTGTTACAGAAGTAAACCAAATGTGAGGAAGAGGTTCATGCATCTGAAAGCTTCTCTGTACTGGAGACCTAATGGAAGAGACTTCTTTTTCCTAAAGCCTTGCCTCGTTTCTGTTTTTAGACCATTACAGCTGGAACACCACTCATGAAAAACTTATTTATCTATAGTTAAAGCTGATGTATTCTGTATGATGCTTACACTGCATCATGCTCTCCACCCCTCCTCCCTTGGCAGACACCTGTGTGGGAATGGCTTTCTGTTCTCTTTATAGTTCATATCCATATATGTCTATTAGCCAGCATATAAAGGCTGAAAGACTCTGAAGGCCTATTTTTTTCTACAGGTACAGCAGTGTCTTGTATGTTTTCCTCGTGTTACACTCTTGCAAAGCTGCCCAAGGTAAGACTCTCAGCCCTGTGAAGGTTCTCACCAAGAATTTTGGTTCACATAAGTTTACTTACTTGTTATAGATAAAAAAAGAGATCCAGTAGCACACAGTGCTAACAAATATGAAAAAGAAAAAAAGAAAAAAGTAAATTTTACCATAAATATTCTAACTTAATTAAGACTGTATCTTCTCCACCTACATAGTTTTATCTGCATTGGTCAGGAATCCTGGGTGTTATTGTCCTGGTCCACGATATAGGTAGGCCCTATTTAAAGTCATATACAGTTACTCAGATTCAGCGATGACAGAAATTGGGTCTGACATTTTATTCTCTGTATGGCCTGTACCTGGCTAGTTCAAATAACTGGGACAAGATTTCAGTATTTACCCCCTTTATTACTAACAAAGAAAAAAAAAAAAAAAAAGAGAAAAGGGGCATGGTATGGGGGGAAGAACCAGGTCAGAAGTTTGGAGTTCTCTCCAAGCTAAAATTTGGGCATTATATTTTAGTGGTTGTTCAGCTGTTTCACCCTTCGAGATCTAAGGAGTTTGTGTGGAAGAGACATTTGTTAAAACAAGGTTCCTGGGGACAGAGACCACTCGTGTGCTGTGTGACACCACTGTCTAACATTCCAAAGGATGCTGTACCATTCTGTTACACTGTTGTATTAATACACAATATTATTTATTTCCTGGTTAAAAGATGGACATGAAAAAAATTATTCCCACATGGAAGATAAAATAATATAGTATATAGAAAAAGAAAAATATTTTGATAGATATGGAGCACGAATGATTGGTGTAGATTCTGATGTACAATAATACACTTTTGCCTATAGGTATAAAAAGTCCCGATCACGATACAAGAGTAGGTGACTCCTCCAGAACGTCCCCGCAAAACGTCCTCCTAATGAGGAGGTGTAACACACTTCATGGGATTCATTTCTTCACAGTCAGCAAATCAGATTCTCATCTTAGTGTGCACTTAAGCCTATATAATTAATTCCATGAAAATAATTCAAATGAGGCCCTGTGCCTGGAAGGCTGAGAGAGGAAGAAAGGAACGGACACGTCCAAGGCCATAGAAGAAGTCAGCTGTAGGACATGGCTGTTTTACCAACAGGGTGGACTGTACTTCCAGCTGTCCTAGTAGAACAACTCATTCCTTTTCCAGTTAAAAATTCCTCAACCTAGTAGTCAGCCCACTTGCAAAATCAGCACAGGTGTTTGCACATCTAATGGTGTAAGCTCCGAGGATATTTTTGGTTTTGGATTTGGAGAGGCTAGATACACAGTTAAGGAAAAATGAGATCAGCTGGAGAGGTGGCACTGAATATATGCCTATACATTCCTAACCTGTAGCACTATTCTCTCTTTAGAGGGGGGAAAAAGTAATAAAATCATCAGGGATGTCAGGAAGGGCAGAATAGAGACTGCTAAAATGGAGTAACAGATGTAGTCTGCAACAGGGCACTAAGTGTCGCTGGAGGAGATGTAATCTGTTGCACTACCACAATGCAGAATTCCCACCAATTTTTTTATCCTTTTTTATCCTTTGTGAAAGAAAGGACTCACATGAGTAACTGCAGATGAAGCGAAATTGGTTTTATAGAGGAAAATTAGCTACAATTTTAATCACAGAAAAATTCTGAATTAGTAAAAAGGCATACTTTAGTCTGTTCCCTTTTCAGCAAGTTTCCCTTTCGCAAAGAGTGTGTTGGGATTCCTCTGATGTTTTGATGGAGATTTTTTGTAGTGTTACTTCTGATCATATTAAAGTTGTTGGAAAATGAGGGCCTTATTTTCTGCTTGGTTAAAAACACAGTGAAAAATGTTAAGAAATCCCTCATTCAGACTTAATTATACCCCTGCCTATGCAATTTCTGACTCCAAACAGCTGTTCAGTGGTGGATGGAGTCTTGCCTTCCAGCTGTGCTCACCCCCCAGACCCTCACAGCACCTACCTCAACATCCTTGCCTGGTAGCTGCACTGATGGGGTCCTGACAGATCTACTTGGACAATGGCTACAGAGCTCAACAGGCATTTAAACTCATTTACCCACAGTACTCCTGGCAGTCAGAGATGCTAATGTTGACGTACTAGGCAAGTATTTCTCCTGCTAGCAAAGCCTCACATAGTAGAGCAATCACACTGATTTTTGACAGAAAGCACACCTTTGAAGGCTTTAAGATCCTTGCAGCCTTTAAAAATTTCATTCTAAGCTAGCCAGTTGCAAGATATTTCAAAAGCTTAAGCTTCCTGTGATCAAAGGCGCTCTTGAATCACCCTATTATGTTCTCCTCCTTAAATCCTGTCTACTTGGCAGTGTTGGTGAGGAATTTGGCAATTTATTGCTTCTACTCATGAAGCATATTGAAACATGCAAACTGCATGCTTATAGCTCCTCAGCAGTGTCACATATGCTGTTGACATCTCAGGATCTGACAACACATAGCAATATTTTGAGAAAACCAGATTGCTGTTTCTTCCACCACTTAATTTAGAAAGCAGAAAAGTGATCAGTGTTTAGTAATGCCATTGTAGGCAAGAAAAACATGTAGTTGCCACTTTGTAGTCATATACTTCGAAAGTAACATCCATCTGAAAATAAAATTGGGGATGAAATTTTCAGTCTCTGTCTTTAAAATGTCTTAGCGGTTTTGCTTGCTTTCCTGTCTGCAAAGGCAGGATGTATTCAGGCAGCTATGGGCAGATGCCAGGTGGTTTACCACAGATGGTGGTTGGCCATGCAGCTCCTCACCCATGTTTTATCCATACTGCATTTGTTAGCATAAAGTAAAAACATTCAGTGAGATAACTCAATTGTACAACTTGTGCCAACATATGGTCACCCATCTCAGCAAGGTTGGTCCAAGGCTGTAATCACTAGCTATTTTTAGCTCAGAGAATCTCCTTTGGGGGCACCTTTCTATCACTGTCTGACCACCTCAGACAGGAAACCTTTGCCTCCATCTTCTACGCTTTTATTAGTTATAAGCTATTTTATCTCTCTTTTTGTACAACATAACTGAGTATGACTAAACGTGCAATTTTTCCATGGAACCTACATGGATGATTGTTCATCCTTGCCATTATGAGAAATACAACTTCTCTTGTCAAGAGAGGAGAAAGAGCTTGAGATAAAAAATAGGTACACTGCAGCCTACTGATGGGCTCTTATTCCTATCTGTTGGCTCAATTTTGAGGACCAAGGACAGAAAGGCAAGAGCTGCTCCCACCAAGAAAATGAGCTGCTGAGACAGCTACCAACTAGACTCAGCTCCCTTTCTTACACAGGTCTGTGACCTGCTGTTACCTAATTGCATTCTGTTGTAGTCTAAGCCCTGATTTAGGCTTATAATTCTTTGGTTTTCTCATATATAAAATAGCTTTCAAATGACAAAATATAAGCACCTATGGCTACCTCCAAAAGATTTGAATCAGATCCTCATTTCAAGCACATCACCTCCAGATGGTCCAGTAAGCACCAGCCACCACTGAATGAATAATACAGATTGCTAAAATGTTCTAAAACCACAAATGACAGGAAGGAAAACAAAAGCATAATGCTTGTGGACATGTGGGGGCAACTTCAGTTAGCTCAGTAAGGGAGCCCAAGTAATTTTCTAAGTCCTGGTAAATTTGAACTTTATGAATGCGTATAGATGACCAAAAACTTAGAAGGTCATAAGCAGAAGCTCAGCAGTGCAGCAGAGAAAGTCACACAAACTCTTGGCTCTTTTAAATAAAACTTTGTGCTCAGTGCTGGGAAGTCACAAGACACTTCCCCTTACTGAGACATAGAGGAAGCACACCAGAGCAACACTAGTCAATTTGCTGTAATTTTAATTTCCTTAGCATAGATAACCACTTGTCTTATGAACACTCTACTATAATCCATTTGGAATTATTAAGACTGTTCATACAGTGAAGCCCAGTCAGCTTGATTAGGTGCAAAAAATTACCCAGTGAAGTTTGCAAAGAAGTCAGGTAGCTGGGTGGTAAGTCTGACAGCTGGGAAAATCATGCAAACAAGAAAGACCTCATAATAGAATCTTATTTTATCATTCAAAAATAAATGAAAAATTAGATATTTGGGGGAGAAAAATATATCGGTTCAAAACCACAGGGAATGAGTGGGAAGTTTCTGTTAAGGTTGCATCCTGAAAGAGATGCAATAGCAACAATCACCAGGATATATGCTACAAATACAGGAATTCCCACATTTCACCATAAAACTGCAGTACTCAAGCTGGGCAAACTTCTGGTGATAGCAAACCAAGAAGTCCATAAAATCTGCCTAGAAGTTTTGCTAACTTTTGAGGTGTTATTCATTGTCAATGGGTTATTCAATTTCAAATATTTCAACTGAAGAACACTCATTTGAAAATGCTGATTTAACATCCACGATGAAAGGCAGGAATTGTGGAAGGTCCCAAACACATACTAATATGAAACCAAAATCCTTTTGAGAGAGTATTAACTGAGAATTCCAGTTGCAAGTAATCTCTTGTACATTTTCCTTGCTGTAAATAAAACTATCAATACCCTCTTAATAAACTTGAATGGCAATTATTTTTAGCCAGAGAAATGTCACAAAAGACAGACATTCTGCCCCAGGAGTTGTACAAGTCACAGGCAGAGTCACTACACAGCAATGTGTAGCAAGCAGTAATATTTAGCTAAAGCACTGATCCTGCCAGTTTTAAAATTCTCTCGATTTCGTGTACCTCCAACAACTTCTTATTCAGAATTATGGCAGCTTGAGTCCTACTCTTTGGGGAATATCTGCAAGACATTTCAGGATCTGATTCTTCAAGTAGCTCATTAGGGTGATGAAAAGCCACATGATGAAGGGGCAGTGCCATGCATGAGGAGCTAGGGGTTCCTGTTGTCTTGAATTATTAACAAGTCAATATTTAGTGGACTGTTCCTGCCTGCCTGCCTACAGCAGGTGGTACCCCACTGCCTTTCACTTGGAAAGCATCTGCTTGCTCTGAGCCTCCCCAGAGCTTGCTACAGTCATTTGTTCGATTTAAGACAGACACTGTCATTATTCCATGCAGCACTTCACAGAAATATTTCCTACTAAATGCTTGAACCATCTGAGCAGCACTAGGCAGGCTGCAGGCTTCATTAATAATGCATCCCTGCTTATCAATAGATTTAGACAACTGGTATTTAGAAGCTTCTTCAGAAGGAGTGGATTTTTTTCACACCAGTTAGCTTCGTTCTGTCAGTTCCTTGATGTAGACATTACATCCAACTGAGTTCTGAAAGGCAGAGGTGCTAAAATTTTATTTGAGCTGTTCCCTTGCTTTGGAGCACCATTTGACTGATGTAACTCTTAAGATCAGCCCCTCTGTTTTGCTATTCTTTGTTGGTTTCAGGGTTTGGGGGAAGGGGTGGAGGCAAGGTTACATTTACATTAAAACGTAAATTTGCCTTTATCTTACTTGAAATACATCCAAGCATGGGCTTTACATTCTCAACAAATTCATCTTTCACTAAAACTTCTCTGGACTCAGCTCACAAATGGGAAAGAAGATTCAGTATTAGTTACCTCATGATCTACGGAGGAGGCAATCGCTCTTGGCAAAGCAGTTGGGATGTCAAATACAGACTGAAAAACAGATCAAAAGCAGTGCAAAGAAATATTTAATGTAGGGAAAGGTAATTTAATGTAGGGAAAGAGAAAATAAAGACACAATTCCATTTTGGAAAGAAAAAAATAATAAAAAAAGCAGCTTTGAGTAGCTCCGTCATGATTATAGAGAAGATATGCTTGGATCCATTTTGGTACTCATAGTAAGCTGTCCTTTTGGATCAGATTTCCCCTCCATCACCCCCTTGCTGAAGCCCACTGCCTTCAGATGCATTTCTGCAGTTTTCTTGTTTGCTGGACTTGTTCCAGTTGATAACTAAAAACCATATTTTGGTTTGGTTTTGGTTTTTATGAAGCATTCAAACAAACGGTCAGAAAAACTTAATATGCACAGATCTTACCTATGCTGACATCTTTACTTATAGTTTATGGAAGAACTCTTTCAGCCCTGTTACCTCCATCCCTGCATGAGAAGAAGTCACTGTTTCTGCCTATTAATCTCTAGAGATGCTCATCTCTAGCTGATGTGAACAATCCACTCAGCAAGTTTACATTTTTTTGGTAGATCCGGAATGTTTCAGAGGTTTCACATCCCCCTTGGCTCTGGTTTGCACAAGGAAGTCAGCTTTTCTTTCTTTCTTTCTTTGCTTGACATAATTCTTTGATTCCTAATGACAGGAAATTTACTAAGGTTCTTTACTTCGATTGCAGGAATTAAATGAGAGAGACATCAGCAGCAAGCATGGAAATATTGATGTACAACAGCAATGGACAAAGTTTACTGTCAGGCTAAAATTCCAGGCTGCTTTTGCTATAGGTGGTTTTCAATGTAGAATTGCTAGTTGCTAACCAAATAATTACATATCACTTTTTTCCCCCTCCCCCCCGGACCAGTAAGATTCACTGCACATGCTCAGGTTAATCACACATGCACATTAGATTTAATACCTCTTGGACCTATCTGAGACACTGCACATCAAGTAAGATTCCATGTGAGCAGGTATCCAATCTGCTGTCCAAGGTATAGTTCATTTAAATGCTCTGGTTGCTGGAAAATAAAGGGCCTGAGTCTGTACCCATTAAATTGAGAAGTACTAAGCTAGCACCAGAAGAAATGGATGCAGTTTGTACACTGTGCTTTGTGAATAAACAAGCAGTTATTAAAACATGGACACTGGCACACGACTGGAGGCTGCTGTACACAGACTAAGAGTTTGCTGAAGTTCATGGGAAGCTAAAGGTTGTCCAAAAAGGGCAGAATTTGGATGTAATGAATAGAATGGCATTCCCACTATAAACAAGGGAAGCTGAGTTGTAGCTGCAGCTGCTGCTGTGCTTACAACAGAAGTGTCTGTTTCAAATATCTGTCAAGGACTGAACATGAAACCAAATTCTGCCATGCTCCGAGGACAGAATTCCAATATGGGCAATAAAGCCAGAGTTTAAAAAACTAAATAGTTTATTCTAATGGTTTTATGCAAATATGCGAGAAATGAAATTATTTCAATCACAACTCTTCAAACTCCTTTGAATTACACAACAGGGGTCCATTTTCAGTGGACAGAAGTTTTTCATAATGACACTTCTTACAGGGGACTGAACACCTATGCTGAAAGGATCTCTTTGGGTGTAGTATGCATCCTATCCCTGTCCACTGCAACTAGGTCACACGTGATTTCTCCAAGATGTAAGAGCATATTTCAGAAGGATGACTTTCGGATCAAAAGGCAGTTCAATCTCTTTGCCATTAATTCCACAGACTAAGAGGTACCAGTGGTGACTAATTCACAGCTCTGTCCCCTGGTAACTATGCTGTTGTTAAAAACTTGTTTATTAAGTTAAGAATGATTACTTAAAGCAGAAGTACTGTAAGGTACAGGGATTCAATGTATAAATTATGGGGTTTATGTTTTGTTTTCTTTTTTTTAAGGGATAAAGTCCCTGATGCCATCATTAGGAGCCTACAAGAAAGATGGACAGAGACTCTTTACAAGGCCATGTAGTGACAGGACAAGAGGGAATGGCTTCAAACTGAAAGAGAGCAGGTTTTGATTAGATATTAGGAAGAAATTCTTTACTGTGAAGGTAGTGAGGCATTGGTGCAGGTTGCCCAGAGAAGTTGTGGATGCCCCATCCCTGGAAGTGTTCAAAACCAGGTTGGATGGGGCCCAGAGCAACATGGTCTAGTGGAAGGTGACCTGCACACATCAGGGGGGTTGGAACTGGATGATCTTTAAGGTTCCTTCCTACCCAAACCATTCTATGATTCTATGATATCCCTCTAACAGGGCAAAATTCACCTGCCACATGATCAAAGTAAGCACCAGATCTTTTTCCCCATCTGTATATAACCTTGATACATAACTTCACATTTTTGATGGACAGAAAAAATGCACTAGACAATAGGAATATGCAGTAGGCATGTGGAAAAGCAAGGAAGGAGCAAAGAAGCAAAAGCATCAGCTCTTCCTGAAGCTGAAGCAGTAGCCACATAGGAGACTGAACTCCATACTTTGACTTGGAGATGGAGAACACCTTTCTAAGTCAGCCTGTTCTTCATCAGGACAGTGTGATTCCTCTTATCACCACAGGAAATTATTTCGCCCTCAGGCTAGTCTGATTTTTTGACTACCATCAAATCAGAATAAAAATTCTAATTTTTTACAGACTCTTATTTTTCTCACTTCATGCACAGTGGGGAAAAAAAAAAGAAAGGAAATAAGAAACCAGTAAACTGGTTTAATAATTTTTAAAGAGATTTTAAATGATACTCACTTTATCAAGGCTGATGAAAATGACAGTGGTGTCAGAGGGTAACAGGTTGCTAATAAATACAATAGTTTAGGAAAGTGCTATTCTTGTCATGGAAAAATATATTCTGAGAAAAATAATACCACTGTAATTCAGTTTTGAAAGCTATAGAGACTTCTTAGATGAGGAATGCAGTTATTAAAGGCAAAAGTACACAATATGTTGTAATGAAATGGTTGTGCTACACACTTCATTAAACGTTTTGTGAGACACCTGGGAAATTCCAGCTCTTCCCCCTCAGAAGGAAACATTTGACGTGGCTGGATCACTGGAAGAAGCACATAGAGCAAGGCTGAAACAAAAAAAACACACTGCCTTGGTGACTCCAGCCTGCAAGCAAAGCTGAATGCGAGGAAAGATTAACCAAGGGGCTACGGTAACTTGTATTTATTCTTCCAGTGCAAGAATTAAGGTTACAAGATTCATTGAGAAAGACCTGAACAGTTCCAGCGTTCAAAAACAAGTTGATATAAGCAGAGCTGAAGTTTGTTCTGAGCGACAGCGCTGGGGAAAATCCGACAGACTGTGCATTGCACGTGTCCATTGGAAGAAAACATACTTGTCATATGAGATGCTGAAAAGCTTAAAAATTCAGAGAGCACAGTAGGGAGTCTTCCAGGAGGATTCAAAGGACTGATATGTTTTGAACGTGTTGAGTGTTTGATTTACAACATTTAAAGGTAGAAAATAAAGGGGGAAAAGCAGTCAAATTTTATATGAATCTCAGAGAAACAGGAACGAAGGAAGGGCAGCCATACTGGAATATCTAGGATATTTGCATGATCATTTCAAAAGCTCATCATTTGTGTAAAAGAAAACCCCCAAATACCCAAACAATACAAAGAAAAACAAACCCCTAACTCTGGGCTTTAACATTATGAGCAGCATTGCTAAAATAATGCTGTTTACAAAGCATGTTTAGCATGTTTCATAGTTCTAGTTCACTTTAATCCACTATTCCTTTCAGACGCGCAGCAAAAGCACATTACAGACACAAGAACCAGTTCTAAAGAAACTGCTTATATCACAGAATCCAGGGAGCTGCTGAAGTGCTGCATCTTCCTTAAAAGAATTTACAATCATGCTGTAAACTTGAGGTGTACACTCAGCAGAGTGTACAAGAGAAACATGAAGATACTGTTGTACAATGTTATAAAAATAATACATAATATAAATAGTGGTAACTTCTCTTTTTGCTCATGGTTTATCAAAGCTTACAGCCTATTAACTACACTGTTTTCACTCAACTAGAATTTACAATATGCTCATTTGAGCACTGTAATGTAAAATAGAGATCAAAATTTTAAGTTAATAGTTTCAGTGGCAAAGCTTTTATTCATGTCTTAGAGTAACTGCAACAACAATTAATTCTGCCCATACCCACAGATTCCTACTCAGAAAGCCCCTACGGATATGAAGAGCTCCCAGCTCCCAAAGTGTGTCATCTGGCACCCACGTAAAACAGTATTTCAGTCTCAAACTTCTGTCTTTGAAACAGCAATTGGGAACTTTAGCAGTGAAATGCTATTTGTGGTCAACAGTCAAGTCTACCTGTCAGTCTCCTTCCTATATCCCCTCACAAACGTGTTTGTGTGCCAAAAAGCAAGCGTAGGGGTGGGCACAACTTTCCACACGCAGCAATCTCATCTCTATGTGGAACCCTTGCTGGGTGGTCCTGTGGGACTTTGTGGCAGGAGATAAATCCGAGTCCTAAACTGTCAGTAACCTCCCCATCCCAGTAGCATTCATTTCTGGGGCATTCATGATCTGTGATGTTCCGTGCAAAATTTTCTTCCTTTATACACAATGTCAGTCTCAGCCCAGGAATGCTTTGGTTGGTAACTGTGATTATTTCACTGGTAGAGAGCCCACTGTTGGAGCCATGTCTCCCTGGGTAAGAGGCTGTAACACAAGGCTATTCCTATCCTAACAGTTATAATTTTTTTCTGGTATATGTATATCTAATACAACTCTATAAACTAAGTCTTAAGTGTATAAAGTCTGCCAAGACATCACTCAAGAACTGACAAAAATATTTTAGAAATATAGGAAACACTGGTCTTAAGTTTCTTTGTACAAACTTCTGTTTCTTCAAGAAACATCACTATAGTACAATCTTAAGCATCATTATCACCTCTCTTTTTTTTTCTCCCTACAAAATCACTGCCTTATTCAACAAACATTTCCATATTAAATACTGTTCAGTGAATGGATCATTCCAAACCGTATTCTCACACACTCTATATTACTGCACTGAAAATAAAATTATCCATTTCTGGGTCATCAGTTTCATCGTGCTTTACAGCAAGAATGCATGAATTTTCACATACAAAGCCTCCACCAGCAGAAAAAATATTACTATTCCCTTTTTCTAGATGGAGAACTAAGAACCAGAGTGATTAAAGTCACAGTGTCATGTGACCACTAATTTTCTAAACAACGCTGAGATTGAAATGAATTCTACACAAGAAACCTCATGTTCATTGACTCTGAGACCATTTTTTGGTCCTGTAACTTCCTCCTGAATTTATTACACGCTCTCCAAACGGGACAGTAAAAGAGCTAGGAGTCCTAGAGACACAGTTCTCCTCTTGACTTGTTTTTTTGAGACACTTTTCCCCTCTGCCATGGTACATGCCACATACAAGTCCCCTGTAGCCTAACTCTCTGAAGGGCAAGGCAGAGGGTTTATGTTAAGCTTTGTTTATTGATATTCTGCCATCAAATAAAACAAGCCCCCTAAAGAAATTCTTACAAAATACATTGTGGTGCAGATTTCAACAAAGGGAGAAAGCATGAGGAAGTATTGGGACAATAGCTCCTCTTTCAGCACTTCCCAAGAACAAGGAATGTGCTCTCAGGTGCATGAGGTGTTGTTTAAAGCCATCATCACATCCCTCTAATTTATAGTGTGAGTGTGCACCTTAGAAAAGACATAGGATGAGAATTTTTCCTCCTTGTTTAATTTTTGTTTGCAAAGCTGAAGAGCTCTGCAGGGAACTAAAATGAATAGAAAAGTCTGGTTTAACATAGCTTTGGGCCATTCTTGTTTCAGTTCTGTATCTTTTAACCTCCAGGGCATAATCCTTCCTTCTAATCAATCCCCTTTTGCATTCCTTATGGGTTCTCTTCTTACTTTTAACACACAGTTTAAGATGACTCTCATTCCAGGGAGATCTATACTCCTTCCCATTAGTATCATCTTGCTTGCTGCTAAAACTTTTTTGATTCAAAGTTATTATATGCCTCCCTCCATGTTCAAATATGTAATCTTCCCAGTACTCACTAAATAGCCTCAGTTTTTCAGTTTGCCTTTGTAAGGCCCCAGAAGCACAGATTTATCTTTTACGTTTCTCAGACTGAGATTTGGACAAAATTGAATCTGTTCTAAGTGTAGTTTTTATGTCCAGACAAATTAGGTCTTGCTGTTCAGTCAATGCATAACACATCATTGTTTTTTGCTAGTTCACTGATTGTTTGGGGGAAAAAAAAATCTACCTTCATTTACTTCCAAGAATTCCCAAGACCTGACTTCATCAGAAAATAAATTTGGGAAAAAAAAGTTACAGTATTCAAAAGTCCAGTTTTTCGATGGACATCTTTTGTGTTTAGTCTGGGTAAGTTAAAGGCTTCTACGATCACATAAATTCCACTACTACTTGCTACTCTTAACCCCCATCACCCTGTCCCACATCAAAATGCATATTATTATTATCCAGTTCCAAAGCTTGCATATTTCTCAACATCCCTCTTCGTGGTGGTCTCATTTTTTATTTCACTAACAGACAATTATATCTCATGGCCCATGTATTTATTTCTCACTTCCCTAATCAGTTTATACTCTTCAGTTCTTTGATCCAGAGTACATAATGGCTACCTACCTGCCCTATCTCTATCACTGCAACAAGATTTGAGTTTGTATTCAGTACTAGGAATTTTAATTCCTTCATCCTATTGTTCAGGCTTCCAGCAGTAGGAAGCAAAGCCAGTTCCAGCGATTCAGCCAGTGTACTTGATGTATCCTCTAATTTGTCATTGTTAAACATCCCTAGTTTTCTTAATTTCATCTTCATGCAACTATGCCTCATCCCCTTTCACTGTCTGTAGCAGGTTTAATAGTCAAGAAATTTTAGCAGCTTTCTTTCCTGGCTTCCTAGTTTATAGCTTGTTTTAACAGTCTTTGCTGTCAGCCTAGGAAGGTCTTTCCTGTAAATTAACCGAATTTCCTTCTTTGAGCATAGAAACATAATTCCTACATGCAACACAGAGGTCAAACACTGTTATACCTTCGTAAGAGCATCACACCCTGATTTTTCAGGATTCTGGTCAAAGGGTCTGAATCTACCTTCTCCAGAGGCCAAGTCAGGTTCTCATGAGCTTCAAATGAACCAAATGAGGTTTGTTTTTGTGGGAATGACATATAAAAGCAAGCAGTGCTCACAAACATTTTATTTTATCACATGTGCAGAGAGGGATTACACCTGCCATTAGGGGAAACCCAAGAAGTAATCCACCCGCCCAGTGCTTGCAATGGGCCTCCATGACTACATTTCTTTATGTACCTATTTTGCCACTACAGTCCCATTGCCCTCTGTCTATTATCACTTCATTTAGGAAACTGTAAAATCAGAGAGGTGCGGAGGAGCATGGCAAGGACTCAGGGAGAACCTATTATTCTTCTCAGTCTGTTCAGAAGTTTTAAGTGCCCTGACAGCAATTAAATGGAGTTAATACAAATATACTGCCGAGTGGAACAACACACTAAGCAGGTAAAATCTCAGCCAATATAGCATCGACCTCCTTGCTGCCACATCTGTCCCTAACCTTCTGCTCTTCCCGGGAGAGATAAACTTCCCAGGAGTATCTTTTAATAGGATTAGGAAAACAATATGAATTAATTTCATGCTTAAAGAGCTGAGCATTAAATTCAACTGTAAAAGGAACTGAATGCTGCTTCAAATTAAGGAGCAGTAACACACTTTTTTTTGTTTGTTTTAAACAGCAATAAGAAGGCAAGATCCTACAGTACAAAGCCTCTTGCTTTCCAAATCCACATTTTGAACTGCTCAGAATAAGGAAATGTCTGCAGTTCCGTGAAACCGTAAAGCTCTCTGTGGTATTTCCATCTTCATTGCTCTTGTCCTAAAAGCATTTGTCTTGACATCCCTTACTGCTGGTGCCACCAAACACTCGTAGGCAATAGGGCACAGTCTGGGCCTTCTTATGCTGAGATCTGAAAAATCAATTGAATCTCCAGCAGATGGAATCACTGGAGCAGAAAGTGACTAAACTCTAACAGTTATTCTGTGATACCAAAACCCTGAAAGAGGATACTGCAAACATACAAACTACAAGAAAAAAAATAGGGTGATTATATTTACAATAACTCTCTGCATGGTATTGTTATTTGGGGCTCTCTCCTATGGGTATGCTACTATTCGCTGCTAAATTAATTTTCTCTCAAAATATTTTCTGTTTACTGATAACACATAGATATATTATATGATATGCTATGACACACACTGATAGATAACATCACATCATGATAGTGAAGCATGCAGAATATTTCTATTCCCTTATCATTCTGCATTAAAATAGAGTAGACTGACAGCAGTTTTTACATACTGTGATAGGAAACATGATTTTTATTTCTATTTCAAAATTGTGTGATTCTAGGTTCTATATTCTTATTTTACTAAATAAAATCTAATTATTATATCCTGCTTATATATAATTTAGTCCTGGGTGTAAATAATTCCAGCCTGGTTCCTCTTTCTTCCCATTTTTCTTCCTTATTTTTTTCTGCCATTCTCTCAATTTTCTGCTGATTCTACCAGCATTTTCTCACCTTCTCACATCTTCTCCAATCCTTGTTTCTCTCTTTCACTTCACATATTGCCTTGTATATCTGTGCTAACACCCAGCTGAGCTGCAGGGAGGATTTTTTAGTTAACTCTGTTTGTGTCAGTCCTATCATAACATACTCAGGATGTTATATTACACTTGAAAGAAGTCATATTATCTATTCCCAAAAGAATGGCAATCATAACCTTTTAATCACAATGCTAATCATATACATATTTGAAAAAACCCAAACATTTTATGGTTGAGCAGGGGAAGAGATGTAAGAAGATACGTGTTCTTGTCTTGGCTTTTGCACAGACTTGTGGTTGCAAGGAAACTATCTGATTTTGTTTTCTAGTTTGGTTTACCTGTCAAAATACATGAATAATACTGGCCTTCTTGATTGGGTGATGCTTGATTCAGCTAATGTTTATAAAGGCTTTGAAAACACTATGCCAGACTAAAGAGGTGCAAATTATTATTAGCTGTCAATTATGTTTTATAGAAAACATTGTGGCTGAACACTCATCAAACTAGTAAATTGCTGGAAAGAAAATAGAGAAAAGAGAAGAAAAAGTGAGAAAAGGCAGGTTTGGAACAGAAAAAATTAGAGCCCAAGTGTGATCCAAAGAAGCAAACTTTTGCATTAAATCTTCATACTCTGCACTGCCACTCCTCACCTGCAGCGTGAAACTTCAGCGTACACACACAGCCTGGTCAAAATTAAACTCCACAGCTTTCTGTTTAAACTCTGTGCTGTAACTCCACTGATGCTAATGGCATGAGGTCAATTAACTTTGATCTATAACAACAAGAGCACTAGCTCCCTAATTTAGTGGAAAAAATAAACTTTCAGCAACCCTGAACACCCCCTATGCACTCCCCTACATGTGCTGCCGCTCAGAGCTATAATTGAGCACACTCTAGCGGTCTCTGACATGCCAGGAACACTGTGCACACAGAAGTACAGCCAAACAGAACAAATGGGTTCAAACATTTAACTTGTGCAATATGACACAATGGCTCAGCTGTGGACAACTCACCCATGGTCTTCCAGTGGTTTCAGAACCTCTGGCCAAAAGACTGATGACATTTGATATTCGCAATTTCTACTTTCTGTGCCTTGTTTCTCTGTGAGGTTATATAACACCTTATAAAACTGGCTAGGGCAATTTATGGGGAAAAAAAAATGCACGTCACTAGATTAACCAGTTTGAGATCATAATTTATCTCTAATGGCCTTTCTTTGACAAGAAGAAAACAAAAGAAAATTAAAGCTGATAGGGCTGTTCTAGTAATGTCAAAAGTTGGCATTCTTCATCAGTCTTTAACTTAAAAGCAGTCCTTGTCAGAATAATGATAAAGGCATCATAGAAATTTTGCTTTTCATCTGTCTGGCATATAAATCAATGATCCAGAAAACAAATCATTATATATGTATTTTTTTAAAAAAAGTGAATATAAAACAAGCCAGCTTGTCTACATTTTTTATTCATCTCTGACAGAGTCAGTTATACCATTTCTCCGAGCACTCACTCACAGCTGAAACTGCTCCCCCCTCCCAGTTATAACACTGACCCTGTTTAGAGAGCACATCACAAACAGAGGCACTGAAATCAGGAGCCTTTTCCAGGGTGTGAGCTGACATAATGGGCGGCTTTGCTTCCTCTGGGGAGCAAGCACTCTCTTTATCACTAGGACAAATGACCTGGAGGAGAGGTATCCAAGGCTAGACACTCTATTTCCTTATAAATGCCAGATCAGATCATAACACATTACTGTGACTCACTGTGTTAATGACCAAGCACTTCGATTTGCAGGGAAGGCACGAAGACACATTAAGCTGGAGCCAAGCTCTGGGTATGTCAGAGTACACCTTCTAAGCAGGAACAACCACTTTTATAAAGCTTCCCTTTCCCTTCCAGTACACGGCTTTGAAATTCACAGTTACAAACAGACCAAACCATTGTCAAATCAACAGCAAACAAACAGCAACAAAAAACCATTACCAATAAGCAAGGCTTACCTTACAGTAACTGCAACCTGTTAGAAACAGTGTAAAGGAGTGTCTGTCACATGAGGGACATGGTGCTTTCAGCCCTCAAGGGGGGTCCTCTAGGGTTCTTCACTTTGGATTGTTTTCTACCTTTTTATTTTTTGAGTGCAGATCCTTATTCCTCAGAGTGGGCAAGTGCCAGCAACTGTATATCCTTCCTCAGAAGTACAAGACTCCAACTTGTGCCTCTATAATCTTGAAAACTGAGAAGGATTTTTGAGCCTAAAAAATTAAAAAAACCCAACCAAATCAATTACTTTTCAGGTTTGAATTAGTAAAAAAATAGAACTAGAACTATTCAATATTTTGGAGGAATAAAAAAAAAAATCACCACCACTATAGGAGTAACTAAAGATAAATTAAGAAAGAGGAGAAGTAGAGAAGGGAAATAAAGTTTAGATGATAGACTATGAGACAGAGAGAAAAGAAGATGGAATCAAAAGCAAAGGATTAGAAACAAGAAAAAGGGGGAAGAGTTTGGTAAGAAAAAGGAAATACAAGAAATAAAAATATTCCCTTTCCCTTTGATGACTCTGTTAAGATTAAGACAAGTTTGGGAAAACATGGAAAATGTTAAATACTCACAGTTAATAAAAAAGGTTTCTGGAGGGAAAAAAATAAAAACAACCAAAAAGAATCCCAAAAAAGTCCCCTCAAAACCCAAACAAACCAGAAGAAACCTAGGAAATTAGAAAGAGAATGCATGCAGAAAGGAAAAATATAAAGGTGTGAAAGAAGGACATAAGCTTCACATAATACGGAAGCCTAGATCAGAATTGCTCACCAGATATTCAGTTCATGTCAGGTCATGAAATACATGACAGAGAGTTTAAGTAAACAAAATGCTTACTGGATCAAAATAACATGTTTGAGGCAGAGAGCAAAGTAGAACGTGGTATCTTAGGACCCCCAAAAGAGATATTTTAGCTTAAAACTTTCAGAAACAGGACCCCCATGCTTTACAGGAAAGTTAGGAAAAGGTTTATTCTTGCTAGCTTTTCTAACACTCTGACATGCTATACAAAGACAATGAGATATATTAAAACAGAGGGTACTGGAGATTTCAATTCAAGCTCCTTTGATAACACAACTCTAAGGATGCATAATTCTTCTCAATAAAGGTGTTCAGAAGTGTTCCTCAATGTAGTATTCAAACACATCCTTGGAGGCAGGGAAGTAATGAAATGTATGGCCAAATGAGAAGCCTAAGTGCAACAGTGTTTGTTTCTGTTCGTGTCAGATGGACTATATTCTCTTCCAAGTGTAAGAAATCTGCGAGAAAATGTGCTGATTCTTTGAACTCTTACTCCTAGACTGTTTCAGAAACTCTCAATGACTGAAATGTCCTAAAAACAGTATTCAAACTTAAGTACCTATTGTGACAAAGAGATGCTGGCAATGGGCCCTGCAGAGGTTCTGTCTCCATCCTCTGCCATGGATATTAGGTTCCTGCCTGCTGTGCTTTTATCTGTCTTTATCCTCTAAAATAATTGAAATCACATCTTTATCTTCTATTACTTGGAAGTCCTTCCTCTTGTTTTCAGCTAAAGTCACTTTCTTAATGGAGCTCATTTGCTTTTCCATGGAAGTGGCATAAATAACAGTGGATGAAGAAACACAACAGGTTCGGTGATGTTGGTTATAGTCAGTGCATTTTAGCTGGCTAAGTCTTAGATTAGGAATCAAAGTGAAACTTTCCCAGACATCACGTTTTTAAACAGCAACTTTTAAAAAATCCACTTATTTTGCTTTAAAAGTTGATGATAAGGCTTTCTTTGCACACATCGTTCTATGTTAAAGGTAAAGTGAGATCAAATTCTAAATAGGAAGTTTTGTCTGATATAAACAGCCTGTCTTCACAGGAGAGGTGTTCCAGAGAGAGGTGTCTGCATGTAAAACCAGAAAATATTTGGAATTTAAATTCGAGTTTTGCCATGTATGTTTATTTGCAATGAATGTTCCTCTTTCTCCTTAATGTGTTCTTGGTGCAAATATTAAAAAGCATTTAAAAACTTCTGTCATTTATATTGGTAATAATATTTTGCAATAATTTTTTTGCTTAAATTGTTTATTACACTTTTTTAAGGTGATTTTTTGGAAGAGTTAATGCAAATGTCTTATTTTGAACTTCAGAAACATTCCTGTTGATAGCATTTACCAGAAAAACAAAAATTAGCTACATAACAAAATACAGTAGTTAAGACAGGATTTTTTTCCAAGCCAAAAAATTTATTTGCTAAGCTTGTTTTATTTCAAACATCTGTTAATCATGCCAACCTTTTTTTAAAAAAAGTTTGGATTTTGAGGAAGGCATATTTATGCAGGGTAGCTGTGATGAATAAGTAAGTGCTGGAATTCCTAATCATGGGGACGATTTGCTGATGCAAACTCAGTACAAATGGATTTCAATTGCATTTTTTTTCTCCTTGTTCTGTATACACTTGATAGAGTGCAAAACTTCATCCTAGCGATTTACACACATAAGGCTGCATGTACACACACACATTGCCCAGAGTGAATCATGTCAGAAAATCAGACTTTCAAAGTTTCCTTTTCAGTAGTAACAGAGAGTGCCCTGCATTAGATAGGCTGGAGACCCATTATACTCAGCTGCATGTAAAAAAGACAGTTTCTCAGCTAATGAAACCATATATCTTTTGTTCAGTCCACAGTGCAACATAAAGGTGATCCTTTGAATTAAACTTCCCTAAAGCAGCTGTGATAGTGGCTAAGCTGAGTATCCACAAGAACCTATGGAAATGCATGTTTCATAGCTGTGGACAAAGATAATGGCATGCAAGGAACGCTACTCCAGAAAACGATGTAGCCTTTCATCCCTAATAACCAAATAAAAAATGGGAAGTCAGTACTTGGGAGCTACTCTAGCAAGCAGATCTCCAGGAAACAAGGTTCCCCACAGACTGTTCCTTGATCTTAAAGCTTAACGTGAAACATTTATATGCACGTAGCACCTGGCCAGAAGACGTGGGAAGGCACTTTTATCACACTGGCTGTATTTCTTTCTTAAATAATAGATTTCCTCCTTTTTTTTTTGCCCTCTCCTGGAAATGGAACACATCCTCAATAATGTTTCTGTACTTTTTTTTTTTTTTAACGTTTTAAGAACCAGACAATCTTGAACCTCTCAACATCACACAGTTTTGAAAAATATTAACATCCCTCAAACTGTCTGCTGATGAATTGCATCAAAGCTTTCGAAACACAAAACTATGTGATTAAAAAACATGTTAAACATTATTTAGATGAAGACTTTTTTGAGGTATTAATTGAATGCTAATCTTCCACCCACATTTCTTTGACATTCAGGTCCATGGATAAACTGTGCATAGACTAACTAGATCCAACTGAAACTGCACCAGTCAGTTCAATTATGTACAGTATTTTCCCAAAGGCATTCCACGGGAGTGAAGAACAACAGTATGTGAACCTTAAATTGCTGCTCCAAACTCTTTCCAGCTTCACAGTGGTTGACTCGCCTGTGTCTTAAGCAGGAGTTAAGGTGTCAAATACGTAATATGCACATAAACCTGTACATACTGCAGCTATATCTTTGTATTCTTCAAATTATTCATTTTTATCTACATCCCTCATATAGCACACAATCTCTTACAGATGCAAACTTCCATGATAGCAACATAAAGCAACCTCGATGCGTCCAGTGAAGCAAACAGGAAAACACACCTGGAATCAAATGACAAGTAGCTCAGTGCAATGCTTATTTGTCTTTGACTACATGAAAAAATGACAGGGGATTTCCACATGGATTTTAGGTTTTTTTTCAATATTAGTATTTCCTTTACAAATAAGAAATCCCAAAATATGTTATCCATTAAGACCAGCGCCTGTTTAGTGCACAGACTGACAAAATAAAACCGTCTTTGTTTGTGCAAAACAACACCACATCTTTTTCAAACAAAAAGGTTTGATTTTGCTTCAGCATTTCGGTTGAGAACAAACCAGAAAAAGAAACCCAAACCCAACCCAAAAACCCTAAGAAAACCCCCTCCAAACCCAGATTACTCAAAACTGCAAATTAGAGCACTTGTTCATTTGAGTTCTTGACTGTGGTTTCATTGCTACTGTGGTATAAAGAGACTTTTCTGTGGTTTAAATGTGAGAGAAACTGTGAAAGAAGTTTTTACCCTGGTTACTTCTATGGTCTGGGATGTGCAAAGTTTTGACACCAAATTTAAGCCTTAAATAACCCCCCACTAACTGCGTTTCAACTTTGTCCCTTTATAAGTATTCCCAGGAACTTGAGAAATGAACATTAAAAAGATCATAAGTACACAAGAGAAAAAACAGCTGCAGAGTCTGCGTACAACTCAGGCAGTAACAAACGCAGTAAGATCCAGGAAAAGCAAATGAGGGAATATTGGAAAATTTCACCATCATTTTCACTTCTCACTACATCTTTGCTTTGTATCACATAAGATTAGGATTTAAAATGGGAGGAAGCAGTAGCTCTCCTTCCTCTGAAACAGAAACAGAAATTGAAATACCTAAAACCATTTTGGGTTAGTACAGCTATTATAACTGAGTTCATTTCTCCAGACAGTTATTTTAGATTTGCATATGTGTGGGAGAATAACAAATATTCCTCTTTTCTGCCTTCCCCCATGTGAGATGTATTGTTTCCAGTTAACACTTTGGAACCTGAGGCATGGGAAATTCTCTGCACAAGCCAGCAGGAAATCAGCCCTCCCCTCTGTGCTCTCTCTCTCTCATGCTTTGAAACTCTTTAAGGGCACTCATTGGTTTCTCTACACTTTTCAGGAAAGAAACTTCAGAAAAATCAGCAAACATGAGGCCACTAGTTTTCAGTTAGACCATTTCAAATTTGGGCAGCTTACTCTGTCAACAGGAATTTAGTGATACCAAGCAAGCCATTGAGACTGTAAGCACTGGGTTAAGTGATTTTCCTTGTGAAGTGCTGCTGTGTCCCTTATCCTAGTATGTGGAGAAACCTACATTCTTTGCAATGAGAGTCAAAAAAACCCCCAGCATAATAAGCAGGACACCCACTATGTTTACTGACAAGTAAAGGGAAGCGAGCACAGCCCCAGCCCAGAGAGTTAGAGCTTAGCAACTAGACCATTATTCTGGGACACAGGTCTAAACCCATGTAGTCAGACCAAACTCCAGCTTTTCTGGGCAAATATCACAACCACTGAGCAGCTGAAGCAGCATTTTCTTCCCTCTTTCATGTATTTTGCAGAGTCTGTTCTAAGGACAACGGAAGGCAGAGCAAAGGGGCTGGGATGGGCAGAAAAAACCCAACTTTATGAATAGTGAGAATCCTTAGAGATGTTGCAAAGATTTAAAATTTGGACACAGGCAGTCCAAAGGGCTGATTGAAACCATCACTGCTAAAGTCAGCTTATTCGGTTTGCTAAATGCACTTATGAATCCATCATCTTTACAGTGAAAATAGAAAACGGTTGCTTAGCATGAGGCTGTTTCCTGCCCTCGTTAAGCATGTTGAGAAGAAGTTAGTTGCTAAGTCCTGCTCCAGCACATTTACAGTCACTCCAATGCTGGGCCTTGGTACATCCTTTCCAGGTGGAGACAGCAAAGGTTGCTTCATAGCAGTTTTACTTTCTCAAAAGGAACTAAAGAGGAGCTGGCAATGGCATCCAGCCTCTGCACTAAGTCCCTAAGTACTAGGGACTGAAAAAGAAAGGCCAGGCTTCTGGCCAAGCCACTTGTTTGGTGCTCAATCTAACTCTTGGTACTAACTCAACTTTCTCTGTGACCCTGGGCGAGTCGCCTATCAGTCTCCGTTAGCTGGCTATAAAGTATGAATTCAGAGTACCTCCATGGTTCCTCACCATCTGCCAGGTCTATTTTCATTGTAAACATTGGGTAGCAAATGTCTTCTATTATTCATAGAGTAAGGCCAGACGGGACTTGAACACCTTCTAGTCTGACCTTCTGCATACCAGAGGCTGTTATGTGTATGTACAATACCCAGTGGGGAGCTGATCACAAAAGGGGTCTCCAGGTGCTTTCTCAAAAGAAGAGAAATAATAATATTAACCCAAACACAGTCATCACCTTCCTCTATACACCTAAGCTGCTGACCCTAATTAGAATTTTGAAGTAACTTTATTTTTTTAAAGTCGGAAAACTTCTGTGTGTTTCTTCTTTGTTTCAGAAGAGGGTTTTTTAAAATCAAAGTTTTTGAAAGAGTTCACAAACATTAGGGTATTTCAAAGGCAAAAATACTTGAACACCCCAGCTCCTGAACTGATAATGTTGTGTACTAATGCATTCAGTACTAAAGAAACTGTTTCTAAATTAAACATTATACAGCTTTAAGAAAACATAAATTTTGGAAATCGGTTATGTTGTCTGGGCACGAGGCATAAACCCATATAAATCAGACCTCCTTAGATTAACTTTCACCAGTCATCAATGTCTAAATATTATAAGGCTTTTCCAAGTAAAATACCCATATTCTCATTGTCGATAAAAGTTGACAAACAATGAGTAACTTAAGTTACTCAACACAATCCTTAACTTTCACGCATTTTCAGCTAATATCCTCAGTGACATTATTTGCTTTCTGTAGGTTTATAATGGAGTATTTAAATGGCACTCAATTCTACTTAGGAGAGGATCAAATAAAATTCCGCTTAATGAGAATTAAGTTTACTCCTCATTTCTGCTTGTATAAAAAAGAAAACAGCACAACTACTCAAAGTTGCAGTTGAATTTTCATGTCCTACATCTTTCTGGAAAACAGAAGAATATAGTGAAAAAAAACCCTGCAACAAGAAACACGACAGAAGCATCACATAGTATAACTCCATCTGCTTAATGGGTTTATAACTGTATTACACAGTGTCACCATGTCAGCTCTCAGAAAAACACCATTGTATTGACAAAGGCAGCAACTCACATTGTTTCTCATCCAAGTGTGGTTGCATGTTTTTCCTCAGGCTTTCCAATTCTCATTTAAAGAACTATGATCATCTCGGTGTCAAAATTCAATTTATCAGATCCAGTACACACTAACCGAGTGAAAAATAAGGGTTTGCAGCATGTAAGAGTTCAAACAAGATGGTCTGATCATCTGGGCACCTAACATTGAAGGGAATGAGCTGGAAGACATGCTGTCTGGTTTCTGTCTCCTTATAAGACCAAGCTGATTTAACCACAAAATTTGAGACAGAATGTAAGACAGTCCTCAACTACACTCGCTTCTCATTCAACAGATAAGGAAGCATCTTCTCTGAGATCTTTCAGGCAGAGTACACTGAAGAAAAGAGGTAAAGTTCCTCAGGAAGATAAAACCTACTTAACTTAAATACAGGCAGGAAAATAACTTGGCTTGCAGTGAGGGTACATTCAGGAAAATGCCCTATGGTCAAGGGCTCCAAGACTTAAAATGGACCCTGTTGTGCAGAATGGGATGAGAGAAACTACTACTGGAGCTGGAAGAAATGACAGTGTGGTACTACCTGGGATAAGAGTCAGGAAATAATGGGAAACTTGCAGGTTTGGAAGGGATATCAGCTGATCTAATCTAATACTGGAGAGGACTGGGCTCAGAAGACAGAAAACCAAGGAAAGCTGAATCAAGAGTGAGCCAGAAAACTGGAGACAGCACTAAGGTAGCTACTGGTGACAAAGAGAAATGAGATGAAGGACTCAGGGAAGAAGAATAGTGGGACAAAACACAATGGCAGGGAGAAGGTTCAGTCTTTGAGGATCCAGTCAATCAGCCAGGACTTCCTTCCCAAGTACTTGGATGGTATGGGAAAATTTCTCGACTCCCAGCAAGACATTAGGGAACCCATAGGATGCACACCTTTTCTTCCTTTCTACTGACAGTTTAAAAAATAACTTCGTGCAACTGCTGTCAATGACACTGTTAGCTCACGTAGCAGATGGTTGTCAGAAGCATCCAAAGATTACCATCTTGCTGATGACCCCTATGGGGGGGTGTTATGATTCCCCGAAATCTAGCTTGATGTTTTCATTTGGTTTTTCTAAAAAGCTAGGGAATTACACAGAGTATTAAAAAGAGTATTATGCCTGAGAGTAAAGAAACTATTAAGATAAGCAGTATGAAAATTACAAATGCCTGTCCCTTTTTAATGTGCTCTTTTCTGTGCATGCTCCTTGTAATGCACTTTGCTCTACAGTGATCACAACTGCTCTTGTCCTTATAATTTTGTCACATTTATTTTTCTGTTGTTTTTGTTGTTCTTTGTATGGGGTTTCTTCAATAATGCAGAAAATGGGTGGTAAATTAAGGAGATCACTACAGGGGAAAAAAAAAATAGTATACTCTTAGCATCAAGACAGTTGCATGCTGCCTAAAAAACGAGATACCATATCTGCTTCTTGTACGTAACACAAGGTAGGACTCAACAGAAAGCTTAACTAACCTGGTCATCACTAAGTTTTCACTTCTTACACATCCCATGTGAAACATCTGGCCAAGTGTTCTGAGTACTCACAGTTCCAGCCAAAGTTTAATGTGTTATAGTGGCTTTCTGAATACCTAATATAGTATAAAAACAGAGTGCTTTGAAAAGCTTTTCCGAGACATCTCACTGTGACCACCAAAGTTAATGGTAGTTTGGCAATTTTAAACTCTGCCTCACAACACTGTCCAGGTTGCCCTGGACAAAATCACCCATAGTATGATTTTATATAGATATTGTAAACTATTACAACAGTGTCGACAAAGAAATTACTAATTCAGTCATCATCATAGGATATGAATGTTATATCTCATTGTTTTCAATGCAGATAAAACAAAGCATTGAATGATGATGAAGTAAAGGCCATCCCAGCTGAAGATGAAAGAATACACAGGGCAAAATAAGCAGTGCACTTGCACACATAGTATTACTACTTCTGAAGAAAAGAGAAAACACAGGATGCAGAGACAATGTTACATACAACATCTGTGCTTGATTTTTTCAGCCTTAAGAACACTTTGTTAATCCAAATTTTTGAATGCAATATGTTATAAACTCATCTATGTAGTTTTCAGAGTTCATAGGGGAGAGACAAACCCTCAAAATTTGAATCAAAACGTAAGCCATTTTTCCTGCTCGTGGCAAAGGGTTTGGACTAGTTGACCTTTAAAGATCCCTTCCAATCCAAACAATTCTATGATTCTATGCTTTTGTACCAGCTTGGGAACTGTAACCTGACACGTTACTTTAGAACAAATGGCAACGTGAAGTTCTGTCAAAGATAAACTTAATTAAATGGTATTGACTAATTTTCTGGCATTGAGACAATCATAATTTGTTCCAGTAAGAACAGACTCGAGTAAGTCCATTATTTCCATTTGTGGTCTTCAGGCATAGTGTACTCCGTGCAGGATGTGGATTTTAAAGGTTTTATCCATAGGCAGGAGAACTCCTTCCAAACCATTTCAGTTCCAGATAAAACCAACCCCAAGAGCACTTCTGCAAAACCTACCCCACGCGTGGGTGCTTGTGTCAGACACACCTGGGTGTGCTTTTTGGCCAGCAGGACCAGGGCAGTGATCATCTCCTTGTACTCGGCACCGGTGAGGCCACACCTTGAATCCTGTGTTCAGTTTTGGGCCCCTCGCTACAGGAAAGACATTGAACTGTTGGAATGAGTCCAGAGAAGGGTCACACAACTGGTGAAGGGACTGGACCACAAATCTTGTGAGGAACAGCTGAGGGTGTTTAGCCTGGAGAAGAGGACATTCAGGAGAGATCTCATCGCTCTCTACAACTACCTGAAAGGAGGTTGTAGCAAGATGGGGGTCAGTCTCTTCTCCCAGGTCAAAAGTGACAGGACCAGAGGAAATGGCCTCAAGTTGCACCGTGGGAGGTTTAGATTGGATATCAGGAAAAATATCTTCGTGGAAGTTGTCAAGCACTGGAACAGGCTGCTCAGGGACTCACCATCCCCGGAGGTATTTAAAAGGCACGCAGATGTGGCACTGAGGGTCATGGTTTAGCGGTGGGCTCGGCAGCGCTGGGTTAGCGGTGGGACTCGATGATCTCGAAGGTGTTTTCCCAACCTGAAAGGTTCTGCGATTGCACGAAACACTTGGAAATTCGGTGTGAGGGTGCCGAAAACTCGGCGAAGAGCAACGGTGACATCTAGCGGCGGGCCCGGGGCGCCGTCATGCGCCCGCCGCGGGAAACGCCGTGGGAAGCGAGGAGACAGGGAGATCTCCCCAGGGAAGGGCGGCCCTGCGCCGAGCGTCGCATCAGCTCGCCCGGGTACCGCCGAGCGGTGCTGCCGGTAAAGGAGCGCTCCCCTGTGCTTCAGGCGAGACGGGGACAGGCACAGAGACGTCAGGTTTCACAAAGTCACACGGTGGTCTGGCGGGTTGGAAGGGACCTTTAAAGGTCCCTAGTCCGAGCCTCCTGCAATGGGCAGGGACATCTTCAACTAGATCAGGTTGCTCAGAGCCCCGTCGCACCTGATCCAGGCAGCCCGTTCCAGTGTTTCATCACCCTTGTAAAACATTTCCTCTAGACAAATCTAGTCTAAGTCGACCCTCCTTCAGCATAAAAACCATTGCCCCCTGTATTGTCCCAACAGACCCTAAACAGTCCATCCCCAGACCTCTTGTAGCCCCTTTAGGTACTGGAAGGTGCTCTAAGGTCTCCCCAGAGCCTTCTCTCCTCCAGGTTGAACAACCCCAACTCTCTCAGCCTGAAGCACAAGGAGAGGTGCTTCAGCCCACTGATCATCTTCATGGCCTCCTCTGCATCCATTCTTTCCTGTGCTGGGGACCCCAGAGTTGGATGCAGCATTCCAGGTGGGGTCTCACCAGAGCAGACTAGAGGAGCAGAATCATCTCCTTCACCCTGCTGGCCATGCTACTTTTGATGCAGCCCAGGATACAATTGGCTTTCTGGGCTGCAAGTACACATTGTTGGGTCATGTCCAGCCTCTCACCCACCAGCACCCCCAAGTCCTTCTCTGATGGGGCTGCTCTCAATCCCTTCATCCCCCAGCCTGTGTTGATACTGGGGATTTTCCCAACCCAGGTGCAGCACTTGGCCTTGTTGAACCTCATAAGGTTGCCATGGATCCTTTTCTTGAGCTTTTCCAGGTCTCTCTGGATGGCATCCCATCCCTCAGGCATTTCAAAGTATCCTCTGTTTTGTCCATAGATGCCAATTTAATATGACAGACTCTAACAAGGCTCCAGTCAGCACGTATGCAAAATTTACTTTTTTTCCCAGATCAGAAAAAATAAGGAAATCCTTGACACCACAGCAATTCATGTGTCAGATTCAAAATAAATAAATAAATATCAATAACTACTTAACGAAGAGACTATGAGGTGTTTTCTGGACACATGGGCAAAAAATATTTTTTCACCTTCCTATCTTAGAAAGCTGAATCATTTTTGCTGTTTCTGGAAAGCTTCATTCAGCCTAATAGTGACACTTACTGGGAAAACATGCCATGGAAGTGCCAAGGCCGAATGGTTAAAAGCTGGCACACAATAATCAGTTGAAACCAGAGCCTTACAAGTGGGAGTGCTGAGCAAACACATAGGCATAACACGGTCATTTTGTGCTCTAGTCCTCCAAAACTTCCACAGCTTAGACTAGGAGATCAAATCAAATATGCTCTATTTTGCAGCTCAGATGTTTTACTACATCCATGCAAGTCATCCCAAAACTTCTAAAAGGAAACGATGTTTCAGTACCTTGAACTACCCTTGAAAAATGGGAAACAGCACTTACACAACAGAAATGTTCTGAGGATGTAATGCCTCCATTAGTATATGACATAAAGTCCTTGGGAAATGTGACACAGGAAGTTTCTTTAGCCAAAACCAAACTTTTGTGAGCGTGTGACCCTGTGTTTATTTACCATCCATAAAGTCAGTGAGGCTTCTGCTTCTTTTTGGTTTTTTAGCAGAACAAAGTTTAGGAGGCTTATGCAATTACAGGCAAAAATCAAACGGACCTGTGATGTGATGGTTTGAGCCCTAGCCACACATGTCTACTAGTTCTGCTTTGCATTTTTCCAAACCTATTATTTATGAGGAGAAGATATATATGTTTTCATCAGTGTTTAAAGCTAAAACACTGGGCTTCACATTACAATGGCTGAACCTCAAACACTTCCCTTGACTCAGCTTAGAGGCAGAAACCTCAAGCAGAGATGCAGCAAAGAGTTGCAGGTTAAGGAGAGAGTTTAAGGTACCATATCAAGATTCACCAGAAGCTGTCTGTTAAATCCCCAAGTCAAAAAACTCTGTGAAATTTTTACAGGCCTCCCCCCTGACTTGCTGTATCCTAAAAGATGGCAAGGAGGGAGATGAGGCTTAGCATGTGCATCAAGGCCAATAGTACTGTTTTCTGACTATACAACTCTTTCCTTAAAAATAGCACATATGTTCTTAATACACTGCTAAAAACTCTTGCACTCAAGGAAGCCCAGATGAAGTATTCTCAAATACTTGCTGGGTCCCTCTGACTGAAATGGTTCTTGCTTGATTCAATCAGCAGATTTCTTACACACAGAATATAGGGAGGCTTCTTACACACACATCATGGATCTGTGCTTATGTGGGGACAGAAGCTGGGAAAAGGACACAACCACGTGAAAAACAAAAATAACCATAATAGTGAAACTTTCCCTTTCCCTCCTAAAAACTATCAACAACAGTAAAGCACATGCTGGGTAGCAGTAGTTTGTCCACGTGCTGGAGAGAAGCAAATAAAATAAAACTTAAAAAAAAAATTAAGTCAAGCCCTTTGAGTTTAAAAACAGTCCTCTGAATAACCAAACACTGGGTCCTGGCATTAGTTTTTAGAGTTGTTATTCTTCTCCTATATGACTGCAGTAACCCTGAAAGTCTATTTATCCTTTTGAGGTCCATGCAAAAATCTATTTATAATTGTGGGATACCAGTGCTAGTGCATCATGACACTGGCCTCTGTTACTGGAAATGATCCTGGCTGATTTACTAGCAACAGACTGAGTGACTGACATACCCTATGAGAACAAGAAGTACAATTCTTAGAGAGAAAGTACTGAAAAGCAAAGAGAAGCCTTGAGATGCATGGAAAGGTACTCAAAACAAAACAAAAAAGATGAAAAATTTTCCCCTTTGAATGCAACTGCCTGTACTTACAGATGAATAAATGGAGTAAAGAACAAGCCAAAGACCAAACTATCAATTCTGTTACATCAGCTCTTGGATGTTCTAATTAAGAGAACAAAGTGTATACTTTGTCAAAGGTGAAAAGTATCTGTAACCACAAAAACAAAAGCCAAGGGAACCAAACCTAACATGAACTTTAAAAAAACCTTGCTCACCTTACTCAGACTGTCCATCACCACAGAGCAACACCACAAAACCACTAGAATAAAACTCCTAAAACTGATTTTTCCAGAAGTTTGGGAGTTATTCTCATCTGCAACCCATAAGGACACTATCTTCACTGAACCAGAAAAAAAAGGTCCAACTGAAATATCAGCTGACACATTTTTGCATCTTCCACAACTTTCTCTTTTCCATTCCCTTGAGTGCTGTATCAGTCAACACTTCACAACATTCACATTCCCTTATCAACAATCAGATACTAGTGTTCATGGCATTCCCTTGCCAGTGGATAGGCAAGTTTGACACATGCTTTATTTATTTTGGAGATTTGATAAGCTGTGATTCTTGGCTCTCGGCATTTCTAAGTTTGGGAATGGCTTTATTTATCACCAGCTCTGAATTAAGGCTATAAAACTGCTATGAAAACATGTAGATGGTCCCTTAAAGGAGAGCTGTGCAACACTGGAAGTGAAATGGTTAAGTACAATGTCTATTTAATAATAAAAGCAACTGAGCTGCATGCTCAGGGGTGAGCCCCAGCAGTACTGATATGACTGGAGTGTTTGCCATGCTCTGTGATAACAGAAGTCTATTTGTATGGGTTGAGGTACAAACCAGGCACTCAGTGCTAAGCACAGGTGAGGGTGGTGGGTAAGAATACACACACAGCTGTGAGCAGTCTTCCCCCTTTTAAACTATACTCTCAAGTTACACAAAGGAACCCCTTTCATGGTATTTTTCCTAGAGTTTAAGTGAGTCGAGGGAAAGCCACTGCATTCCTGTAGATGCAAAAGCTTCTGGATTTTCAAGTGTCACCCAGTGGAAAAGCTGCTTTGCGCAGTGTAGTAGGAAGATCTTACTAGGATTTCCAAAGGGCACCCCCATGTCATAGTGACTACATGGATGAAGAAGGGTATTCCTCCATGGATGGCATCTCCTCCTAACTCGTCTCAGTGCAGTTCATAGTTCTATAGCATATAGAAGTATAGCATTTGGAACTGTGTATTTCAGAGGAAGCTGCTATTCCAGAGAGTAGCAATGAATGAATTGCTTTAGCAGGGGTCATCGTTCCATGATAAAGGAGTCTGTTGCTTGGACAGAGCAGAGTATCACTATAAATATCAGCTTCTTACAGTTATTTCTCTTCTTGGTAGTGGTTGATATCTGGAGTGTCAAAGTAAAGAACAAATGTGGTAACTGTGCCCTATATTGTAAAATCAATAAGTTAACAAGTCTCCTTGGATCCTTTATTCTAAGGCAAAATCTGTACTGTCTATACTCTTGTCTACAGTAGAATATACTTAACTGTGAAGTTCATATTGGAGGAGTCAACAGTAGTCTGGAAAGTGCTTTGCCTCAGTTTGAAGATGACATGTTCATCAAAGAGCCATTTCTCTAAGGAAAACTAAAAGAACTGGTGAAGTCAATGTAGGCAGCCCTAAAGATAGTGCTGATGGGTTTTGCAGCCATGATATTTAGGTTATACAGCATCGTCCTGTAGGAGATTCAGAATTCTTCAGGCTAAGGAAGAAAACTTGCAGCTTCAGCACATCATTAGAAAATACATTTTATGATAAGGAATTAATGGCATCTTCCATTTTGCCAGGGTTACTTTGAGTTTGTTTGGGTTCTGCTGCCTTTTTGCACTGTGTTGTGCAAGCTGTCAAATTTGCATGGATAATAAGAAAGCTTTTGCTTCAATGTTTCCTCCTCCCAGGTGAATGTGATATCCATTACTTCGGAATAGGGGCTGCACCTTCACTTTCATTATGAGTTTTGATCACTAGTGCATTTGGTCTAGAAGGTGCAAGTGCTGTAGATGCACATCCACATTGCCAGAAGTTTGGTCAGAAAACATTTAGCTCTTTTCCACACTAATTCTGCCTGTGCCTTCCAAGAACCATTACCAAGAGAGAAGTTTCAAACAGGTATGGAAAGACTAATGTCAGGAAAAGCTTTAGAAAGATAGACTCTTTCAGAACATAGTGACATGATTCAGAATAGCTGATGCTCTCCTGGAAGATCAGTATCCTACAGCTACCTGTCAGTTATAAGCAGTGGACTTCAGGTCTGTTAGGGGAGGTGGGCCAGAAGTTAGTGATGATGCTGGAGATTCCTCTTCTCTCCCCAAACCAGCATGCAGGAGCCTTGGCACTGCTGACTGCAGCTACAAACACATAGCCCTATATGTGTTCTCTTGATAATTAGCTTGTGACCTGTCTTCTAACCTGTGCCTTCTGGTGCCAACAGTAATTCACAGATGGCTCTCCAGGTATCAGAGGCAGCAAATACCTGTCAATAAGGTGTTATTATTTACTTATTTTTAAATACTAATGTGATGAATCTTTACAGTCCAGTTGTGGGCCAGGTACTTGCTCTCCAAGGCACCTTTTTCCCCTGCAGAGAAGACAGCACTTTCCAGGCCACATACTGGATAGCTACTGAGCATTAAAGAGTTACCTCAGGACAGCCCTGCCCTGCACCACATGTTGCTTCCACATGCAGAGCCCGGAACAGGGAGGCAATTTCCCCATTTGCGTATTAAGCACTTGCATAACCTACACAGACACCACAGGCCAGACAGAATCACTGTCAGCTCTGCACTCAGCTCACAGATTGAGCTACTGAGCTCCAGCAGATCCCCTGACTCCCAACAGCTGCAGCTCCCCAGTACATCTGTTGGGAGCACAAAAGCCTTTTTGAAGGCTCTCATCTTTGTCAGCTCCAAGGCTCATTTCCCAGCCTCTGTAAAACCCAGACAACCCATCAGTGCTCTGCAGTTGCCGTAACTTCAGCCAAATATATTTTTGTCACTCTACAGGGTGCCCCTTGAGGAACTCAAGCCAATTGTCCCCTGAGCTGCTAAAAAACTCAAAACCTTCCCATATAGGCTCCTCCTTCTACCCTGTGTATACTGCCAGCTGCAATGAGAACTGCTTCATCTCTTTTTCCACACAATTATCTTACTTCTTCCTAGTTCTGACACTTAAATTACTCTGACATCACTTACACCCTCACATCACTCATAGAGGACTCAGTGAAATCCAGAAACACCCATACTTATTAAAAGGAAGGCACTGGGTATGATGTTGAGCTGCATATAGGGACAATGCTTGTCCTTGAAGGCAGCACACTTCGCTCTGATGGCTAAAGATTACCAATTTCAGCACAGGATTAAAAAACAGGGCCCTTTGTGGGATGCCCCCAAGGTGCTCTCTGTTCAAGTCATATTCCTCACCCACACTTCTTACACCCAGGCCAGTCCATGCTAGAGCAGGGCCTAACCAAATCTTAACAGGGAAGTTTCGAATGTGTTCACACGGCTTTGTGTGTCCTGGTAAAAAACTTTAAAGGATATCTTGATTTTCTTTTTATCTGGTTTAATAAGTCCCAGCTTCCAGGGATTATTTTTGCTTTCTATTTTTTTTTTTTAATTTCTGATTGCCCACAGTTTAAACTAAATCTTGACTAAACTAATGATGTAATTAATCATGACTAAGTAGACAAATTTTAAATACCACTACTACTGTTAACTGATATGATGCTTTTCTATTTATCCAGAAAGAAACCAGACTGTCAGTATCAACTGAATTTCTGAGGGGGTCACAGCAACATATTTTTCCCCAAAGTGACCCAGAGAACACACTAAACATCTGTCCTCAACAGTTTTAAACTCTCCTCTGGCATTAGCTTGGCTTTCTCTCCCTGTTATTCTTTTTTTAACTCAGAACAACTTTTTCCAGTCATCGAGAGGAATCTCCAGTAAAAACAGACAAGTCATGAGTTGATGTTCTTGATATTTTTAAGGTTAAATAAGCATTTTTATTTTTATTTTGAGTAAATCAACATAGCTCCTACAGATTGCAGTGGAAACTACTGATTGAACTGAAACTTTGTCTGACATGCTTTATGAGGCTGCATATACAGCTCAGTAAAGAATAAAAGGAGGGCATAAGAACTTGTTTTTCTTTAAATTACAGAAATAGTTTAATTCTAGCCAGTTGTGTTTTCCTTTGCAGTCAATAATAGAGTTTATCCTAGGATTTACACCCTCATGTAAAAAGATCCCAGACTTTCACAGATATACATGAGATTCAAAGTTTTAAAACATACACACGGGAATGGACACGGTGCCAGAGTGAACATGGACAATACCAAGAAAGGGCTGGAACATGAGGAGACCATGGGTGACAGTGGCTTAATGGGATGACCACATGGCCCATGGAACTGAATTCACAGTAAGAATTCCTTCACGAGCTGGACTGACCTGCTATTGAAGTGAGGCAGGTTTAATATTATCTCCAGCAAAAACTAATTTTTCACTTCACAGTTTCTTCTAGCAAATTCTTATGGAAACAGTTCCTTCTTGCTGCCTAATCAGTTAACATAACTCAGATAACATACTTTCAAAAAATAATTTTACCTAAACAACGAAAGACTTGAATTAAGCTGTTGCTTCTGTGTTCTGCTGCTCTAAGATCAGTTCCAACCATGTGCAAGAAGTCTGAAGCAAGAATTCCTGGAAATGAAAACATTAATTTCCCCCAACGAGCATGAGAATTTAAAGAGAAAGTAAAGGTAGTTTAACAAAAAATACCACTTCTTTCCATATTCCTCCCACAATCAGAAGGAACTTCCTAGCAGCTGCAACCATTTACTAAAAAAATTGCCCCTTGTGAAGAGAAATTTATTATTTTTTTAAAAACCATTGCTTAATCCCTCCCCAAGAAATTCTCAGAAAGCATGTATCAATACAGGTCCATGGACATCGTGTGTTGTACAGATTAACTATAACCAAGGATTTTTTTTTCCCCTAGCACCAAGCTGCTTGCCAGTCATATTGTCAATGAACACACTGAATTTCCAGTGTGGAACATCCCAAGATACATTTTATGCCTTCTTTGAGGAATAGTGCTTTTATATGTGGCAGTGGAGTGTTTCTGCACAAGTCAGTCTTTGATCACTGACCTAATAAGCCCATTTCACCCATAGTACCAAGATGAGCCTAATGAAGGAGATTAAAATAATTTGTTTATCCTAATAAACCAGAACCTGGATGAGGGAACATAACTTCTAGTAATTTATGGGAACAGAGAAGAACTATATGTACTAAAGGAATAGGGTGGCACAAGGACAGACACAAGTTATCCAAAAAAAGATACAAAGCTGGAAATTGAAGAAAAAATTTTCTAATAATGAAAACAACGATGAACTGCAGCAAAAAACCCTGAGCACTTTAAGGGAAAAATCTGTGTGGGATAATGGAACAAAGCAATGATACCAGATGAAGAATACATGCGAGGCAGGGAAGGCTAAGGCAATTTTCTGTGGATATTTTTCAATTCTCCAAAAGGAACACGAAGGCAGGACAAAACAGCCAAGATCAAGCGATGACTTGAGGATTGGTGTCAAAAGGGGATGTTCCACAACGGCAAAGAGTTTTCAAAAAAGGAAGAACTTTCTTTGAAGGATAACCTCTGTCTGGATCCCTTAGAAAAACAACCAAACCACCTTGTTGGATCCAATCCAGCACAACCAGTGAAAGAAAAAATTGTTAGGAAAAATAAATCACATGACTGTAAGAGCCTTTGGTTGCCTAGTCCTGTTGCACACAGAAACATGAGCAAATGTGACCACTTCCCACCCACCATCTTTTTCAAGTTACAAGCATTTGTCAAGTTGCACTTGTGTTTTCTCCCTGAGCCATTTCCATTTTATGGAAATACTTCTTGGAGTTTGGCTCCCAGTGTGTAACACAGTGTTCTAATAGTGGCTGAACTAGCACCAAACACAGTAATGTTTATCACTTCATTCTTACAAGAATTTCTACTGCTTATTATACACATTTCTTCTAAGTCCTCCTGGAACTTAAGCAAAGCTGATTGAAGAAGGCATGCAGTTTATGATACATAAAATTATTTCCAAGGAGAAATCTCACACACCCTAAGTTCAGCAAACAGTTTTCACTCCTAAATATCTGTTTTGTTATATGACATATCTTTTGGTTGCCTAGATCAAGGCAATCCAAATCATTTTCTGATCCATTTCTACCTGTTTCCTTGCTTGTAAGTCCCTATTCTTTTACTTTTTACCTTTTAGTTGCTTTTAAATATTAAATAGCTGAGGAACAAGAATTAGCTCCTACAGGGCCCACTAGAAAGACTCCTGACTGATAAGTATATCTCATTTAGGCTGAAGGACAGCCCATATCACACATTGCTTAGTCTTAACAATACTTTCTCATCAAGTTTCACACGTTGCAAAGGCAAAAGCTTGACAAAAGGCTAAGTATCACAAATTACTTATGGTTATCAGCCTTCATTAACAGGCACTAAAATACCTAGGTTGAATAATATATTGCCTAGGGAATGTTAGAACTGTAGGCTGGCTTCTAGAAACTGGTGCAGTAGCCACTGGTTCTAAGCAGATGCACCTTTCCCAGATCTTCATATTTAAAAATATATTATGCCTAAATACACACAATGCTCAAAGACAATGGAAACAACAGTTTTCCAGGCAGTGCTCACAGATCAAGGTGGCAAGGTTTATGTAAGGGTTGAGGTATACAATCTATATTTTTCCCCCCCTTAATGGCTTAATGGAAAACTAGAAGCTGGGTTTACTGATTGCATGAGTGGCTGAGTCAGAAATAGCCAGGAATAGGAAAGACCACAGGGAAGAAGTGTTTGGGAAGATTGCCCATTCAATGTCGGTAACAGACATCTAGACAAAAGACTGGGTTTTGCATGGAAAGCTCTTTAGAATGAGACTTGAAAGTAAGATAACTTTTTCAGGAAATGGTTTTTTCTCAATACAGAAGATATGGAGGTGTATTTAAAAAAAAAAAGTTACTGGGTTTTTAAATTATCTTCTATTCCTAAGGAAAAACTTCCTAGGTTTTGGATTTTTTTGTTTGTTTCTTTGACAGGATGCAGACCATAACCAGATTTATTGCCTTCAACTGGACTAGCCACAAGACTGGAATTATGTATTTTCTTCACTAACTTGTCAGATGAGTAAAAGAAGGCTTATCATCCAGTACTAAAAATTCATACATAGTCCACCAGAGGTAGTCATTTTAGCTACAGCATGCTTGTATGCACGGGCCTTTACCTGCTAATGGACCTTTGCCAAGACTTTCAAGATCCAGCACTGGTTTATGTGTTTTGAGCCCCCTATACTACACAGAAAAAACATGCTAAGGTTAATTTTTCTATGACATAATTTACTTATTTCCTAAAATAAGTAGCTGTAACTGCTAGTCTTATAAGATTTTCCTTACAATTCAGTGCTATTTAACTGACATTTGTTATTTAGAGCTTAGTTTTGCTCTCTGAGGCCTCTTCAGCGGTCAGCTGCCATCTAATCTTAGAGTTAGGACCTGAAATTCATCCCCTGGCATACCTGGCTGCCAGCTGACTGGCTTCCATAGCAAACTATTTGGATGGCAGGTGTCTTCTTAGATTGCTCTACTCTCTTGTTGAAAGTACTTTTTGATCTATTTCCTACATTTACTTGTTTGGAAGAGGGCCATCATCCCTCCCGAAAAACCAAAAATGGAATTTAAGAGGAGATTGTAAAACTCTGGAAACTGCTGAAAATACCAGCTGCAAAAATCTTTGAATAATGAGTGTGTATCTTAGCAAAGACAAGATAACAATCTTCAACAGCAGGCAAGCAGCTGCAATGAATAAAAAGATTAATTTTTTGGCTGTGTCCGTGGCAGACAGAAAAGAAATAATGGACTTACACAGGCATGCAGAAAAAAAAAAAGAAGCACCTTTTCAAGGCATGATTAGTGCTCTGGAACAGATTACCTAAAAAGTCATAAAGTTTCTGGCATCTGAAGGCTTCAAGAACAGATGAAGGAAATGTTGTCAGGAATGACACAGGTATAGCACAGCCTGCCTTGACTGTGATCTCATGAGGTCTACTTCTGGCCTATTTTTCAGTAAGGTTTTTATTTTTTGCTATGTCTTTAGGTGAATGGAGAGTCTTAATAAAATTGCCTGCTTGCCTGACCAAACACAGAGTGATGTTTGTATCAAAATTCATACAGTTTGCAATTCAATAAACTTTTAGCAAAATGTTCGAGCTTGTTCCTAGAGTTAGACACACAGTCTTGCATGAGACTTTGACAACTAAGGAAGAATTGATTTAGGAGTGTGTTTTCTATAAAGGCAAGATTTCATAATCTGTTTTCTGAGAAAAAACCCCAAACACTAAAACTTTAACAAGAAATCCCAACAAACGGTGCAGAGCATTTTTTATTTCTTGCTGTCTCTGCCTCCACATTGGGAAAGGAAATGAAAACTGTAGCAAGCAAAGAAAATTATAGTTTTTCTTCATTCCTCCTACACATGCATTAAAAAGAAGGGATGTGTGGGAGGAACATCACCATGTTAACCCGTTTACATTCCCTTGGCTCCATTTTCTCTGTCCAAAACCCAGAGTTCAAATGAAACATGAGAAGCTTTAGTCCAAAAGCAGAAAATCTCAAGAAAGTGTCAGAGACTGTTATGGGAACGAGGACAAAGGCCTTCCAGAATGCATCAGTTACATTAACATCCACAAATCTTACCTGCCCTGAACTTTAGCTATGTATGTATTTTAAATCACCAGTGATCAAACCTTAATGACATATTGTTGTACACTGTGTCTTCTGTGCATATATATCACAAGTTTTAATCCATACCACTTCAAACAGAAAAGACTACGTACTCTAAATCAATTTTGTCACTATTAAGTATAGAGTTGAGACACTCCAGTATTTGCTTACAGACAAAATAATTAATCTTACTGCAAGCCCTATGTAAAAGTGACTGATTCAGCACATCTTTGACAACATATTTAATGTATGACTGGTTTTCCCACACTTAGTATTTTTCCACAATGCTATTGGGTGTCAGAATTATTTCCGGCAATCACAGCAGATACAGAGCTAATCCAGGAAAACAAACTTGGACTGCAGTCCACAAAAAGTTAAAATCTAATAAAGAACTTAGACGTTGCTATGACCACCATAACAACTTAATATAAAAACAATGCACTTTGTCAAGTTCATCTTTAGCTATTTGCTATGAAACGGAATACTTATTGTACAGCATAAATCAACTACTTGTTTATTGGTGTTATTTTTTGAAAATGTCAAAATAAATTACATTTTTCCTTTTTTACAACAATTCTTCCAAGTTCTTTTTAAAATAAAATGAAAATTTTGGACTATGACAACTAAAATAGAAATCTCTGACACAAACTTAGCTTTCCAACCTATGGGCAAAACATAAAATTCTTGTTAAATTGAAGTGGACCAGAAATGGATGGTGAAACTTGTCTGTAGAAACTTTTGTTAATAACAAACATTTTTCTAATGACATGGATTCTCAGTAACAGCACATGACAAGGTGTGTCTTGCAGTGTTACAGCAGCAGGATTCAGGAGTGTTTTGCTGAGGGAGTCTGAAGGCCAAATACTTGTGGTACCAAGTTATGTAGATGTTACACCATCAAATACTCCATTATATATATTACCTGCATGCTTTCCATGTGATGAATAAAACACAAAGTTTTGTAAGCTTCTTAATGTTCACTTAATTGATCTTTTTTTTTTCTCTCAGATGTAACTAATTGAACATCTCCCTTTGCCTTAATTCATACCATTTGCCTTAATAATACTGGCTGAACCTAAACTAGCCAAATTATTTCTGGAAGTGGATGGCAATGCAACAAACTATCTCACACTGGTGCTGCGGGAACAAATCTGACAATTTTACTCCTAGCTACAGTAAATCTGTCAATAAATCTAAATTTACAATAAAATTATAATAATAATAATCAAACATTTAAGTAGGTGCTTCCATTTCCAAACAGAATACTCTCAGCCCTTCTTTCCTTGTTCCTTATCAGGTGCTCCAGTGTTACAACTTTGTATTTCTTGTGCAAGATATAAAGGAATGGATCCATAATATTCTAGTTTCATGCAAGACTGGATTGAACACAAGCCATCTCAAATATTATCCTGAAATGTGAACTAAACAAACAAAAAGTTCAAAAAGTTAACAAATCCTCATGCTTCTTGATTTTAAAATTACACAAAGTTCTTCTTATGTGGAAGAGGTGGTGTATTTCTAATTAAGGAGAGATTGACAGAGATTTCCAGAGCACAGATAATCAATCCATTTATAAAATTACCATATCAAACATAAAGTCAGGAGAGGGATGCTACTAAACGTAGGCTATAATCTAAGGCTAGGTACTTAAGTATGCTGAACTCATTTTAAGTGTCATGAAAAAGTAAGGAGATGGCAACTTCTATTCATGTAAGCAGTCAAATTTCTTCCTCAGGAGGAAAAATATCAGCCAGTTTTATGTTTGCCTTATAAGTTACTTGTACTTGCCATAAGTTACTTATGTCACTGCATACAGCAGTCTGAAGTGTCACTACAGCTTGTGAAACTTGTTGACCACCCATTCCTTGGAATCTTGAAGTATGCTATGTAAATTAATTGCACAAATATCAAAAGTCATCTGATGATCAGATGTTGAGCTGTCTTCATTGTCCCTGGTTGTCCTCAAGCACTGAATATGGCACGAATTCTTTTTTTTTTTAATTTATAAAGTAACCATGTAAAATACAACTGCAATTACAGCTGTGGTGGCCTGAAGACGTCACAGTGAGCAAAAGAACAGTATCTTAGCTCTCTAAAGTGTTGCACAGGCTGAGAGGGTCTTGTGGGTGGTGCCTGAACCCGCAGAACTGAGTACATTGAAAGTGTTTGTTCCCGAGTTTGCCAGCATTTCTGCCATGAGACATCTGACAGTTGGACTTGATGATCTTAAAGGTCTTTTCCAACCTTAATGATTCGATGATCTTTCATCAGTGAAATTAATACAGTTCAGAAAAAACCTACAGTGAAGCTTTGAGCACTGATATCCTTTGTCCAGTAGCTTCCTTTCCTTTCCCCTTAGTGATATTGGTTGTTATAATTAAAGATATTATTTGTGCACAAAAGCCTTGATTCAGCTTTTTTGGAAATTACACTAAGAAAGTTTTGTGCTGATCATAACCCACCCCCTAGAATCTGTCAGGAAAAAAATGAAAACAAAATAAAACCAACAAAAAAACCCCCCCAAACCAAAACCAACCAACCAAAACAAACAAACAAAAAAAACCACACCAAAAAGCCCACCCAAACCAAACAAAAAAATCCCAAATCAAACACAAAACAACCAAAACAACAACAACAACAAAAAACCAAGAGAAAAACCAAAAACTCCCTTCCTCCAAAACAAAAAACAACAAACCCACAAAAAAAATCACACACACAAATAGAAGACCACTGATTGCATTCTTAGCTGTTCTCCACATTGAATTCATCAATGGTCCCAAACTGATGGACCATTTTTCAAACTGAAGTATTTTTCTTGGAGACACGATTTCTTCTAGGCTCTCAAGTAGAAACTTGGGTGTTAAGAATCAGAAATCTTGTTATAGGGATAAGTCTTTCTTTCAATTTTTTTCATTTTGATTTACATTTTAAGGAATATTAGTGTGCAGTTAGTGAATTCCTCATTCCACTCCTTTGTCCAGCACAGTTCCAACAGAAACAAGTCCACCTAACAGTGACTCCAGCCATGACTTCTGAAAGCATTTGATGTTAAACAATGTATTCATGATGACTGTTCATCTTTGTCCAAGATGTGGCAGTCAGCTCACACACAACATTTAAGAGCATCGTGACAGAAAGCTGTTTCTTGAAGTGTTTACTCAACACGATTGAAAAGTTTTTTCAGCCCTGGCTCAATGGGATTTCAGCCTTGAGCCAGAAACACTCTGATCTTTGGGGGCTTACAAAGCATGAGTGGCCTTACAAAATCTAGGCAGTTTGCCAAGGGCTTCTTTTAAAAAAAACCCAACTTTGTTGAACTGTGGTGGAAGGTTAAACAATTCACACAGTCTTGACTCTCCCCACCCCCAATTTGCCTTGTACTTAATGTCTTCTTGTCAAGAAATAAAGTAATTTCATAATGGGATGGATGGAACCATTTCAGCTATTACACAGCAATGATGGCATTGCTGGAAATCTGAAACAAATGTTAACTTCAATCCTTTTCAGCTTTAAAGAAATAAGTACATTTAACATACTGAGAAGTTTTCACATCATATGGTATCAATTTTCTTATGGTTTATTTCAGAAAATATTAAAAAATATCCAACTCCAGCTCTGTGCTCTCTGAGAATTGGAGTCCAGGAAGTGAACTGCTCATGCCAAGGGGCAAGTCTCACAGATTTAACTCCAGGGAAGTTATTTCTTGTTTTCAAAAGCACCAATGCACACATTATACAGGGAAATCATGTTTTCACCCATGCATTTGAATTTATGCATGTTTTGTGTGAGAAAGATAAGATTCTTAATCACTTAAGAATTGATAGAAGGAAAAAAAAAAGCGATCCATTGAAAAGTAGTGTTTGAAAGCGCTGGATCATCCTACACCATTGATTTTTGAGATTAGAAACAGATGTCTCCATTCTTCACTGCTCTCTCAACAACATACTGCTCCAGAAACCCCTCTACTGGACACAGATTTTACGTCCTATTGTGAGCCACAGAAGTTTTGTAAATCAACCCATAAGTGAGCAGACACGTCAGGAAAAAAACCCAAACTAAATAACAGATTATTATGCAACAAAATGTATTTTTGTTCAGTTTTATTTTACTCCTGATCACACTTTGAAATGCTCTCATGAACGCACTCTGGTGCATTTGTGCACGTGGGGAAGACAGTCTGGATGTGAAAGACTTGTTGGGTGCTTCCACTAAGGAACCTTTGTCAGGAGACAAGATGAATGGGCCCTGTTTGTTCAAAATACAGTACTCCCAAATTAGTCAAACACTAATTCATTGAGTCCCTTCTGTAGACTGTAAAGTTCAGCTACTAAACTGCTAGAGAGTTTTAGGCTGAAATTTTCAATATGTAAGTTATATCCCCATTAGTGAAAAAATAAATATACCTATTCTTGCCTAGAAATGTCTGCAAAGAAAGGGAATGTGACATGTCTCCCCTTGAAGCACCAAAATGTAAGGCCAGGAATGCTTTTTCCACTTTATGCCTCCTCTTCACCTGCAGCGGAGTTGTGAACAGCAGACAGACATTCACTTTTCTGGTTTTAATGTAAGAATAAAAAGTAGCAGTAACATGATGCAGATTGCAACTGTCATCATTGCCAGTGTAAACCGAGATGGGAAAGGACTCTCCTAACTCCTGCTGCTGGAACAACACTGTCTGAAATGGAGGCCTGCATTGTTGCCAGGATTTCAGTGGAATGGCAGTGCGTGGGTGCCCACATGAACAGGCCCACTGGCAATTTTGGGGAATGCCTATGGAAGCAATCAGCCAGCTGCAGAGAGAGTGCAGCTCAACTTGGCCTTCGCCCCCACATCTCTGTCAGTTGTGCTTAGCATACCAGTGATGCTCTCTGTTCCTCAGTCTTACGCCTTTTTACTTTCCTTGCTACCAAAGCACAGCAAAAAGTAGCATAAGCTTCTCTCCTGGACCAGGAGCCCAGGCACTACGTTAATATTTTACCTCCGTGAGCAACCCCTCTAGAGGTCCCACATGGTATGTTTTCCAAATTGTTGCCAAATATCAAACCAATATTGCTAAAAATCCCTCAACCAATATTTTTGTCTCTTTCTTCGTTTCTTTATTTCATCTTTCAAGAGCATCTTTCTACAAATATCCAGTAAGTGAGGGCATGCTTTGGCATTTTTGCTCAAAGGCAGCCTTTTCATTTATGTCAGCAGGAGGTTAAAGGACCGCACATGGAATGTTTACTGCGAGCTATTAGCTCCAAGTTGTGGACATCAGAGGCAAACACATTTCTACTGAGTAAGTTATTGTGGGGTCTAATTGGCTCTGGCTTTGATGGAGCTATGTGACATTCCCCAGTTCATGTTACCCC
>NW_020884908.1:3956509-4439625 GCF_003945725.1 Corapipo altera
TGTCTACCTGACTAGAGTTTCACCCGTCTTCCATAGCTGTGGGAATGCCTAATGGGACATGGGATTGGGGTTCTCACCTGGACTCATGGCTCACACAAGGCCAGGCTGGATGGGCTTTGAGCAGCCTGGTCTAGTGGGAGGTGTTGCTGCCCACGGCAGAGGGGGTGGAACTGGATGGTCTTTAAGGTTTCTTCCAACCAAACTGTTCTGTGATTCCATGACTCTCTGACTGCACCTCCCAACATTCATTACAGTTTCCTCCCTGGTAAACTTATCCTTATATGTTTATGGATAATTGCTAAGGCAGTATTCTTACTTCTTGTGGTATACACGATAGTAAATTTTAAGGAAAAATGGCATGAGTTCTTTTCAGAGCCGAGTACGGGCAAGAACAAGTATTTTTATTAACGAATTTTTTCTAACCTTTCAAGAGCTCTGCTGCTTTTTTCACAAAGAGGAATGGAAAGCTGGAATTAATTTTGTGTTTCAGAATTGCCTTTTGATGGTCTTCTGAAAAGTCTTTAAAAGTTTAGTTAAAAGTAACGAACAATATTTTTTATATTCCCTTTATCATTTTGCAATACATTTTTTCTATTAATTTTCTGGCATTTCTCTGGCATTCCACAGGTTCATCTGCCTTGCTGTATCTTATATGTTGAGCTGAACTGTGGCCCTGAATAGCTCCATGCAAATCAAATTTCTTCAGCCTATATGAAAATTTATTTCTGTGCTGCAGAGAAGTATTTGATAAATAAAGGCTGTGAACAAAACTGCAGCCCTTGACATCAAGGTCTGCCAATTCCCACATGTAAGAAGGCAGAATGAAAATCACATTTAAAGCATAATTCTACCTTTTAGGGATTTTTTTAGTGCTTGAACCTTCAAAATAAATTACTTTAAAATTACCATATAGAACCACTTTGTTGTCTAAGGTTAACTGCATGCATTCTGATACAGGGAAGCACTTATAGCATTTACAAGGGAGCTGTAGTACTTCTGATAAGAAATGCAATTATTTTGTATAGTCCATTTTTCATATGAACCACTCAGTAATGTGTCTGCTTACATTAGGAGTTGATTTTGAAGTTTGTTAAATGTCATTCCTCTTCGTATCACTAGGGATCCTAAAATCTGTGTCACCTTTTAGTTCCTCTTGTTGAGTGACACTATGAAGGCTGGGCACTGGAAATACCACAAAAGGAGAATGGAAGTGATAGCCTTTAAAGGAAAAAAAAAAAATGAAGCGTTTTAATTTTTGTTTTAAAGTTTAAATTTTAAAGTATTTTATAAACTTACTTCTGAACTTTACTTTAAAGATTCTTTTAGCTTCAGCTAAAAGGTTCCTTGGAGTCAGCCTTATGTTGAAGTATGTATTAGTATATAAAGAAGTGGCTTCAAGCACTTAATAACTTTCAGGTCAGATCTTCATTTTTGGGAGGACAAAACAGCTCTGAAATTAGAATTAGAGTAAACAAGCATTCATCTGCGTATTAAACTAACAAATAGTAGAGTATTAAGGTGGCCCACTGTATAGAACAAAATATATAATACTGTATAATTATGATTGAATATCAGAAATACATAGAATCACTTCCCTGAAACATAGTGGTGGCCTTAACTATTTTGAAACTACTTTCAAAAGAGCAGTAGATAATGTTACTGATGCTCAAATGCATTCCACAAATCCTTAGAAAGAAGCAGCTATAAGATTATAGTAATTGACAATGTAAGGTCCCAGGAGAATTAACTCCATCATTCTACTATGCACTTACACAGTTAACAAAGATGTGATGCTGGGAAAAAAGTAATTGTGTAATTTATTTAAACTAAAGATGTGGTCACAGGTGTTTGACATTTTTATGACTTTTCTTCACGGTACAGTAGGCTCAGAAATTCCCCCCTTACTTTCTCCAATTACTGTAATTATACAGTAGGCTCCCCCTGGCAATTTGTTCAATGGTTTGAAATGTGACTAATATTCACTAGCCTGCTTTGAAGATATTCTGGATGTATTAAAGCCCCATTATAATTAATTACCACTAGTATGTCCACTTGTAATATCAAATCAATATTAAAAATTTTAATAAATTGAGTTTTACAGGAAGGGTTCCAGTTATGAATCCAGCCTTAATAGACCAAACTAAGATAATTTAATTTTCAATCACATTTTTACAGCACCTGGACCCAAACAGTTTCCTCTTTACCCAAAACAGGCCATCTCACACATTCAAGATGTCAAAGCCTATAGCTCCAAATCAGTAAGAACAATTTCTTACCAGGGAAAAGAAGATCAGAAAAAGAATTTTTATATTTTACACTACTGTTGAGGCAGGGTTAAGGCACTGAAGAGACAGGTCCCTCTTCTAGTATTAGGTGGCATTAGCACAACTGAAAGCTGTGGCATCACCTGCGTTACCCATCACTGCCACGTGTGTTTGTAGAAAACAAGCTAAATTCACAGGCAATGCATGAAAACTTCTCTGTAGGGCTGATATCCCTCCTAAAACTAGACTGTTTTCTGAGGCTGTGTGTAGGCAGCAGCAGAATATCCATAGAAGCACCATTGTCTTGGCTGCACTAAGGTCTGGAAAGGCTGTTGCTGCTGTCACTGGCTAAAGCTTAGCAGAGCAACAGTAACAACACCAGGGTTGTTGGACAGCACAGAGAACGCTGTCCATAGCTCTTTCCTGAGCTTATGGAGCTTGAAACACTCTAGACCAAGGCTCTCCCCTTTAGAATGGCAAAATTCAGTTTTAACTATGTTATTGGGAAGTCCTGAGCTGTCTCTGCTTCCAGTTTTATGCACTTTGGGGAAAAATGTTTAAATTTTTATTTATTGAAAACTGACCTACATAGGATTGACAAAAATTACATCGCCTTAGATCATAATATGCTTACCTCCTTAAACCATGAGTTTATAAAGCAGATGAAGCCAATTAGCCAGCTTTTACCCTGTTTCTTTAAAGGTCAATAAAAACATTTTCCTGATTATTTTACTGGTATAAAGTGAAAGACATCTACCCAGAAAAAGAAAGGCAAGTGTTCACTGCCCAGACAGCTCAAGAAGATAATGTTTTCTTTAATAAATTAGGGGGGATTTTGTCAATAAATTCATACTTACCTTAGTTGCAACAACACCTACTCTGAGTAGTCCACCTAGAAAATTATGAATGCAAATATATAAGGTAGCTGGCAGTGAGGAAACATCTTCAGTCATTTTGTCATCAGTAAAGGAAAACTTAGGAGAGGCGTTTCTAATCACAGATATTTTTCAACATCAGAGCACGTGCATAAGTGTTAGATCAATGCATTCTAAACCACAAATTATTTGGCATATCTGAATACCTTTACCAACAGAATTAGTATTATACCTTAAAAGGGATAATTAAACACATTGGCACTGATCTTGTAGCTAATAGAGCAAGTGGCATCTACAGTAGTTATAGTTTTATGCCAAAGGAGTATAAAGCCAAGCTCACAGCACACATAAAGTGCATTTAATGAAGAAATCCTCCAAAATTTCTCATATGTGCCATATGTATTTCTCAATGAAGTACCAACACCAGTAGGAAATTCTGAGGCCTCAGCTTAACAACTGCATCCTGGCTTTCAATAGATTCTTATCAGTGATTCCAAGAAGCAATGCATTGGCTGTTCCAGAGGGATGTACAAATCCATACAACCTGCTCCAAGCATGACCTATTATTTGGGTGTGTGTCTCCATGTAGTGTTCATACATAAAAGAAATCTAGATTTGTAATACTGGACAGGTTTAAGAGAATATCTGAGTATGTTTGCTGTCTTTATTTTTCAATCAGCTTAACTCTACAGATGACAAGGAATTGTTTTGGTTGTGCATATCCAGGGTTTATCAGTTCTGCAGTAACTTCTTAACAATCCTGTCACTCTCTTTAGCAACACACAAAAGACAACAGAGCTGGAAGAATAACAAAAGCAACGCTATGCTCAGGAATTGAAAAAAAAAATTCCTTTCAACAAATCACTGTGCACATAAGCACACCTTGCAGCTCATTTGCATGAAGAACAGCAGCACAGCTTGAGAAACAGTTTACCTAAAAGGGTGGGAAGACAGCCAACACCAGGGAACAACAAAAAACTAATCCTACTTTGTAAACAGCAAAAATACCACAGGGGAGATGTCTAGAGTTGTTAGGTATGCTTTACCACTAAGTAGATTTTTGTAACAAATATAAACATTTTAACAAGAATGTAAAACTTAGCATTTATTTTTTTACCAGTTAGTTGAGACAGAGTGTTTCACCTGGAATTTGTTGAAGGGCATCTGTTTTCTTACTTTTCAGGATCTCTTGAAGTATAAACTATTTTCTCTTGTGTAAGAACCATACATTCCCTTCCATAGCTGCCTAAGCAGAAGAAAAAGACTGTAAGCACTCAGTAAATGGCATGAGACCCTCTGCTACCTCTAGCTTTACTCAGCTGGGCTAAGATGAGCAAAACAGCAGAAAAAGCTGTGGTAGGGCAATTCAGAGTAAAAAAATGTCTTTGATGGTTCTTATGCATCCCCACATAACCTTTCTTCCAGGAAAAAACCCAGTCAGTCTTTTATCCACCCCAAGTGGAAAAAAAGGCAGTTCTTGTAGTTGTAGCAAAATTAGGAATGTATTTCCTGCAAAGAAGAGTTGAAGAGATGCAGTGTGCTTTCTCCACCATGGCAGGATTGTGAATTTAAGTATAAGGAAATAAACAAATGATACCAAAGTTGGAAGAAGTTTAAACTATCATCTCACCATGATATACTCAATATTGGTCTCATGCCCTGCATGATAAAAGCTAGCCTTGTTCTTTGTTTTCCTCTAGTCACTATCCTTCCAAAATCTGAGGTTTTTCACTTCAGCAGTGAGAAGGAACACTTAGAGACAGGTTGTGTTATCTCTCCACCCTTACAGCTCTTCCTCTTTTCAGCAAAGTGGTAGAGAACAGCTTAGTTACATACATGGGATGAGCAAGTTCGGTTCTCAATCAAGAAATGGATGAGGATGGTCCAGCAATGCAATTCTCTCCTGGATATATGGTTCTAGGAATAAGTAAAGGCTCAAGAACATGCAGTGAATTCTTCTGCTATGATCATTCATGAGGAGAGAAGGGTCCTGTTTGAGTCACCACATTCAAAACAACAGAGCAGAAGACTCAATACATCCTTATTCCTACACTAAACAGTCTTACAGATCAGGGATAGGAGAGAAACTTCAGCCAGAATCATCAGCTTTTGTCATTTAATGCAGACAGCTGAGTAGTATAGACCTTAAACACTCCTGTGTTCAGTCAGACTTCAGCTGGATTCACCCAAAACACCAGGGACCATGTTTGGCCCATGTCTTAAGCAGAAAAGGGCATATAAAACTGTGGAACACAATTTCAGACAGAGCTTTATCAAGTCAGCTCAAAGATTCCTATAGGAAACTAGCCTTTAAAAAATCAATGGGAAAACAAAAACCAACAACAAAAGCCAAATGTGCTGATGTAAAAAAAACAGAGGAATTTCTCTTGTCTTTCATTCCAGACTATGTGGCAAGGAAAGAAAATCACCACAGACTACACTGATGTTCAGCATCCCTGGTTAGGAGGTGCTGGTCAGTTATACAACTAGATTTTATCTATACAGACAGAAATCTGGTGGTTTGGTCCCTTTTTCCATTACTGCACAAGTGTAACTTAAGTCACAGAATAAAGAAGTTATTTCTGTTTGTCCTGCTGAAGACAGAGCAGAAATCAACTTCCAGGGTTGTGCCAGAGCTGTTCCCTCAGAATCACTGAACATTTAAATGCCACAAAACTCAGGAGAGTATCCCGCATGTGGTGGCATGAGGGGCAAGCACTACCTGTGAGGAACATGCTTGTGTGTCAGCAGATCTTGTGTGTCAGCACAACAATGGTCCCAAGTGGATACAGGAAGAGAAAGTCTCTAGAGCACTAGGATGAGATGAGAGCAGGAAAAGGCGGATATGAAACCTTTGCTTCCATCCTCAATACCATGAGGCAAAGAGCGAGGACCTCCTGACCTGTACTTGTTGAACCAAAGCAGTTTAATAGAGCAGCTCAGAGTTGGTTCATATCTAGCACCTAAACCAGTCCATCTATTTTGTGCTGAGCCCCAGGGTCACCATCTGCCTGTAAACACACAAGATCAGCCTAGTATTAGATAAACACTGTGGATGCACATGAGCATATTCTGGTGAATACTCATGTGCTGGGGTTACAACATTCTCTCTTTTAGACCATCTATAAATTCCTGGGGATGCACAGTGGGACTTCATGTTTTGTACATCAGCTACCATACTGATGGGGGTTAGAAAATAGCAGCAGCAGTAGAATAAAATCAACTGAGTGACATTTAAAAATCATTGCAAAGGAATGTTCTCAGTGCTGATGTCTTGTTTGTTACAAGCTGCAGTGTCAGGGCAGAGAGACCTTATAAAGCAGCAGAGAAGGGGGGATGCTCAAGGAAGCTGTGGCTGTCTGGTCACTTTGCTGAGCTTTTTAAGACCAGCAGCAGAATCTTGAAATCTCGTTTTCCAACTTCAGTGGAAAAATACATGTTGACTATGCTCTTTTCTCAGGAATTGCACCACAGTATGAAATACTTCTAAGTGGCAAACTGCACAAGGGAAAAAGTGCATTTCCTTTGCCACATGTCTTGTTTTGAAACCTCAGAGATTTTGTAACTCTGGCTTTGCAAAAGCACAATCCATTTGACCAGCTCGTGAAGAACTGGGATACAAATTGGGATAATCAGCCTGATTTCCCCTATCCCAGTGCCTTGAGAGAAAATGTAATTTACTAACGTTTTATAATCATTTTGTTTGAATATTAAAATATGCAAAAGCACTTGAAGAGCCGAGCCTGTAGTTCCAGTTCTTATATTGTACCTAAGTAAATCAGGACTAGTTCAATTAAATTTCTGGGCCCATTTTTTAATACGAAATAGATGTGTTATTTCCCTCTGATGTTTCTACACCATGTCGGGGCAGAACAGAGGGCACTTGACTTGTTTTGATGTAAAAATTAGCAAAACCAAAGACAGGATCAGATTTGCTGACTAAATATATCTACAGAGGAAAAAAACTGGCACCTGATCCAAGAGGAAGTAATGAATGCATAGCTAATGCAGGGTGATAATTGAGTACACCCACAGAAATGACTGCAAAGTGAATCTTATGAAAAAACGTAATTCTGATCCCAGGGATTTTCATTAAAATCAACTTGAAAAGAATGTCTAACGATTTGGTACTGATATTACCTCAATTAGTGGAAAGTGTAAGAAACAAAAGGAATGAAACACTTTTAATCTCGAAAAAGGAGAACTTCCTGGGGTGTGGGGAAGAAGTGTACATGCTGGAACCATGATAAGGCTTCCCTGTGATGAGTAATGAGTTAGTGAACCCTTTTCAAGTGCAACACTTTTCTTTTTGAAGCTAATGTTTGCCTTGTAGTAACAGGGTTTCACAGTCACTACAAAGTGCTTGTTCATTTCCATTGCTGGGCATATGCTACAGCCACAGTCAGTGCACCGAAATGAATAGGTGCACCAAAATGAATAGACAACCTTTCAGTTGCCTTTTTAAAGTGGGATCTATAATGATAAATGACTTTTGGGGCTTTGCTCAGCACAGGGGACTGACAGAAGGCTGCTAGAGTTGCTTTTCCCTGGCACTGCCATTTATAATCTAGCTTTCACTCACTGGTGCCTGAGAATTATTCTGATTTTACCCGAACTCAGACAAGAGTCTGGAGATGAAATTCCACGTGATTACAGCTGGTTGAATTATCATTTGTTCTGATCATCCCTTCTTTTTCCAACATTTTTTTCTGCAGCTCTACATAAACTAAGGCTTCATACACGAGTTCTAGGCAAAAGGCGAAAATATGCCCTGCAAACATCTGTTATACTATTGCAAATAGATCTAGAAAATAATTCTTCTGGAGCTTTTACTGTATTTCATTCAGTCTATAATTAAAGCACCCAGTCTATAAATACAGATAAAATCAGAAGAACTAATCAAGAGCTTGCAGACGTCAACTTATCACTTTTGTTACTGAAGGTACTAACTACAGTTAGTAGTGATCCATTTCCTAACCTTTTTGAAGGTTTTTTGAAAGCAAAAGGGGGATTTGCTTTCATCAAATACTACTGTCCTAAACTGGGAAACCATTGCAAAGGTACTTGCAGTTTCTCTGTTGTGGTCTTGATGGTAAATAAGATATTCAGCTGTCCTTGAAGGAGGTGAGAGCTCTCAATATGCCAGAGAACACATACCAACAACAGAGTAACAGAACAAGAGCAAATGGAACCACATGTGTAGGATATTCTAACACTCAAGAAACAGGAAGTAGATAAATGGGGATTGATCCTATAGCTTATGCTGAGAAATCTCATTTTACTATTCAGCTGGAGAGAAAAAAATAATCCAGATAACAGATAACATCTTTCCTGTTCAACAAGCAGTAGCACACATAGGTTTGCTTCACAGTATTAGCACCTCGTTGGCTGAAAGCTGTGAATTGCTAAAATCTGTCTTGAAACACAAGTTATCAAATATATTAATATGGTCCTAGAGAGACATGGGCAATGTGTAGTACATAGCTGCTTCCAGCATTTTTTGAGGTATCATCTGGGGAAAAAACAAAAGTAATTTAGCATTGTGATGAACAGGTATAAAATAGAAGGGATGTGAAAAAGCAAGGGCAGGACTATGAGAAGATGAATTCTCACAAATCTGGCATTCTGTGATAAACACCCTGTACTCTACAGCAAAGTGTTAAACTTTGGAAAACTCGTGGTATGAAAAAACAGAAAGGTAACTCCTACCTTAACTGAGATAAAGACAGTTGTGAATTTGAATTTCCCATAGTTAATATTTATATTACTAAAGGTAGTGATTATTACTATGTTTCAATTTAACATTAATTTAAATAGATAAAATGTTTACTTTGCATTCTGTAATCCTGAGCTACAACCAAAATTTGCTTTTCTAATTCTGCAGACAGAATCCACCCACTTTTACTAAATGAGTGTGTTCCAGAGCCTAAGCTTCTACTGAAAAAAATTTTCTAGTCCTTGTGGTTGCAAAGCTAACTCTCAAAACATGAACTGCCTGTAAGCAGAGAAGTCTGCTCAAGATGAAGAGGGCCTGGTAGAACAGGTCTGCAAGAATGTAAACTCTAGAAATAACAATTTTGATTTAATCATATTCCATATTGTTTGGTTTCAACCATAAAATATTAAAAACGTGATTCACAGGCTGTGTTCATCATTGAAAAAACACAACTGATTTTTGCATGCATCAGTCCTCCAGCACTTTTGTGCAGATGAAAGTATGGTTCCTTGTTCTCTCCTTTCCATATTGCATTCTTGCCCAGGGGCAGCAACTGTACCACATTGCGCTAACTATTTATTGGAATGGTTGTTGTGCCATCAGTTTACCTCCATCTGATTCACTTGAAAATAAAATTGTTGTGAAGCTTAAATCAGTTTTAGTTCCACAAACAGTCCCAAGTCTGGATTCAACAGTCTTCAACAATTCAGCAAAATCATGTTTTATAAGCTTTGGATAAGCTTGGGTTTTGCTTATAATTGTTATTCATTAGTGTATCATTTGCTGTGTTTCTCTGAAGCAAATAAAAATATCTTCAAATTTGACAGTACCATCAAAATATTCTGTGTCCTACCCTTCATTCAGAAAGGTTTAATGTAAATTCAATGACTGCATGGTATAAATAGTCAGTCATCCAGTAAGTCAATTATTATTTATTGCTGCCTTTAAAAATGTGCCCCTGGCTATATAGGGGATACAACATCCACTAGGATGTTGATGAAAAGTTGATGTGTCCGACTTTGATGTTGTCAAAGTTGTGTATCTGGCTCAAACATTTAATATTTTCATTTCAAATCTTATGCTTTCTATTCACAACCATTTTAATAGAAGTTGGTAAGATTATAAGAACTGTTGTGCCACATAACACAAGGAATTCATCTGACCTCTTATCCTGTATCTTACTCCTGAGAAAGGCTCAGACTTAGGGAAGATGAAAAAAATGGTAGTGCAAGACTGAGAAGGTTTAGTGACTTTGTTTTTCAAAAGAACTATTTACAGTGGCTGAAACAACCCTTACATGAGTGGAAATAGCTAAATTAGGGCTCAGTACTTTGTGTGGACTCAATAATTTTTCATTTATTACACTTACTTACATTGATTGTAATCTGCCAGTTTACTGTCAGCACCAGTAAAGGGAGATCTTCTGTGACTCTGCAGCCAGTTGTAGATTTGACTGTCCTGAATAATTTTTTATCCTGTATTTTGCATGTGTACGTGCTATCAAAGCCTTGTTCAAAGACATGGTCAAAGTTTTAATAGTTATAACTAGAAATACTATTTATATGCTAATTCTTCACAACTATGCACATGAATCACTGTACTCATCTTTGTTATGTAAATGCTTCCTTAGAAATATTAATCTAAACCCCAGCCACTCAGTCACATCTTTCCAATGGATGCCTTTCTGTTGCCTTGAAGTACAGCCCACATGTAGGCATGATGCTAGTCCTCCAAAACATAATATGGAAGAAATTATGTATGCACAATATTTTCTTCACACTTTAAGAATCTGGCAGTGAATAGCCATGAGCTACACAGTGGTACATTTACAATGAAAAGAATCTGCTTGCGTGCAGCATCAGAGTTTGGCTCTGAGGGATTTCCTTATGAACACTGAGTTTTCACTGCTTGGATCTGGGACACTGTAATTGCAACCATGTATGACAGGGTTGAGTTGGTTTTTCATCATTCAGTACTGGTGGATGATGCACAATAATAAAAAAAAAGCCTTTTAACAATGCAAGGTCAACACTGAAGTTTAAAGTTTCACCCTCTGTGCTTCTATAGTAGCAGTTACTTCCCAGATTCAGTGGATGCTAAGGATATGCTTAAGGCATGGAGGATTCAAGGTTGCAATGGCTGTGTCTAAGAAAATAACTACAAATGCGACATACTTCCTAGGTTACTGCTTAAATATTCTGATTATTTCATATCTTCTCTTTAGCTCCTTGCTCAGAAGTGGCCTTTTGGAGATACGGATTTTGGACAGTTTCTTTGCAAATTCCTTCCCTTTATCCAGAAGGCGTCAGTGGGAATCACAGTCCTTAACCTCTGTGCCCTTAGTGTGGACAGGTACAGTATGTTTGAATCATTTGATACTGTTCTTGCCCTTGCAGTTTTCCTAAAACTGGGAGCACTCAGTATGGTCTTCTCAGCAGGCAGATTACAGTATAGATGCAATTTAGATTCTGGTTTTTGATATCTTCGCTATAACAAAGCACCACATCTGTGGCTCAAAGTATAATATTAAGTCATTGGACTAATGAACTTTACATGTTTTTTAAAGGTATTTAAAAGCTCTAGTAAAGCATTATTTCAACTTCCTTTACCAGACAAAAATTTTTTGGGATTTGACTCAGTATTCAGACTTCTTTCTTTCATATGAACTCATGTTTGTTTTGTATTGGAATAAGATCGTAATCTTCAGTCTTAAAAATTATTTTTTCAGCTCCCTGCCTATAGACCACAATTACAGTATTTATTTTGATAACTTTTATAACTAATTGTGTTGTACTGAAAAACAAGTTGGAAACTTGCTTTGATAGATTGACATTGATAGTTTGAAAATTAATGCCTCTGCTATTTTTTCTTCATACATACAATGCAATAGCAGATGAATACTTGAGTTCTGTAAAAGCTATTTTTATTGGTCTTAAGTTTACTTGATCAAGTTCTACTCCAAAATATCAGTAACTCTGATACAGAAAATACTGTAAAAAAAAATGCACTATGTGTATTAGTACCGTGATGCAAAGTTAAAAGAAACTAATTAATTTTGGTTAATTTTAAAGGTAATGTACAAGGTTTGCAACGGACGAGTCACTAACTAGTATCCATACCTGAAATACAATTCCTTACTGTATTAGTACCTCATTAGCCAAAGCCAGAAACAAAAAAATGTAACACAGGCAACGGTTCTATTTCCACTTTTGAGTCTGCAAACTATAAAAAGAATTCTGTTTTTCAAACAATATCTGCCCACCATAAAATAAAATCCCATGGACTACTCTAAGGAATAAATCATAGATCAAACACATGAAACAGACTGTTTGTTAGATAAATTCTGACAAGTGCAGTTTTTTCAGCAGATGAAGTTTTACTGGTATATACATATACATAAATTGGAAGTAACTCAGCTGATGCTGCCTCTGTGTATATGCATATATATACTTTTACAAGAAGTGATTTGCTAATCCTCACAACAAGCAAATGTTGTTTCCGTTTGATTATAAAGTCTTGTGTGGGATCAGATTTAAACTATTTAATTTCCTCCCCCAGCTTACATGCTTTGCCAAGGACATTTTCTTTATCATCTGGTACTACTCTAGTAAATGGTTGCAGAGGATGTGTTAGAAAACAGACAGATTCTGATACTGCCTAGCATGAATTGAAAATAAGTTAAATCACCATGAAATCTGAGAGCACCTTCAAAAAGTCAGACTGGGCACTGGAAGTGGCATAGTCACATCAGTACAAAATTTCACATTAGCAAATGGTTGCTTTTTAGAATGGAAAATGAGTAAATAATGGGAATGAAATAAAATTTCCTTTAAATGGAAAATGACTGTGCTGTCACAGCTGGACTGTATCTGATCTACAGGCAACTTAACATTTGCTTAAAAAAGCTCTTGAAAATATGTATTTATAATTATTTTGGGTGTCTATATATGGAATTGCATTCTATGATGCAGAAAAAGATGGAGTCAATTGGTATAATGAATTCAGAGCTCCATAGCTTCGATAATTGTTGACTGTCTGTCCCTCTTGCAGACTACAACCTTAATTCAGATCAGGATTATTTTTTTCCTACAAAGACAGTTCTCTGTTTTAACTACATCCGATTTGGAGACCCCACTTATTACTACTGCCCTTCAAACAAAGTGACTTGGCCTGACAGGGTATGAAGGTTTAACTGTGCATGCCCAAGGGGAACAATGTCCACTCACACGTGGAGAGGTTTTTAAGAGGCTGTTTTTTAAAAACCAGCCATTCACCCTTCAGAGGAAGTTCCCATTTGCTTCAGATGCCTCTCAGGCGTTTTTAAACTCTAGATCATGGTGGTGACAACAGTGTGACTGTTTATCTAAACAGTGCCTGACTGTGACTAAAACTAAGGATATTTTCCTTCTTGAGCTTTTACTCTTGCCTATGTCATAAGCATAATAGTTTTGATGAAGAAATTAGTTTAAGAAGAGTGAAGATATGGATCTCATTTAATGTGTATGTACCCTCTTTTTGCCTCCTCTGCATGGCAAATTCCATAGAACAGTAATCCCAGGGTAGATACTTTCATCTAGACCAACTTCCAGCAAGTGTATGAGATAAGTGAAGATTTTACCACTAAAACAAAACTATAAGAGTTTTATTGAATTAAGAGCTTTGCAATCAACACACTACTGCTTATCTTTAAAATGAAGAACAGCTGTGATCCCTAACAATAAAGTGGAACAGTTTGGTACCATCAAGACTAGTGCCATTTAGGAATATTTCTGACACTAATCTTGGCAGTGACTGCTTCTTAGATCCTTTATCTAGTCTCTGATCTTCCCTGCATGGTTTTTCACTCTTACTGCCTGATGACACTACAGAACAGAAACATGTTATACTAGTGGGTGCTTTGAACACCTAATTTTCTAAGGTAGTTAAAAGGAACAGGAAAGCAAAAGCACCTACTGATGTTCTCAGCTCCAGACAAGATGTCCTTCTGTAAGAAATGCTTTAAGCAAATTACAGCTAATTACATTTAATTGCTTATATGTATACTTTATGATGTAACGATCCCTTGTTGTTAAATACTGTGCATCTCTAAATAGCAGGAGGGACTGTAAAGTCCTTGAAAACCAAGTTGGAATAAGTAGCTAAGAACAGAGGAAGAGGGAGAAGGAGAAAACAGAGAGGAGAGACTAGTTGAAGGACACAATATACTAAAGTTGACGGCACATGCATGAACAATAGAAAATGAAAAGGGGAGAAAAAAGAGGAGCTACAACATTAAACAGAGAAAAGGAAGTGACCTGGGGAAAAAATGAATATTTTAGATAAGGTTGGAGAAAAGAGAGAAATAAACAGAAAAAAAAGAAAAGTTAGACAAATCACACACAGATTTTAGATTGAGGAATTAAATGCAATGCATTATGTGTGTATTTTCTGCCAGTTCCCTGGAAGACATTCTATATTTTCCAAGTATGAGGGGAAATAAACCCTGCAGTATTTTCTCACTCCTAATTACAGGAGGTTTGTGGCTAGACAAAAGATCATATATATTACATAACTCACAGAACAGCCACTTGAAAAGTTATACTACCACTATTTTTCAAATTACCCCTACAGCAGAGAGTAAAGAGATCAAGTAATTGCAGGCTAATATGCATTCAGCAAATTATGAGCTAATTATTGAGCTTCTTATGCTTTAGCTGAAACCATTCATAAAACTATTCAGCTAATAATTCCTTATCTGATAGTTATTTGAATTGTGAACTGAAAAAAAAATTTCTAATAAAATACATACAGCACCCTTACTGCTGTGCATATTGATCTTCTCATGTGCAAAACAGATGTAACTCAAGAAGAACAGGTACAAAAATGCAAGAAAGGAAATAACTGGATTCACCATTTGCAACCTATTTGTTGTCACTTACATAGTTACACCAGCGGCACAACACAAACTTTACATTTGCTGCTTGAAAAATATAGAGGGTGTACAGGTCCCTGCTTGCCAAGAGCATCAGTCAGTCAAGGATGGGATAGTACCTTGTGCAACTGGTGGGACCAGTCATAATACTGCCAGTCTACAGAAAGCAAACTTCAAACTGATTGTTAAATGCCCAAAGTTCACAAATATTTGAGTATTTGTGTAAAAGGTTAAGTTTCTATGAGTATTCCGTCCAGTCATTAAAGCCAAAATTTTATATTCGGCAAAATGAAATGCAATAGGATGACAAATTATTTAAAATTAAATCTAGATTTTAATATGAATATTTATGAGAAGATATGATATTGGATATCAATTTCCTAATTCTCCCAGTATAGTTTTTTTTGTTTAGATGGTCTCAGAATTCTAATCTCAGAGACCTCCTTGCCATGTGTGAACCACTGCCTTCCTTCTTTTTCATATTCTTTGAAGATAAGCATGCCTTTAGAAAATGTTTTTGTTTTTAATCTGTAAGTCCAAACTGTAGTTTGCTATAGCATGTTCAGAGTATTTATACATACATTTCTGTTAAGGTGGTGTAGTGAGAGCCTCTCCACAGTACACACCTGTCACTATGCTGCACATGGTATGGCTATAGATATCAAAGCAAAGGTTTCTACTCTGTTTACTGCAGGAATGAGGGCACACCAGGCTCTGACACCTTCCAGTGATGTTCTGTAACACCTTCCAGTGATGTTCAGTGTTTTCTGAAGGTTTTGTGAGGGGCTTACAGCTTGGATGGACTTGCCTTCATGCCTTCTTCCTTCCTCCAACACCAAGACTACAGGGGATTCAATTCACAAGTCTTCCACGCAGCTGACAAGCACTCTTCCAAACCAAAAAAGGGGTGTGATGCAAGAAATCAGAAGAAATGCTTCGTGTGTGAATCCCATATTAGTGTATTGGTTAAAGAAGGAGTGAGGAAGCATTTTAATAGCTAAATTTTACTGATCTCTGTAGCCTAGGTCCTATAGCCCTTAACTAAGGTTTTTTCTATTGGAAACTCTTCATTCCTTCCATCTCAGAAATTCAAAATCCAATACTTCCCAGTACACTCAAAGCATCCTAATCCAGAGTTCTTAACTACTCCTTTACTTAAACCTTTATTATCTCCAATCCTTCAAGCCCATGCCAAAATTCTGTACTCTACCCTATTACCTCTCTACCATCCCACCCTAATCCTGCCACAACCTAATCCTCCAACCTACAGCCTTCTTATTTCCCCTTCTTTCCTTCCCTTGCCAAAGCTCACACATCTTTTCATTTCAGAGCCACATACTTACAAACTGAATCCTCCTGGTCTCTTGAGGGCATCTCTTTCCCCAAGCCTTTCACCTTCTTGTGCCTGCTGGTGCCCTTTCATACTCCACACTGCTGTCATCAGCTAAAATCACCACCCCATTTGCCTTTCTCTGAAAACTTTAATCTTGGCTCACATCTTGGGAAGTTGTTAAGAATAGAGGTGGCATCTGCGCATATCCAAAAGTATCTGCCAGGATTCAAGGGGGTAGAAAATGAGGGCATGTCTGAGGAAGAAAATAATACTTGCAGGACAGTTAAATGACACAGGTCCTTACAATTTCTAATCTACTTCAGTGACTTCTTAGTCTGACATTTTTTTAAAGTAGCTGAACAACCTTTCTTAACCATTTTTCTCTTCAACTGAAGAAGACTATTTCACCAGTGGATACCATGATATATCCATGTAGCACTGTAATTCCAAACAGGAAGGTGCTATTACTTTAGGGAAGTAAAATAAGCAGTTTAGAAACTAATGCCTGTCTCTTTCAGGTACAGAGCAGTTGCCTCCTGGAGCCGTGTTCAGGGAATTGGAATCCCTATGATCACTGCTATCGAAATTTTCTCCATTTGGCTTCTGTCCTTCATACTGGCTATCCCAGAAGCAATTGGTTTTGCTGTGGTACCTTTCAGATACAAGGATGAAAGTTATGTTACCTGCATGCTCAAGCCTACAAATAATTTTATGTTGGTAAGTAACATCCTTTCTTCTCTTTCTGGAATCCACAGTATATATAGGTCAGACAATTAAGATATTGGATTATAATAGGTTTTATTAATGTATTAAAGTGCAAAATGTATTCTAATGCGTATTGGTGCAAAGAGGATCCTATGTTTACAGTGACTTGTCTCTACTTTTAGCCAGAGAGACTAACTGGGACTTTGCAACATTTTCATTTCTTCACTACCAAGGATTCTTAATACAGACGTTTGCAATTAAGGCCTGCTTAAAGTACAATCAGGGGAGGCATCAGGGTAGCCAGAGCCTTGGAAGGTTTTGAGTTTCCAGGTACAACCCCTTGGAGCTTGTAACTGTCAAAACACATGTTTTACCATGATTAGTCATCGTTTTACAGGCAGTAGCCAGTTCTTTTGGCACATAATGAAAAGGGTGGGGCCATGCTGTACTCACTAACAGAGTCAAATAAAACATAATCCTTTCATTTACAAGGAATCATGACTATAAAGCTGACAGACCCACACCTCCAGCTTGAATAGCTTGTGCACTGTCAGCTGTCATCTACATACAGCATCTCAAGAGCAAGAGAAGTGCCTGAGACACACCAGGATGCTTTGGCACATTTCATAGCCCTCATCCTCTATACTCCTGCAGCTTAACAGTTGCCAATACCCACATTAGCTTGTTCAAAGCAAGTCAGGTGAGAAGTCACTTCTAGAATTAATAGATTACTGCATAAGGGGATAATGATTTTCTACCTTACACTGAGAAAATATCTTAATATTTTCTTTGTGAACCCACAAAGGAGCCAGGCATCATTCACCCAGTAATAAAAAAAAAGGGAGTAATATTCTGATTTGTTACAGAGAAGGCAGATAGTACCAGGTCTTAAGTCTTGAGACAAACTGTATTTTTTTCTGGACTAGATTTTTTCATGATAGAGTGCAAGTTTCTCTTTTTTGAACGTCTGGCACTTCTCCTTTTAGTGGATCAGAACATGGCTTGGCCTAGAATTGGGAAGGATAGGGTAAAATAGAGCTAGGTATTTTGGAAGATAAAAAGTGAGGATGATTAGTGTTTTTGAGAGGAACATCCTCCACTTTGGTGGGGTTACACAGACTGCAGGAGTGGCAGAAAAAACAAGAGACAATTGCAAGAGAAGACAAAAGAAATTCCCTAATGGAAATAATTAATGCAGGTGAAGATGGAATTGCCCAGGACTTACTATATCTTTGTTTCTAAACTCCACACACTATATGACTGTATATAGCGTAGTTATTAGACTCTGATTTATGAAATGCGCACTGCAGCAAATTTCCATTTTTGTAATGGCTGTTTTTCTCCACAAATGCACCTGGATTAAATGGTTTAATCTTCACTTCCACTCTTCTTAAGAAAAAGAACAGTTTTCTCTTCCCTCCCCACTATAGTTCAGGTCTTCCACAGGTATTCTAACTTAATGGCCTGAATGTTGGAAGCTGAATAGCATGGTGTGTTTCATTAGTAGCAATTAGTATCTTTTACTTGTCCAGTGTAACTCAAAAGTCCCAAATCTCCCCACACCAGTTTGATTTTCAAGAAAACAAACCAGTAGTTGTGTCCAGGCTGAGAGTAAATGTTGGATGTGTCAGTCAAAATGGAGAGCTTTGTGTTTCAAAGTTTTGCAAACAAGTACAAACATGAGATTAAAATGGGAATACCATTTTAACCTTAACTATAGTATTTACTACCACAAACACCACAACAAACAGTTACTAAACTTTGGGAAGGATTTATTATTAACTTTTGTTTTTAATAGGAGTTTCATTTCTGCTTAAAACTATCCTTGAAAGACTCAAAAGATTCATGCTAGACCATGATTCCCAAGAGGCTGAGTGCACTAGGAAACTTGTTTAAAATGCACATTTCCTGTAGAAAACCAGTTCCATGTGGGCTTTCAAGACAAACAAAAGAATGTCTACTTCTCTTAAATCAACCCATTTTTGTGCTTTGATGTAAGCTTTGTGAAACTCAGATTCCACAATTAATCATTTACAGACATTTTTGAGGATGTTTTATAACTTCACAAAGCCAGGTCCTCACACAGAATTGATGGTCAGGGTTGTGACACAGACCTCAGTGTGTGTTTTCCTGACAGACAGGCAACGCTCATGAAACCTGGCAGACTGATGGGACAGGAAGTTTTCCTTGTAAACATGGCATGGATTCATGCAGCACACATTTTGTGCTGCCCAGCTAATACGATTCTAGTCTGAGTCGGAAGAATTTGCCACGGAAAATATAATTGTCTCCATGTATTTGTAATCCTTTTCTCTGCAGAAGGAGCAGCAATTACATTTGCCCTCAGTACAAACTCTTCAAATACAAGGTATATCGTTTTCCAGTTTTCTGTTGGCAGAAGATCCGTTCCCAGTAGGGGAAATTCTGCCCCCAAGGAAAGTGCAACTATGCAGCAGACTGTAGCCCCTCCTCATGGAGGAGGCTAATGAGGAGGAGGAAACAAGTTAATCACACGAGGCAGTGTCCCAAAGTGAGGTGGGATTGTGGCCTAAATACCAACAGCATAATCTAAATTAGCAAATTCTGTATGCAGCTGTGTTGGGGTAGAAGGAGAAAAATCAAAAGCATTCCCTATTTCTAAGTAAATCAACTTTCTAGTATAACTCAAGTGGATTTTAAAATGAACATTATTTCATACTGTTGTATGAATCACATTGATTTTTTTCATCTTTCAAAGTTCAGTACTGTTTGGTTCTAACTGCAAACAAGATGTCAAAATTTGGCTTTTACAAACAGGATTCATAAAATTCTCAGTCATTAGCATTTTGACATTTGGTGTGGGAACTGTGATGTTACCAGAGCACATCCGCTAGGAATAAACAAGATAGGGGAAAGAGTATTACACATCCCTTTTACACTAATAACACAGACAGGAAGTGTTTAAAATGCCATATTTTAGTGCAAACTGTTGACCGAGCACAAAAGTTAAAAACCAAGATACGATATTTTTGAAAGTCTGAAAACATGATCGTCTACAGAAAACAGTGATTTCGTATGTTTGGTCAAATGTAGTATTTCCCACAATATGTAAATATATTAAGTTACAGCACTGCTGATGTCACAGCTAATACTTAAAATTACACATCAAAGTACTGCTATTCTGCCGAGTACCACTCTATATCAGATGGTATGAATGGCAGGTAAAGGGTTAAAAGTAACTGTACCACCAGAAGCCACCCGCCCCAAGCTTTGCATATATCAGAGGAGCACTTATGAAGTGGCTCCTATCTGCCCACTACATAAGCAAACCAACTGCCAACCTTTTCACTGATAACAAAAGGTGATTAAACTTACAAGACATTTTGGATTTTCCTTTTTTGGAATCAGGAGAGAAGCTGTAGAGGTAAATGGCATTTCCTGAGACAGGCTTTTAGTAAGGTTTGTTATCTCAAACTGACACTGTCTACATTTTGGCATGTCTTTTTCATGAAACTGGATTCCAGTTTTCATGAAGGAGCGTAAATATTCAGAAAGCACAACCAACAAAAATTAATTCCAACCCCAGACAGACTGCAACAAAGGTACAAGCAGGCTATCTGTAAGTTAAAGTAAATGTTTATAGTGCCACAATCACCATTTTGATGTTGGTCTAAAACAGATCAACAATAAGAAAACAGACAGATAAAAGTGCACTGTCATGCTTTCCAGGACCTTTCTGTGGTATTTGGAATCGAATCATAAGAAAATATCTTCTCTTTTCTTTACTTTATCTACAGTTTTACAAAGATGCAAAGGATTGGTGGCTGTTTGGTTTCTATTTCTGCATGCCACTGATGTGTACTGCCATCTTTTACACTTTAATGACTTGTGAAATGTTAAACAGAAGAAATAGCAACTTGAGAATTGCTCTCAGTGAACACCTTAAACAGGTAAATATTAGAAACACCGTTGTTTGAACATACTGTTCTTCTCTCTGTGGGTTAGCCTAGAAATGTTTCAAAGTGTACTTGAATACAGCAAACTACAGAAGTGGAAAGTGAGGATGTAGGTTGTTTATGATGTTAAATATCCATTTAAACCTGGAACAAAAGACTAAATCGCAGTATAAGGAGGGGTTGGAGACAGTATGCTCAGAAAACTAGCCAGTTTCTTTCTTTTTCTATGTATGACAGTCGTGCTCTTTAACCTCAAATCCCTACTGGCTAAATGCTTTGAAATTTAACTACAAAGATTTGCCAAAAAATGTTTCTTTTTATTTATAAAGATATGACTCCATGGAACCTCCCTCCTTTTGGCAGTCTTTGATATGTAACTTTAGTTTCATATAAAAAGCAATAACCTAGTTTAGAACAGAGTGGATTTTGTTTTTCAGGGTTATTGCACTGCTGCAGTAGCACTGCTGTAGCTGCTTTGAAAAGAGCAGCGGGAGAATTGCACAAACAAATGATCACAGAACAAAGTCGCTCACAGACCCGTCAGGTCTCACTTTGCTGTTTTTGCAGCACTGTCTGATGTTTAGTGCCTAACTAAAATTTAAAAAGCAATCCGTAGCTTTTCCCCTGCGATAACATCAGCCCTTTAGATCCCGCTTTTTCTTTCAAATGCCATATTCACAGATGTGTCCTCTCCGCATCAGGGTGAGTTCTCTCAGAGGTTCCTCCTCTGCTGGTTCATTCCAGACCAGGGCTGACCGGAAAATCCTCCCCTTGTGCTGTTCCTCCACTTTTTCCCCTCATCAGGCCCCAGGGCCCAGAGCACAGTCTGTCCCAGGGCCACACACGAGCTACTCCACCCATTAGAACTAGAATAGTCTGCATGCGGTGGGGAAATCCACCCTCCAGCTTTCCCAGTGACCCAGTAAGTCACTCAGACTGGGTGCTGGAGATGACTCTATGCCACAATTTACAAATGCTTTTTAACTATCACCTTTTGCCCCTCTTTCTTTCTTCCTTCCTTCCTTCCTTCCTTCCTTCCTTCTTTCCTTCCTTCCCTCCAGCCTTGTCCACAGTAATGTCTAGTCACAATACTTTTCATATTTTGATAAAAACTGCTTTTATAAAAAAGAGGAAACTATAATAGTCATATTCAAAGCCTAACAAGACTGTAACCACACATATAACTTTAAGTTTTTTAATGACAGAGTCTTGCAGTGCTTTACTGTTACATTACAGTGGCAATTTCAGAAGTAGTATCCTTATTCCTTCATATACTTCTCTTTATTAAACCCATGCCTACCAAACACCACTGGTATGCATTGTCAAGAGTCCACTAAAACATCTGTAACTCTCTAGAGCCACATAAAATACCCATTAAATTGAAATTAGTTCCTGACTAAGTATCACAAGATTAAGCTGTAATACAGACATTTCTAAAATGTTGTTTGTAGAGGAACTATTTGCTTGAGAACCTCAAGATCACACAGTAAGGAACACAAAATTAATACACTTTGTAGTATCCCTTTATGTAACACTATATATATTAAATAAAAAAGAATATATCAGTAGAATTTGGCATCCTGACTAGGTATGTGGTTGAATGGAACTTTTGTTGCAAGTTGATTTAGGTGCCTCAGGTTTATGGATTGCCCCACATCAAGGATTAGGTACAAGTCATTTATCAAGCAGGTGTGAACTCTATAGCCTCACACGTGAAAAGGTTTTCTTGCAGGTTATGTATCTTTTTGACAAAAGAGGTTTATCTGAGGGATTACCAGAAAAAACTAATCCAGTGTAAAGGAATAAGAAATGCTGGGAAAGTAATCAGGTTCAGGAAAGACCAGCAGTGGATTTTCCTGGGCTAACTTCTACAATGTTTTGGCAATGACCTATGTGCTCCAGCTGCTCCAGTGATGAGCAGGCTGTGTTGAGGATGCCCAGAATCAAGAACAGGACAAGTCCTATAAAAAAGAACTCAGAGATATCAGGTAGTCTGATATCTGGAAGCTTCATTTTGGGAATCTTGCATGCTTTATCAAGATGAGTCTGTTTGCTGCCAACGTTACTATGCTACAATCCCTTGCCAATGTCAATTAGGCACTCAGTGTACACTGTTATCTTCTTTTTCTAGCGGCGAGAAGTTGCAAAGACAGTTTTCTGTTTGGTCGTGATTTTTGCTCTTTGCTGGTTCCCTCTCCATTTGAGCCGAATTTTGAAGAAAATGGTATACAACGAAAAAGACCCCAGCAGATGTGAACTGCTCAGGTACTTGATTTTCTGTGTCAACAGTCAATACTGAAAAAAATATAATGCTGCCTACTTGGAATTTATACGAGTAATGTCACTGTGCTTGCAACCGTGGTTTTGATTTTCAGCTGCAGCCATTTTCAGCAGTTTCAGTTGTAATGGGGTAGCATAATTTCAATAAATGTTGTCTGCCACCACTTCAATCACTTTCCTCTGGCTTCTCTGAAGTTCTGTGAGAAAGATTATTATAGATGTGGCATGGTACAAGATTAGATTGAGGGAGTTAGGTAAGAGAGAATTAGTTTCTGTGACAGAAGAGACTGTAACCACAAAGAACACTGCTGCTTCTGTAGCATATGAACTGTTTAAATGTTTTGCTTTCTCTTGCCTAGTTTCTTGTTGCCCTTGGATTATATCAGCATCAACCTGGCAACCATGAACTCTTGTATAAACCCCATAGCTCTGTATTTTGTGAGCAAGAAGTTTAAAAACTGTTTCCAGGTAAGATCTTCTTGATAAGATTTCATGTCCAGTTAACTAACTGTATTAAACCACTTAGTTGTTATCTATTTCTAACAGCTGGGAGAAGAGGCATGCAAAGGAATGAAAGATTATAAATTGTCCAGTTCAGCAGCTCACATAGCACACATACCAAACTGAAAGAGGAACTATCCACTTATGTGAAATGCTAAACCAATAAATAAGTTTGAGATAGTCCTCATACGCAAACATGTAAACTGAGATAGACACTGCAGTGTGACATGTTACATGGAATAGAATTTGCTTGATAACATATTTTCCACTCTCGATGACACCAAGATGCCTGCATTAAACAATCCCATTAATAACTAAAATTTTCAGCCTTGAATGCCAGGTACCAAACCTGGTACCTGGGTTGACTTTGGCAATTAAATATACATTATGTCTTCTACTTGCATTTTTCCAGTTCCTACACATGCAAATATATTTTAAGGCTAAAACAATTTCTTTGTGACAATGTGCCTCTGCAAGTCCCTGTCCCCCTAGAAAAGGCAATACAGGAAGAAAAAAAATGAGAGGTAAAGACAAGAATGAAACAGAAAAGGAAGACTGAAATAACTACCCACAAAGAAAAACAAAAGATGACAGGACTGTAGCACTAAACTTTAAGTCTGAGAATAGGTAGAACCCAAGCTACTGAAAAAACATAATGAATTTCTAGACTAGGCAATACCTGTTATCTATAGGCTGCTCAGATTTACAAACTATTTTAAGGGAGTATTTTTACACGATAAATAAGAAGTCAGCTTTGCTTTTTACTGTCCCCTACTTCATTTGGGAACTGTGGAGAGGATAATAGGCCTGAACTTGTCCTCAGGTGAAAGGGAGAAGTAACAGAGGGTAATATCAGACTGCTCTTGATGATGTTAATTCATTCTTCCTATTTGTCCTTCCAAATATAACTGCCACCCAAAAACTCTAATTAAAGAATTTTCATCAATTTTTTTAATCCTTCCCAGCTTCTCATTACAGCTTTCCCTTTGCCTCCTAGTATCAAGGTCATTAATTCAGTTTTGGATTTGTGTTTCTCACCCTGCCTCTGTTGCTGTTTTACATACCCACCCATAGATAGATAGTACCTATATCTTAAGTCTGGCTTTACCTCTCTGCAACACCCCCTTCTCGTTGAGTTCACAGAAGCCATGGATCTACTGCTGTTATTGGCATTGTTCCTCTGAGGCCCTGACTCCTTCCCCTCAAGCAGAGATTCTATCTACATAGAATTAGGCCCCAGTTTTTGTGAAGGGATGGGAGGATAGCTGACGAATCCTTTCTGCTCCTTTCAGAAGACACAACTGAACACAGCAACCTGTGAACAAGCTGGGAGTATGGTCCTGAATGGCCTTCTGTTCTTAACTGTGCAAAATGATACATCTCAGTATGCTCACTGTCCCTTCTCCTAAACAATTCTATCTTCTTCTAAGATGTCAGAAGAGACCCAAGTCACAGGCTGGGGAATTTTCTTTCTCTTCTCCTACATGCTAAGCAGCATGCTGATCCCCAAGCTTGAAGTACAGCGATAAAGAGGGGGGAAAATCATCAAGCCAACCCTTAACAATATTCATTGAATTCTGTCAATTCAATAGTTCCCAATCTATTTACCTTAGTCTAAGAAATTTCCATTTTCATACTGTAAAAGTTTTTCTTAAATAAGAGGCACAGGCTGGGCCTAATTTGCTGCATTTGTGATGTTTAAACACAAGAATTGTTTGCATCCTAGGATAAAAATTTCTCTGAACGCAGCTACCACTCTCTTCAGTTAGAATTGTCTTTTCATTTCTAAAGGAAAAATATGGCTGGCTATCTGCATAGAACTGATAGATTTGTCTTAAACTTTTATTTATTTATTTATTTTAAATTAACTTCCAGTCATGTCTTTGCTGTTGCTGCTCCCAATCTAAGAGTCTGGTGACTTCAGTGCCTATGAATGGAACAAGCATTCAATGGAAAAATCAAGAATTAAACAATCACAATACAGATCGAAGCAGCCATAAAGACAGCATAAACTGAAAGCTAAGGACTCTCATACCATTCTGGAATGAAACAGGAAAAAAAAAAGTCACTACGAAGCTATTGCAACAGGAAGCCCAGTGACTGTTCCATAATAATTCAGACATGTGCACCATTGTACCTAATTCTAGAGGTGACTGAGCAGATGGACTGACTATAACTGTGATGTTCTGTGAACTGAGATCCACTGGATGATGATTTTGCCTTTGGAAACGATATTGATGTGATTATGACACCAAAAAACTGGCTTGAACTGCACAGGTGGTTTGCTCTTCTGAACCAGGCAGGAACTGTCCAGTGCCTGTGACTGGTACAATACAATCAATTTGCCTGATTGTCACCTAGAATTCATCACTCTGGAATTTTTCAGAAGATATCAAAATGGAATCTGTCTGTGACTATATTTTCCCTCTGCCCATTTGTCTTTTAACTTTTATTTGTGTGGTGGATATATTCCATGCACCAGTATGGAAAAAAAAAACCCAGTATGTTTTGCATGTTGTTGTTGTTGCTGTTTTTCAGGTGTATGTTGTAAAATGTTTTAGTCCACACCAGCATTTTATTTACTTATGTTACATGGGTCAGGACATTACCTGGGCAGTTCACATTTGTAGCACTTCAGTATTCAAATATAGGAAGATACCATTTAAATAGCATCAACATTTGGCACTTAAGCACAGATTAATACCAAAAAAAAGGTATTAATAATACAGTATATACTGTGTTATTTATTCTAATGCTCTGTACAAAATAAACATAATCTGTATCAGCAAAAACAATGAAAGATGCTCGCAGAGGGGCACCTTACAATGTGTTTTTAATTAACCTGCCATGTTAATTCTTAAACTATATGAACCTTTTAATCTATTTAGACTATAGCTGCGTTAAATCTAAGTTCAAATGAGGGTCAGTGGAACAGAGTGAAGCATTATTAAAGCTGTCCAAAGAGTTCTGAGAATACAGTTATTATCTGAGAACCTATGCACAACACTACTTACATATTGTGGACATGAGGTTATAGTCTTAGTGAATGTAGAACTGTGGAAGTCCATAAGAGTTGGATGTGCAGAAGGATACTTTGTGCCTTATTGCTTACAGAGTTCTTTGTCTACACAATGTTCAAAGATTTTAAGGGGGTTTAATAGGTTATCAGCATTGTTAACCATACAAATGCTATTAATAATATATAGAAACTATTGCTTGCATACACGTAAACTGATGATTTCCTTAGTACTTCCATCCATTAAGACTACATGGCAAGAGATTCCTTGTTTGGCTATAAAAATTTTTAATAGGTAACCTTTCACTAAAGAGTGGAATTAAGTAGCATGATGTCATATATAATATGTCTCATGCACAAATCTGCTAGGCAGTTTACAGCATCCTTTGTGCTAGGCTAAGAAGCAGTAATCAAAATTCCACAAATTCTTAAACATCCATTTCATTTCAAGGGAAAGACATAATCCTGCATATTTTTATTTAAAAGGTCAAAATGCTAGCACCTACAGTGGATTCTGCTGTACAAGTTCCCCCAATGTTTACATTCACACAAATTTTCAAAGTATATTTAAAAAAAGTTTCTTTAAATTGGTTTATGTATTTTTGTGTGCTTTTGTCTCTGTGACATATATGCGTGTATAAATACATATAAATCTATGTTCATATGTTATAAACCTAAATACAGTCTTCTGACAGTGCTCTGTGGTAGTGCCTAAGAGCATGGTATGGAATGAGACTTGGCTGAATTTTACTCAAAACACTTCATCCTCAAACTGTATCAAAAAATCATAGTAAATGAGTAAAAAAGATTGAGTTACTGAGTGTCTTTACACCCTGAAACCTTCCCTGCTTCTTTGACAGAACATATTGAGGAGATGATAAAAGCTAAATAGAAAACAGACATGAGGAATGGATTTAAGTCGTAAATTGCCCCTTCTTTATTTCAAGGCAGGAAGAAGTTCTGTGCCCATTCCCCTTTTCTGCTATCTATCTGATGGGTGGATAAAGCAAAAAAATCATACACCAGCAAACCAATCATGTGATTGCTCAGAGACAATATTTCTACCTGTCTATGGAGGACAGTGAGCAGTAGAGACAACCTAGGTCAGAAACTTCAGGGCTCTTCTACAAAAAAAAAAAAATCCCACCTACCTGAAAGTTTCAGACCCTGAAATGGACCATTTTTATGCTTTACCTGCACTGATGCAAACCTTGAGTCAAGAAAATCAGTTTTCCTTCCAGCATTAACACTTCCAACATCTATTGCTTTCAACCCAATAGTTGGCTCTCTCATGTAGCAAAGATACGTGTATGTGCACACACAAAGCATACTTCAAACCAGTTCAGCCTAGATGGAAAAACCATCTTCCTACTCCCCAGAGAGCTGACTGGCCTTAGCAGCAGCACTGTAAAATACAAAAACTTTTTTAAAGGAAAGAAGAGGATAAAGAGAATAGATACATACTGTGAGAGGCATTTTATAGAATCCTTTAGAATTATTTTTTTAAGCTTACTTATGGATCAAAGCCTGCAAAAAACAATTAGTGATCCTCGTTTCACCTCCTCCAGACTGTGAAAGGACAGAAACAGTCTAAAAAGCAGTAACAAGTGAGGTCCTGGGAGGTGTCATACTCTTTTTTGCCATGTTTGCTCTTGTATGTTCTGTGGTGGCTGCTGCTCCCACTCACTAACCAGTCGTAAGGACAAAGGGTGTTATGATGTGGCAGCTCTGGTGAGGGGGGAACTGTTTCTCCAAAACTTGCTAAGGTACTTACTTCCTTAATTCTCTCTTCTTCTTTCCACTCAGAATACTAAATATTCCTCCTGGTATTGCGAAAAAGCTGCCTTTCCAAAAGAACCAGCGGTCTCCCACAATACTGAAATTAAACCTTTTTGAATTTTAACCTTTCCTTTTGTTGCCAATTTCTGCAAAAGGTGTTCTGGCTCTTCTCTTTGTGCATCAAACCCAATGTAGATTTAGTTGGGATTTTCCTCTGTTGTTCACAGAAGCTGCTTTCTCTTTTACATCAGAACAGCTTTCCACAGCAAGTATCCTTCCATCCTGCTCTTACTTTTATAGATGTTTTTATGACTGCTGTTTGAATTCCTCTCAGCTAAACCAAGTTCAGTTTCTCTCTGCAGCTGACAGATTAACTTATAAGCTTTTTTGTAACATCTGTTCCTTGTAATCAAAATCCATTTAACTATCATATTCGTCTTTTTTTGTGGACTTCAGAATTTACAACTCTTTTCAGTCCAATCAGTGTAAGATTTCATTGGCAGTCTCACATCCTAACTTCAAACACTTTGCAGAGTTTTCTTTAATTTCAGAATACAGCTATTCTCCTCATTTTCATTGTGCATTTTTTTTCAAGCCACCTCAGTAAACATTTCCTCTTTGATATATTTGATACCTATTTGCCTCAAAGATAGAGTATACATAGGTTTTCACTTCTATATATGTTTGTATCTATTTATTTACACAGGAAACTGTGCTTCAAACCTGACCTAGCCAGCTCCTGTGCTTTGGAAAAAAGTGCTTATGTAGTTCATCATAAATCTCGCCTGACAGAACTATTAGCTCAGTTCTGTGAAAAGATACTTACGCAACCTTCATATCTGAATATATTTCAGGTGTTTCCTTGTCTTTCCGTGCATCCTTCAAAAACAACTATGGACCCCCTATCCCATTTCAATACATTTTACAGAACACTTACCATCACTATGAAGCTACAGAGAATTTCACCAAAACTGCAGGATGGGTGCAAGAACAAAATTCTACTTGTGCTGTATGTAGAAAATTTCTGAAATGTAGTTTATACCTACTGAATAAATTTGCTTGATAGAAAGATGTTATGAACATTACAGACACAGAAAAAGCCTTGATCAGAGCCTGCAACCTGTAAGACATCTGAGAATCAAACTTCAACACACAAATCCTTGGAAGCCAGTATTTGTAAGTTCTGTTGCTTGTAGAATTACTTACTTTTAGTTATTTTTTCTGTTTCTCTTTCATCGTTTACATATTCACTGCAATCTTGTTACTGTATCATTTGATTCTGTGAAACCTTATGGGTTTCAGTTTGTGAGAAGACATGGTACAAATTCAAATTCTGCTGCACTTTTATGAACAGATTTCTGCTCAAATGTCCCCGAGGCAAAGCACGTGCTTTCATTAGAAGAAACACTGGGACTGCCTGCTAACGTTCCCTTGCAGAGTTTCTTCCAGACAATCAGTTGTGGTTCAGCAAAGTATTCCTAATTCACGCTCCTCACTCTTTCAGAGACTAAATAAAGGCAATTATCTCCAAAATCAGAGTAAAAGAAGACACATAAAAAGTGTATAGACCAGAAACAGCTCTCGAGTTGCACAGGGAAATAAAAAAAAAAAACAACCAAAACCAGGCATGTTTAAAATGTGGCTCTAAAAGAAACACATCTTATCATTAGTCCAAGTGTGGGAAAGGAAGATAAGAACTAAATAAAAAAATGTAGGTCATCTCCAGTTTCTTTAAAGGAAGGCAAAATTAATTGACCTCTGGTATCTCATCTAGAATCAGCTTTTTCCCTGTTCAGAAACCACTGCCTCTGTCACAGTTTTTAGTCCTATTAGTACAGTAGCTTATTATTACAATAATAAAGCTCAACATAATAAGTGTTACAACTGATAAGAAAAAAGAACTTCATCTGTAGTTCAGCATCACTCTGCCCACATTTCTCAGAGTAACTGAGTGTCTGCAAACTCCTCTGAAACCAATGACTTGGAAATAACTTGGTGCATCTCAGAATAAGGTTTTTACTTTAATCTCACACTGCCTTAGTCTTTGAGACTCAAAAGACTGAATATGCAAGTTACTGAATCAAGCATCCAAAACAATTAATGAGAAGCATTTCTAAGCCATCCAAGAGAACATGCATTCTACTATATATTTTTAACTGAGGGGAGGATTAGAAATCCATCATTACTAGACACCACTGTGCCATCCTGTAGCCACACTTCATATTTATTGAACTGTCTGTGTCTAAAATTTTTTTTGTCTTTTTCCTCTAAAATTGTTGTACAGTGGTCTCCCTGGTATTGACTCAGAATAAAGTATACATTTAGATTAATTTTTTTTCAAATATCTACCCAGTATGAATAAAGCATTCATCTCCAGATACATGGTATATTCCAATACAGAAGCACAATTAAACCACACTACTAGAAAAGTAGTTTTAAACAGAAAATTAACATACTACTCTTGGGACAAATGAACACTGCAGTTCAGTACTACTGGTGGAAAATACATTGATTTTTTAGCAGAAAAAGTAGAAACTACATCACTTTTGCTAATTCAAAAAAGAGTAGGTGTTTACATGAATAATGAGGAAGTCCACATTTCACAAGCTGGAATAAAATACTGCAAGGACTATAAATCTTTATGCTCCAGAATGTAAAATAGGTTTAAATTCTGGGGATTAGGAAGACGTATCTCTCCGATGCAAGATTCTTTGGTTTCCCTACAATGTTTCTCTAAAGTATTAATTTCAAGACAGATCTCAAACTCAGATATAGTTGTGAAGAAAGGGAGATGCTTGTTGATTGTTAACTAACATTGCCTTCTTACCCTGTAGAAAAGTCTTTGGCTAACATTTTTCATAATATCCAGCATCTTTTGGCTTTCCTGTACCACAAATGAACTGCAACAACTGCAGTACCAAGGACTACTCCAAATTCCAGGAATACAATGTTGAATTATTTCCTTTCCATGATCATTTGTATATATGAGAATCTGCTTGCACAGAACTTTAAGCAGTGGTTGTTCTTCCATATAAAGTTCATTAATATAAAAAAAAAAACCAGGAAACTGATCTTCCATTTACTTTAAAAATGTGAACTGTTTAGAGATAAAACAGAAAGAAAAATGTAATTGAACTATGAGCACTTCCATACCACATATGACTGTACACTGTGATAACCAAAGATGTGAATCAAATACCGAAATGTTTTCACATAAAAGTGCTTGTTAAGAAATAGAAAAGGATAAATACATTCAGAACAATCAAAGTTTGTTCAATATTCAATATTCTAGAGAAGAGACTAGTACAGTAATAAATTTGAAAATTGGTTAAATTTAATTGATGACAAATACAAGAATTTGGCCTGGACACCCAAAGTTGCTTAAGCTTATGTTTGAAATACCACTGGGATAAAGGCATGAGTTTGATCTACAAAGAAAATCATGGGCTACAACTTCAGTATAAAAAAGGAGTTAAAAAAAGATCATATTCACTTTTAAGACTGTCAAATTTTTCAGACTATAATTGGTCTTAAGTATGAACTGTATCTCTGACATGGGATACCCAACTAATTCATATTTCCAGCTAAGGACTTCCACATATTTTATCAATTTTGGTTTATTTTATTTTATATAATCTGCTTGGTAAGTATGAAAATGTCAAGACAGCCAGTCTAGTTTTACTTAACTGAGATTATAATTCACAAAAGAATTGAATGTATCTATACTGATTGAAATAAGAAAAAACCTAGGAAGGATGTAATTTTATTTGTCATCTGAAGGTATTACCTCAATTGAAGTTAAAACTAGACATTAAATTAATGTCAGGTTTCAAGTAGTAACTTGGGATAAAATGCTGAACCTACTGAAGTAAAAGATAAAGTTTCCACTTCATCACTTCAGTAGGACTGGGGTTTCAGTGGGACTGTCTGATGGAGCCCATTGGAATGGTACCCGTAGCAATGTGACCAAGCCCAGCATAGCTGAGCAGGAGAAAAGTAAAAGATTTTGTGTGGCTTGGAGGAATACTTATGAAATTATCATCTCATATGCTCAGGTGGGGGAAGAAGCTTAGGCACACTTTTTTCTCCCATAAAATCAGTCTAATAGAAAGGGGTAACAGGGTTCTCCCCTCACACCACCCCACCAACAGGGCCAGGTGGCCAGAACAGGACAACAGGAAGATTGTCTACTTGTAGGGAACAATCTGCATAATAGAACACTGACATTCTGAAGATCCAGAGTATTGTCCTGATCCTTTCCTTCCTCCAAGATGTAACTCACACCAGTTATTGCACATATAACAGTAGAATGATCTGTACCAATGCCCTTATTGCATGTACCCTCTTCACAGTTCAGGCAGATATTGGGCATGTACTGTTGGCTGGAACATCCTAACAATATGGATCCCTGACATGCCCACTGCAATTATGCAGATCAGTTTTACTGAAACAATTCTGGTCTAGACTGAAATCAAAGTGGACATATTATCTCTCAGAAATAAAGTAATCCTATGTCAGAGGAATCACAGGATCAATATTTATTACTGCAGGGGATGTAGCATGCTGTATTCCAAGAATTTGATATATACAAGAGAAAGATATCTCTGTGGGGGTTTACCCTGCTGACTCAAGCTGAAAACCCTTACAATTCTCCTCATAGACAGACCTTTGGGATCTGCCTCCTTTCAGAAAACTTCATCTTCTGTAGCTGATTACATATTTAGCTGTTCTAAGGATGTATTTTCTAGGCTCTGGGAAAACATGGTTTGCACTAACTAAACACTGCATGAGAACTGTCACGTACAGTCATTCCCACTTTGCAGATTTTTTGCCACGGGTATGGGATTTCGTAAACACTGTTGTGTATGCAAATAAAATAAGCAAAATAATATGGAAAATGTATTACATGAAAAATAATTAGATGTTACAAGAAAAGGAGCTCTCTATAACTAAGCCAACCTGACATACTTCTTACAAAGATCCACTTGGTAACAGTAGATCACTTTTTACTTGATTTGCTCATAAATTTCAATAATTGGTCCCTTGAACCGAAAGCAAGAATGCCACACAATGCTTAACTTTTTGGATAACTGGCTAACTTTTTCCATATTGAGTCTCAAAATTGAATACAGATAACTAATTTAATATACTGCTTATGTCTTAGTTCAAACAAGGTTACCTCACCATGACTTTGTAACCCGAATTGCCTTGCTACCCACAGAATTGGTTCACAGTTCCAGACGTTTTAACAACAATTTGTCACAGTGGGTGTCGAGATGGAAAATGGAAAGGAGAGACCAATCCAAACAAACAATGAAATTCAAGAATGATTTCGAGCTCACCAGGGAGCTGAAAATCTCTTCCAAATGCTACTTTAACTACATGTTGTATAAATACTGTAATAATTTCTTTTTTCCAAAACTATGCTCTGCAAGCCCATGGTCACATAGGCTGCACAGCAATTTTATGAACCACTAAAACCAAAACTTTATAATGTTTAGTACTACACGTTTGATGATGAGTACTGATGTGCATTTCGAGTGTTAACTATTTTTCATTATCCAAACTCTACAGAACCCTGAGAACTCTGGAGAAACCCTCTCTAAGTAGCTTGATACAGAAGTTACAGAAATTGGAGGTTGAAAATTCCAATCTGTGTGAATAGTCTAATACACAAGTTAGAGAAATTGGAATTTGACAATTGAGCCTAAATTGAAAATTTGAAAATCTGATTTGAAAATTTCTGAATTCCAATTTCTCTGACTCTGTGCTTACAGTTTGCCCTTGACATCTTTTTTATTATCTCGTCCTTCTTTCTGAGATACTTTCTTATCTGTGACTTATCACTGCCAATAAGCAGGATGAATTAACTTATGTTGAACTCTTGATTGCTTCCACTACCTCAAATGCCAATGTTATCCAGGCATAAAGTTGACCTAAGGTATTACTCCCCTATACCAAAAGTTCCAGTGTGAACATACTTTGAATTGTCCATGTAGTTCCTGAAGATAAAATGATAAAAATGTAACAGTTTTAGGGCAGGCGATTTTAGGAAACAATGTAAAATTAATGGGGGAAAATGTAATTAAATATTGGTATTGAAATGAGTCTTCCATCTTCAAGAGAAGCTTTCTATGAATTTTCCACAACTTTTCTCTCAAAGCCTCTTCCGAATCACAATCAATAAAAAGATGAATGCTTAGGACTCACATCAAGGAAGCAAAAGGTGTTATGCAGTCCTTACACTAAACTAATAAACAACATTTTTAACTTTTAGATGTACATAGTATAGAATTCTTCAGTGTCTAATTTGCAATGGATTAGTTTCAGAACTGTCAAACTACAGATATAAACAGAAATAGACAAAGTAATTTTAATCTAGATTCAGTATTTGTAATCTCAGTACACAGACAAAAAGTTCAGCCTAGACAGCCCAAACTTTGCTCAGCAGCACAGCAAACAATACGATATACAACTGCATTTAATGGTTACAGGTACCCAAATGAGTTTATTTAAACTAGACCAAGCACAGCTTTGGCAGTCATGATTTTTGTTACGAATTTTAAGAAAGAAACAAAGGTCCAGAAAACAAAATCTCTTCTGCACTTCAATTACAAAATTTCTCCTTAAAGAGGACCCTAACTAGCTTTTTGTCCCAAAATTGCATGTTTACAAGAAAAAGAAAGAAAACCCAAACCTCAAATATTTGTTTCTATCTGTGGAGTTGAAAGGGTGCTGCATAAGAAACTCTACCAATATAAAGATTGACCAATATAAAGACTGCCTAGAAAAAGCCCTTTCAAGTCAAACTTGAAGTGTGTTAACAGAGCAACGTATGGAATTTATCAGTGTGGGAGTTTACAGCTCTTGCTGTATTGTTCATAATGCCAGCATAGCTAGAGAATTTATGTTTTAGGACAATCAGCCTGACACCTTCAAAAGTATTACTTTAAAAAACCCAAAAGGATTTAGAAAATGATGGATTTACTATAAACAAGTCAGTAAATCAATTTAATTTTATATTAAATTCATTGAACAGATTAGACCCTAAAAAGATAAATACAGACAGAAGATAAATGGTATCAATTTGTAAAAAAGGAAAGGGATTCATCTAAAGAAGATAATCACAAACTACTCTCTAATGGGAAGATGGAATCATGGAAACAGACCTCCAGGTGACTGTGATCACCAAGTAAGTGATGTGTTTGCACTTGAAATATGGTACCAAGAAAGAGAAATGCAGTTTGGGATTAATACATAAAGACATTAAGTGTCAGAAGATATGGATTTAATATGTGACTGTTGTGTGATTGTATGTGAAATAATTGCACTCAGACTACACAATTGTCATTTGAAACATTCAGTTTTGGTAGCACGTAGTTTAGGGAGTGAATAAGCCCGTTTCTTGAGAGGTCCTTTAAAAGTAAAAGTAGTTTTTTTAAAAAATGGTACAGGAAAAAATTAATGCTATAAAAATAGATTAGAACTCTCCATGTAAAATTAAGACCCTTCTGTCCAGCACAAGACTCACCTCTGTTTGGTATATGTATGAGCAGTCCTTCTTTGTGTTAATGATCAAAAGGATCTAAAAACCTAAAGCAGCTTTCCTGAGTCAGACTTACCTGTCACCCATGGTGACCAACAGCAGACACTCAGGGAAGGGTGTAAGGCCAGGATAAGCATACAATAACACTGCACTGGTAGACTGCCCAAGTCTTGACCAAACTGAGGTACGAATTGGTACATTTTGGGTAAATGATAGGTATTCCTCCATGAATGTATCTTTTTGAGCTTATGGAATCTAATCCATAGCATCTTGAGGAATGAATACAGGGATTTAACTTACATTGCATGAGGCTACGCTATGAACTTGCCATTTGAGCATTTCCTTCAATATAACCTGGTTCTTGTATTAAGAGACAGCAAACAATTGCTGTTCATTACCTTGCTACTCACGAGTTTATAGATTCAAATGTCTTTTCCAGGGTGACTAGTCTGCTTACTCATATGTTGTATGGAAGCTGTTTCCTAACATTGATCATCTTTTGCCCTTTTGTCTGTTTTTCTGAGTTCTACTGTGCTATTTTCAAGACGGAAGAGGTTTTTCGCTGTAACTCCTTTTAAAACTTCTGTATTTGGGGTTCTTAAACTCAGATAATACTCGGAGTAATAGGCCTTTCACAGTGCAAGACCAGGTTGGATGGACCCCTGAGTAAACTGGTCTACTGGGTGGTATCTCTGCCCATGGCAGAGGGGTGGGAACTAGATGATCTTCCCACCCAAACCATCCTATGATTCTATATATGTACTGAACACATGTGTACCCTGATCACACCTGCCTCTGTAAGTTCCCCAATTGCACACAGATTCCCATAAATTAAACTTATTCTGGACCTTGCATCTATCTCTCAAATACCAAAGATATTTCTCCTTGCTTAATTCAATTTATGAAGTGTAAATGTGTTAGGAGTGACTGGTTTGTAAATACTGCAAAATCACAGAAATGTACATTTCTGAAGCTGATCATATATTTTTTTCTTAAACTATGTCTGTAACCGTAGCTGAATAAATTTTCCTTTAAGCTTTCCAAAAGGAAACAGTTCAGGGATGACAAAGCATGGAAAACTTTGTCTACAAAATGTATCATTGCAGAATCATGGAAGTAAATAAAAATACAGTTTTGCAGGGGAAGTATATAATTTGGAAGATAATTATGTTCTCTTTACTCTAGCAAAGCTCACAGCAAATGGAACTAACTGCTGTTTTACATACTAAACTGTATTCTTGGAAATCAGTGGAAGCTTTGCCTGAGTAAGCAGGGTAATGATGAGATACTTAAAAGGTGAGTTGATGTCTTCTTTCAGGTATTGTCTGAGTGCCTTTCAGAACTGTATTAACTATTTGACTCAAAATTTTGTTCTAAATTATGTGAAAGCAACTCCCCCACAAATCCACAGATTGGCTCACATGCACCTGGGAATGCTAGCTCAGAACACAGGACCAAGCTTGTGATAATGACCCCCTGATGTAGAAATGCTCTATGTGTATTGATATATGAACACTCTACAAATTAACTGAAACAATCAAGTTCAGGGTTCCTGCCCCACAACTGGAATAGCAGCTGTAGCACTGACTGGGAGTCTGAGATGACTAATGTGGATCTTTTTGCTGCAGTTCTCTATTCCCCACCTCCTACGGCCTTCCTTCAAAATACATCAGAGGAAATTTTGTAATGCTTTAGCTTTGAACTATTTCAAGCACACACAGAACAAACAAATGCCTATCTGGAACATGAAATGAGCTTACCCCAAACACCAGGTAGCACAGGAGTTAGAGGTAAATGTAGGAGAGAAAAAGCAATTATACAGAGAAGCTTCATTTTCAATGGCAGTTATATTCTTGTTTCTAATAGAAAATTAGATTATGCTAAATTTTGGCAAGGTCCAGCAGTGGATAACAGTCCAGAAAAATGCTACAGACTTGCTTGGATTCACTTCCTCTACTCATGGTAACTAAGAGCTGAACTTGGTCCATGATGACTCCTGTATATTTCTTCTTCTGAGAGATGTGTTCTAAATACTTCATAGTTAGAAATATTTTCATGTTGTTGTAAGTAAATGTAAGTATGCCTTAATGTCTGGCAAAAAAAAAGTGTACCTGCATTAGAATAAGCACATCTGATTTATAAAACAATATTGGGAATCATATTGCTGGTAAGAGAAAAGCAGAGTGCTAAACCAGTGTAAAACACAGAACCAAATTTCTTGCATTTGTAAGAACTCTAAGGAAAAGTTTTGCTGGGTTCATTCAGAGGCTAGTTTCTATACTGTACACATTTTGGAATCCTGTAGTGAAATCTCTCTTTGGGAATTGCACTACTCTTCTGTCCAGCACTCAAAGTTTATTAAAGTTTTGTGGGAAAAAAGCTGTTTGGCAGCATCCCAGTCCATAAGGGTCTGAGAATGATGTGCCAGAAAGACTCGGGAGGCCTAAAAAGCCACTTGAAAATATGGAAAAGCTTTTTTTTTTTTTTTCCAGGGGCCTAGTTCAGGGGGTTTCAGTCTGTTTCATGAATTTTTCTAGGCTGCAGCACACAAAAAAAAAACCCCAACAAAACCAGCCTCTAATATTATCATGTTTAAACAAAAATGCTGCTTTAGAAGGCAAAGTTTTAGTTTTATGGTTTTTCATGGTTATTGAAAAACTGGTTTTTTTTCACTAATAGTTAATAACTGTCTATATGTAGAAATGTAGAAATTTATTCAGTGTGAAAAGTATCTTCCAGTCACAATACTGTTTACATGTTGGAAAGGATTAAAGTCCATTTCATCTCCAACTCTTCATGTTTCTTTATACCAACATTTCTCAAAAAGTAAAAATTTTGTCTGTACAATTTTGTGCCACGCTGACTGCCTAGTCATATACATAAGCTGTTACAAATGTGTTAGCTAAACATATCCTTGCAAGGATAAAAGTAAAAACATGCATGCATTCTGGAAAGAAAAGCATATTTATTTTTCTTTTTCTCCTTTTTAGCTGTCTTTTTAGTCAATTAACAGACCATATTTGAGAGAATTTGAGTGTAAATCACTATAAAAATCCTTTTTAATTAATCTGTTTTAAAGTATTGAGACAGATGTTGAGTTAGTAGGAATAACTAATCCCAGCCGAAACGTGTTAGTTTTAGGTATAATGGGTACTATTCAGAAAACTTCTCCAAAAAGTCTTCTTCTGCTTATACTTAGAGCCCAATTTTAATTTAATTAATATCACAAGGATTTTTCCTTTGACTTCTGAAGATCAGGCTCAGACTATGTTTCTTATCTGTTCATTTCAAGGACTGATGACAAACATGGAGAGAAACAGAAACAAAGCAAGAGAGAAAGGGAGGAAGATCCTGTTTGTTTAGTTGTATCTGGTAAATCCCTATTGCTGGACCTAGGAGAGACCTAGAAAAAGACAAAGCACTGCACTCCCAAGTACCACACCATCTGATTTTCATCTTCCTGGCCTGCATAATTAAATCCAGAGTTTAGAATCTTTATACAGTGCATGAAGAAAGGCTTTTGCATTTGGTGCACCCACAAAAGTCATCATGTTGTATAAGGAGCAGAGTAATCAAGCAGGCACTCACTGAAGAGCACTTTACCCTAGGCTCTAGTCCCTGCTCCTACAACTATTTTGGTACTTATCCAGGACTGAGTATTTCTCTATTTTCTGTGAAATTTCACAATAGTTCCTTTTTCTCACCAATGTGCCACAACTGCAAGACTTAAGTGCTGACAGTGAATAGTGAGTATCTTCTTTGGAAAAGGGAATTGAGGACGAGAGAATCCTTCCTACATTCTAAGAAGTCTTCTTCCTGCTGACTAAAGCATGGTCCAAAGGAAGGGTGGAATCCTTTCAGACAGCCAAGGGAATTGAACCTGGACCTCATCCATATTTCTGTCTGTATTAAGCCCTGAGCTACAGCCTGAAGGGAAACAGATTTTTCCACTGTGGGGCCAGCTGTTAAATTTTCAGAGCTCACCTACTGGATTGAACTCTCCAGGGAGACATGTGAGGGAATGTTTCACTTCTGGACACCTACTGGGCATTAGTCTGAGTTAATTACAAGACTGCTTAGTCCTATTAAGGCTTAAGCACCTTTGAGAGTATGAATGAGCACTGCTGGAGTACTTTATGCACCTCATAATAAAAAATGCCTGAGCTTCCAGTCAACCTTATGTACCTCCAGGGTTTTATGGCAGATGTGTAAACATTTTTAGGACTGCAATTTTGACCCAGGGCATCTAAATTCCACCTGACTTGAGCATCAGCTATGTCCTTTTCTGGGTCTCATCCCAGATTAGAATCCATGGCTCAGAAGTAATCATAATATCTGCATAATGCTGATTTTCAGAACAATTTATAAATATTAAGTATTTAATCTTCATATTGCCCCTGGGCAAATATTTCCATTTTACATACACAAAAAATTGTGATAAATTGCCATAGGCTGCAACAGAGTCAGTATCAGAATGAGAATGGAGGAATTCCTGGCTCTCAGACTAGAACTTAGTTCATGCCTCTCAGAAGAAAGGAGTAAAAATCTTACTCTTCAGAAGAAAGAGCTGTTATGTTGACACATTTTAATTGACCAATGACCTTTTCTTTCAAAGTTGTAGATTGGGGTTTTTTTTCAAAGTATACACAAAACTTTGCAGCATTACCTTACAATTCTGTTATACTTAGCAACACTGATAGGTAAATAACTGAGAAAGTATGACCAAAACTTATCTTCAGTAAGCCTCAGCTTTTGTCTGATTTTAGAAAGCAATGATTGGAAAGGCTGTATTTAATATTATGCAAGCCTGGTGCATCAGTTAGGAAATCACTCAAATTAAAGAAAAGGCTTGTTAGATCACTTAATCACTACCAGTGGCAGCATTGTCTGTACTACATAGACATTGAAGTATTTTAGGAATCTTTAACATTTTACGCTCCTGCTATGGTTTTTAAGATGGAAAATACGGGAGAAAAAAAACCCCAAACAGTAGGATTCTTTCTCCTTTCGTTGCTGAAGGAATTCTATAAGAACTATATTCTATATAAGAACTGTTGCTCTCTTGAAAGGAGTGCCAGCTACCAACTCCTTCACGTTGTGTGCTTGAACAGATCCCTCCAGAGGTTCTCTTGCACGGCTTATCAATCTACTTTCTACATACTCAACTTAAAAATATGTTAGCCACTATAAAGTCACAAGTGCTGGAAAATTCTAACATATGAAATCCTTTCTAGGGTAAGGTATCAAAACCGACAAAACACATTGGTATTACTGACACGACAAACTGCAAACTTGAACGACCATGTTTCAAATATTTACATCATATCAATTTTCAGAACTCTACATCTTGATAAAGTACGTTGTTTTACAACCAGTAATTCAGTGTATCAGTTTAAATCCACAAATCTTAGCTGAATGCTGTTTAATGTATGTTTACATTCACAACAAGCAACACGAGTACTTTGTTATAGAACACATGTAATGTCTTTTTGTGTAAAGGTGTCGCATGTATTGCATGTATTGCACATATGATACACACAGGAGGTCAGCACAGAGATCACACCTTGCAACAATTATTTCCAGCAATAAAAGTTCTAATGTTAGATATTCAATTAACTGAATATGGTCGTAGCTGTGACATTCCTTGAGTAAACTCTCCTTTCAAGTATGCCAGCTAAGGATAATTGTAAGATAGGAAAATCTGCCTATCATTCAACCATTACATGCCTTTCCTTACAAACCCCTATATTTTGTACTTCTTCTCTGAGATCTCCAAATGAGAATACCCCAGGGGTTATGTTTACATCAAACTTGAGAATTTTGAAACTTCAGTCTCTTAAATACCACGGCTCCAATTTCAGGCCGACAGCACATCCTAGTGGGTATTCACACTATTCCATGTTTGGATTACACACACCTCAGTCACAGCTGCATAAATACTCTTCTGATATCCTTCAGTGCATGCACTTTTCTTCTTTCCTTATATGGAACAACTAAGAATGAGGTTGGGAATTTGGAAGTATATGCCAGTTGGTAAAACTGAGATAATATGGGGACACGGAATAATTGGTTCCATACATTTTTAAAGTAAAAACGTGCTTATGGATATGTATAATTTTAGCTGCTTTTAGGTAGAACATACAATGAATGGTAGTGTAGTTTGTCCTTTTGTTTTCATTTGCTAATAGGAAAAAACAAATTCAGTTTCATCTGGGCAGCTTTACCTGAGAAATATGAGCAAAGGGCTATACCCATTACTAAATACTTAGTTAATAAAACTATACATTTAATCATCAAAAATGCATCTATTACAGCATTTTAATGGGGGGTTTTGCCAGTCAAGTATGCAGCACAATCAGAGAGCTGTCTGTTGAAGCAGACAGAAATCAAGAGAAGATGGAAATAAAATGCTGCTTAACCATGTTACATTTTGTAAGAGCCCCATTCAGAGATTTTTAAATGACTTCTTATGTGCAAGATTGTGAAATATGGGATACTCACATACTTTAAGATATTTTCTCCCAGGTAAGTTCACAATTTTGCATAGCTGCAAAATTTTTCAGCATCTTTCTCACTCTCTGATATTGTCATATTTATAACTCATATCTTTTCTGTAGGAAATATCAAGTAACATGTATATCTCTTAGAGGAGCAGACCTGTGAATGGAATGTTGTATCCTTGACAGGCTCTACAGGCTGAATTGTTGGTGAAAGGGGGTCTGGAAGGGATATCACAGAATCAAAGAACCACAGAATATGCTGAATCAGAAGGGACCCACAAGGATCATGGAGTTCAACCCTTAGCCTGCACAGGACCATCCCCAAGAGTCACACCCTGTGCCTGAGAGTATTGTCCAAATGCTTCTTAAACTCTGTCAATCTTGGTGACATGACCACTTCCCTGGGGAGCCTGTTCCAGTGCCCAACCACTCTCTAGGTGAAGAACCTTTTCCTGATATCCAACCTAAACCTCCCCTGACACAACTTCAGGCCATTCCTTTAGGTCCTGTCCCTGGTCACCGCAGAGCAGAGATCAGTGTCTGCCTCTCCTCTCCCTCACAAGGAAGTTGTAACTGCAATGAGGTCTCCCCTCAGTCTCTTCTCCAGGCTGAACAGACCAAGTGACCTCAGCCCTATGAGGAGTGCCTAAGAACTGTGGGATTGTCTAGATTGAAAGAAAAGGAGGCTGAGGGGCCACCTCCTTGCTCTCTACAGCTTCCTGAGGAGAGGAAGTAGAGAGGGAGGTGCTGAGCTCTTCTCCCTGGTATCCAGTGATAGGACACGTGGGAATGGTTCAAAGCTGCATCAGAGGAGGTTTAGACTAGATATCAGGAAGCATTTCTTTACTGAGAGAGTAGTGAAACACTGGAACAGGGCTCCTAGTGAGTTGCCCCAAGTCTGTCACTGTTTTAGAGGTATCTGGATAATGCCCATAATAACATACTTTAAGTTTTGGTCAGCCCTGAAGTCATCAGGGAGTTAATTGTTGTAGGTCCCTTCCAAGTGAAATAATCCATTCTATTCTATTTCATTTTCCTGCTGAATATCAGTCTCCTGCTGTGGCAGTAATAATCAGAAGGAAGCACACTTTTACAGCAGAACCTGATACCAAGAAGGAGGGAAAGCGGTGATAATGGACTTGACCCTACCATGTTGTTCTTCCCTCATACTTGGGTTCACATATTTCTTTCCCCTTCTTGAATCACTTTCAGTTATTCTAGGGTAATTTTTTTTGCCTGATGTATTTTTGATATTTTGTTCATGGTCAAAGTGTTTATAATCATTATATTAGGGAAACACATTTTCTGCTACTAATATAGGAGTTTTCCAAAGGCTCAAAAATCAGAACTCAGTTAAAAAGGATCCCCATCTTTTAGTTTAGCTTCATGGTCTTCTGCTGCCTGACTCACATTCAATATGTTACTGGTAGTGTGCTAACGTCTTAATTTGGCTGAGATGAAAACTTGCCCAGAAATAGTCCCTGTGCCCCATCTACAGGCGAATCCATCACTCACTGTAATGCTGAGGAACACATGCAGGTCTCTCATATTCCCTCCTAAGAAGGAGAGTAAAATAAGAGAGAGGCTCCAGCAGCCTCACCTTTGTTAACAAGCCCAGATGGGTACATACACTGCGTTTTAAAGCTGTAGCCGCAAGGCAAGAGATAACAGAGAGGGTTTTTTTATCAGTTTCCAAACATTTTCTAAATGAGCATTGACAGTGGCTGTAACAGCAAATACAACCTAAACAATGGTACTGCCTGCTTCTTTACCAGGCCAGATCATCTTCTGGAATAACTTACCAGAGTTCAGGAATCCTTGTCATAAACAAAACAGCAACATAAGGAGTTGTCAGTAAAAATCTGTTAACTGCTCAACAGAAAGGCACATAACTTCTCAGCAGAAAAGATGCTCTTCAGGTAATGCTTCTTTCATGTAAATAAAGAAATAAATATATTTTTGTGTTTAATGAATAAATCTGTAGTTGGAAGAGACCTCTTGTCATGGCCCACATGACAGTTTTCTTTCTTCACAGTTGATGGGGTATGGGAGTAATTTTTTTATATAATATTTGTCAGAATTGAAAAATTTTGTTGTAGAGAAGGTGTTGAGCAGCATCTTTTCCACCATATTATTCTGACATCGATTTTATTCCTATGAATGCCATAACTGGAGGTTTGAAGGGACTTATGAATTCATCTTATCCAAACTCTCCTGCTCGAGCAGGGCTACATTGAGTCGTTGTCTGGGACCACGTTCAGTTAGGTCTTGAGTATTTCCAAGGATAGAAACTCCAGTCTCTCTAGGGAACCTGTTCCAATGCTCAGTCTGACATTAAATAAGTGCTTCCTTAAAAAATCATGCCAAACATTCCTCCTGTTTGCAGAAAACATCTCAAAACTCTGTGAATTTTGATTTGCCCATCACCTGGAACATGGATTTTTAGCAGAAAGCTGTATTGTCTCAGTTAAAACTGAATCTAGGTATTGTTTGTTCTTTACTGCAAGTGGGCTTTGATAAAATGTTGGGAAGTTTTTTATACTACAGAATTCTATGGGGAAATCCTTCCTTTGAGAGCCAAGTGGCAGGAAGACTTCAGAATAATCTTGCAGAGTTTCCAAACATTTGGCACAAATTCTTTCCATTCTTTCATGCAAATTATAGATGTGTCCATCTGAGGAGCTGTTTATGAGGGTTATTTACACTTGATTATTTCATGTTCTTTACCTCCTTTTATACAGACCCTGTTACGTTGCTAAATATATTTTGAGGCATCATACATAAAATAAATGAATAAAACTTGTTGTCAAGCAAAGATAGACACCCATTAATTCCCTTCACTGCAAGAGGAGCTCATGTTTTAAAGTGCCAAACAGCCTAGTGATGGGAGGCAGCTAACAAGTCCCCAGCAAGCTAACATGGGAAAATCTGAGTAACCATAAAAACAAAGAAACCACACCAAAAGTTACCATCCAAACTACTGGTCACAGATGCTTCTGGATCCTAAAAACAGCCTTTCCCTTCAATGATCATCTGCAAAAGAACCAAGGAAGTAATCAGAATATGGTGGCAGCATTTCCATAGTAAAGATCAGTGTCAGAACTGATGACAGTGCTCTGACAGAAAATTGATGATGGACATGTAAAAAGAAATTAAATTGAGTTTTTAACTCTCATTAAGTTTTAATAAAATGAAATAAATACACACTAGAAAGGTTGCTGGTGGGAGCCATCCCCAGAGTGGAGTGTGAACTAATCAGCTGTGTTGGATGTGCATCCCAAAGAGCTGATAGTAGTGCTACCATAAGGTGATGGAAAATCTGTGATTTTTACTATATGAGAATTTGAATTTAATCCTTGCTGTCCACTTCACAGTGAAATTCTGATCGGGCGAGATGGGCAGCCCAGTTATCATTAAGTTATCACCTGCATAACACAAAGTAAGAACAAAAGATGAGGAAACCTATGAAACAAAATGGCATACAAATAAAAATACAATTCATGAATAATAAATACCACATAGTTTTCCAACCACAATTATAAAACAGTCTATTTTCTTTGCCATTTTACTTTAGTAAATTATTTATAGGATTCCATATACTAAGGAATAATCCCAGTTTATTATCTTTTGACATAACTCTCTTTTAAATAAATCTGAAATTCATGAGAGCAGAATGTACATAATGATTGACATCAACAGTAATTCACATCAGTCTTTCCAGTAGCAGAGAATGCTGCTAGTACAGCTGTTATCTCCAAGTTCTGGGAAGTAGCTTTGTTACTCTTTTCTCTACTATTAGAAGCCTTAATAGTTAGTGAACATGAACTCTGTCAGTTTGGTTTTTACCAATACTTCACGTGTGGCTTCTTGCTGAAAATAAGGAAGCTTATGTGTGTTCTGGAGATGGAATTAGTTCCACACAGTGCCAGTAGTTCACTGACAACCCCTACAACAGTTTGGAAAACAATCCCTTTTCTTATGTGTCAGCGGTGACTTTTTTATGGTAAAATAATTTGAAAAATTATAAATTCCTGATCATGAATCTGTGTGTGAGGATGAGATTTCATACAGTTGTTTCCTGTGTTACTGAAACACAACTGAGAAACAAGAATATTTGTAACTCAGCTCACAACAATGCTACATTTGAGGGCCATATTGTTATTAACTCATATTCATTTCTGTAACAAAGTAATTTTTGTTTATGAAGGTATTTTAGAAGCAGAATTGGTCTTTGACAAAGGAAGCTTGGCACAACAGACAGAACATGCCCTCAGTTCTCTTAAAAGATGAGAGTAATGAAAAAGGAGATTTCCTAACACAAGACTAGAACCTCACAGATCAGAAGAGTGCCTCTTCTGACCAAACCCCAGAATCTTTCCTGGGACATGAAGTGGAAGATTTCCTAAAAGAACCTTCAACAGTGGAGATCACTGAAACCACAAACTACTTCAGTGCTTAAGTGTACACAATTCCTCTTGTCACAGTTTCAGCACACTTGTGCTGTTACACATTTATCATGTTTCCTTGAAATCTTCTCTAAATACAGTTATTTTAGCCTTTCCTGAAAGTCCCCATTTTTAACTTCTGATCATGCTGGTTGCTTCTCAGCAGACACAGCTTTTTTTTTTGTATTTTTAACATAATTCACAATTTTCCAGTTAGCCCTTACCAATGCTAAGTAGAATGGAATGATATTTTTTTCACCTCTCCTGTGAAAGAAACTTTTACTTACATATTCTAGTACAGTGCTGGCACTTTCCAAAGTTACCTGAGTATTACTTGCTCACATATTTTGATTTGAGTTGGTGGAAAACCTGCTTTCCCTCTAGATTGTTAAAATACCCTAGAGCCTTGGATTTATGCTAAAAAAAAATAATCAACTTTTGTTTTGTAGGAAAACTTTCTGAAAGTATTGAAAACAATATATTTAGAGAGATGCATTTTTTTTTCAGGATTTATATTTATTTACAGTATGGCTTTATGTAACAAGTGCCATTGGAGTAGGGTACTCAATTTAACAACTTTATTACCTTTCTTGGGTAGATTCAGGCTAGTGTATCAATCCCCTAGAGCATCATAGGAAATCAAAGACAGCAGGGTTGAAAAGATTTATTAGGTTTTCTAGTCCAAAGTTATTCTAATGAAATATTATTTTAAAACACTCTACAGTGGCTGGCCAGTGAGTTGCTTGTGGTAAGCAGCATCAGGAAAATGAGGCTCTTTCCTTCAGGAGGGTGGAGGTAAGCACTAGTTCAGCTGTTTAGCCTTCACCAGTCTTCACACAGCTTAAAGGAATGTATTTTGGAGTTTGGGGCTTTGACCCTCAACTCAGGTTTGGCTGAAATTGTTCAAAAGATTCAAGTTCACTAGAGGAGGAGGCCAGGCCGGTAACCAAGTGACACAATTGTGTTAAGCTTTGCTTTCTAAGAAATCTAACAACAAAGAAACCGGCTTGTTCTGGCAAAGATGGCTCCTTTGGGGTCCAAGGCAAGCACACAAAGCACTAGCAGACAGAAAAAGACTGAATAAGCTCAAAACAATGATTTTTAGTTTGTGAAGTGTTTAAGTTCTCTCCAAGGATTTTTTAGGGCAGTCAGTGGTGAAGAATGCCTGAGAGTCACAGAGTAACAGAATCAACTCAGTTGGAAAAGATCTCTGAGATGGTCAAGTCCAACTTTTGACCCAACACCACCATGTCTACCAGATCATGGCACTATGTGCCACATACAGTCTTAAACATCTCCAGGGACCATGACTCCACCACCTTGCTAAGCAGCCCATTGCAGTGCTGGACAACCAAGAAATTCCTCCTGATGTCCAACCTGAACCTCCCTTGGTGCAGCTTAAGGTACATCCTCTCGTCCTGTTGTTAGCTGTCTGGGAGAAGAGACCGACTCCCACATGGCTACAACCTCCCCTCAGGCAGTTGTAAAGAGTGATAAGGTCATCCCTGAAACTCCTTTTCTCCAGGCTAAACCACCCCAGCTCCCTCAGCTGTTCTTCATAGGACTTACTCTCTAGACTCTTCACCAGCTCCATTGCCTTCGAGTCGTATAAACAATGTAAGAACTTGTATCAAAAACATCACTAAGAGCCACCTCTCAGCTGCATATTCTCAAGGCAGTAAAAAAAAAAAAAGAAACCCAAACCCAAAACCCAAACCAGTGCTTGAACCAAAGTATGGAGAAATCAAAAAAAAGAAAAAAAAATCCTGAACTTTAAAAAAATATTGTGTTTGTTCAGTAACGGTGTAAAATGTTGTTTGTCATTTTGGATATATTAATTATGGATATGTTACCATCATATGGGTTTGTGTCTGTTTTAAAAAAAGTATTTATATGTATGTACTGTATATGTATATACTTTTTATTATTCAATATGTCTGAGTTTGTTAGCTTCTAATTGACCTCCTTCTTGTACCATCTTGCCAAGAATGGGTCACATACAAAGAACAAAGGTGAACAGAATAGGCACCTTAGTACTGATTTGGTAATACAATATAGAAATGTTGTATCTCAGCTCAAAACAGTTTGGGAAGAACTGTTCTTTAGTGTCAGTATCAGTGAATAAGATTCTGTTCACACACTTGCCATAACCTCTAGCAAATCACTTACCCCTGCTGAACTTCTGTTTTTGATGTAACACAGGGATGATCTTTCAGTTCCCTTAAAACGTTTCTTACCCTTAAACTTTAATGTTGAATTTATAGCTAATTCATTGACTGGTAGAAAATGGTAGAAATGGCAATTGGGGTATCAGACTTTTTACCTAAGGAGGTCAGGGATGCTGAGATTCAGACTCCTGAACACTTCCAAGACGAGCCTCTGCCTCATCTTGTGAAGTACTGGATACCACATCAATGCAGCGTGTGAAGGGAAAAGGAGGTCTCACAAACAGGAATCTGGCTTCATACTACTGATTATCTGGGATAATCAGTCTGACAAGTTCTGGGGGTTTAGAATTTTTGAGTGGGAAATTTCCTTTAACTATGCATGCATCCAATGAAAACGTGTTTCCAGTCAGTCCCAAAATAGAGAGACAGAAACTGTTCAATAAACCATGTAGCTTTACTGTTTGAATAGTACACCACGGCACCACCGGTAACTTCATGATGGGAAGCGAGGGGAGGGAGGGGGAAGGAAGAAAACCCCAAACCCTCAGGAATTTATCACTAGAGAGAAAAATGAGACCCTATTCCTTAGTACCTCTTACTCCATGGGGTTTCTTCCAGCACACACGACTCAAGTCATGCCTTTGACTAAAATCTGCATTTGCCTCCTTCCAAACAGCAGCAGTCCCTTGAACATTTGGCACCTTGAATATATACCACCTGCGGTCCTAATTTAGCTCCGCATCCGAGGTCCTGGGTTTTCCCAAGTGACCGCTGCGGAGTTAAGGGGCGATTTAGCAGCTTTTACACAGCGCTTCTGAAATCGGGGGTGGTGGTGGCTGGGGGGGGGGGGGGGGAATCCAACAAATCCCTGAAGTTTAACAGGTATTTTGCTTTATTCGTCCCACAAATCCTTGAGGTTTGACGCGTGTTTTTGCACTGCTCGTATGCCCGCTGGATCCTCCACGTCACAAGCCACTCTCGGGCGCTGTGAGGCGCCTCCCCTCCAGGGGAACGCTCACCCTGGGCTGCCCTCAGGGGAGGCGTTGGAGGCAGGGGCTTTGCTCAGCTGTGCGGTTAGACCGGTTGCCTTTGCCTTTCCCGCTATTCCCGCCACTCCCACACGCTCCCTTGACACGCACTTCCCAACCTCCAGCCGCGGAAACACCTCTCCCTCCCCGCGCGGAACAGACCATTGCGGCGGGGCAGGGCGCGGGGCGGGGGGGTGGAAGAGACCAATCCTCCCGCGGGGGGGGGGGTGGGTGGCATGGCCGCGCTGATCCCCCTCCGCCGTGCCCTGGTGGGCGGGGCAGCGGTGATGGGCAGGGCCGAGGACCAATGGGCGAGGCCAGTGGGTTGGGGCGGGGCAGCCGGAAGCGGTGCCGGGCGGAAGCGCTGCGGGGGCGTGTGCGGGGCAGGGCTGGGCTGGGCTGGGCTGGGAGCGCCGGGGCGGGACGGGCTGAGCGGAGCCTAAACTGAGCCTGAGCCGCACCTAAACCCAGCCGAGGCGAGGCGGCAGCTGATGTGAGGCGGTGGCCTCGCTGGTGATGCGCGCCCCGCGGGCGCTGCCGGCCCGCTGAGGTGGGTGCGAGGAGCGCCCCGGCGGTGCCGCGGCCATGCCGTGCACCTGCGGGAACTGGCGGCGCTGGATCCGGCCGCTCGTGGTGCTGCTCTACATCGTGGGGCTGCTGGTGGTGGTGCCGCTCTGCGTGTGGGAGCTGCAGAAGCTGGAGGTGAGGGGCGCGGCCCGGCCCGGTGCGCTCCGCTGGGGCCGCGGGAGAGACCCGGGGGGAACCCGGCGGGGAAAGGTGTTACCTCATCAGTGCCCATAACTGAAGGGAGGGTGCAGGAGGATGGAGCCAGGCTCTTCCCAGTGGTGCCAAGCGATAGGACAAGGGGCAACAGGCAGAAACTGATGTACAGGAAGTTCCACCTGAATATGAGGAAGAACTTCTTTACTGGGCGGGTGACCAAACACTGGAACAGATTGTGCAGAGAGGGTGTGGACTCTCCCTCACTGGAGATATTCAAAACCCTCTGGCCGCAATCCTGTGGCTTGTGCTCTAGAATGACCCTACTTGAGCCGTGAGGTTGGGTCAGGTGACCCACTGTGGTCCTTTCCAACGTGACCCGCTCTGTGACGCTGTGAAAGGAAAGGCTGAAGAAGTGCCACGGTGCTGCTGGGCGTGCTGCTGCTCTAGCTCCATCAAAGTGCAGTGGGACAGAGCAGGATTTCTTTCCCCTTCTAGTTCTGTAGTAGTTGATGTTTGAACAGTTTGAACAGGGTGCTGATGCTGAAGAAATCAGCCAGGTGTCACAGAATCACAGAATGGGTCGGGTTGGAAGGGACCACAGTGGGTCACCTGGTCCAAGCTCCCTGTTCAAGCAGGGTCATCCCAGAGCACATGGCACAGGATTGTGTCCAAATGGTTCTTGAATATCTCCAGTGATGGAAACTCCACAACCTCTATGGACAATCTGTTCCACTCCACAGTAAAGAAGTTCTTCCTCATGTACAGGTGGAACTTCCTGTGCATCAGTTTCTGTCCCTTGCCTTGTGTCCTAGTGGTTGGCACCACCAAGGAGAGACTGGCTTTCTCCATAAGTTCATCCCAGAACTTATGTATTGAAACTTAGCAGTAATAGTGGCATTCATAAAGGTGATTCTGTCTGATCAGGGAGAATTGAGTAGAGCGTCTCTACTGATAGAGAAAAACTCCTCTTTTGTCACGGAGCAGTGATGTATGAATTACACACTCATGTGATACAACTGCTTCTCTAACAGGAAATAAAATTTTAACTTTAAAATATATGTATTGTTCAATGTGATACAGGCCTGTGGCATTGGAGGTAAGCTTTTTTTGTGGTATAATTTATGACATTTATGATATCTATAATTTAGATCTGTCTTGAGCATGTTTAAAATTTTTGACTTTGAATCCTGTTCTGATGCATAATGGATGTTTATATTAAAGTTCATACCATTACGTCTGATACTTGTAGAAAAGAAAAACTGGAAAGCAACAGAAAACATGTGACGTTGATGTACTGTAGGGGATCAGAGAAGAAATTCTCAGCAAAAAAATCAGAGAATAGTCTACTATGTTTGTCAGGTTTTGGTACTTAGGGTTATTAATGTAGTTGTTTCTCAGAGAGCTTTGGTTTAAAATTTCAGCCCTGTGTTTTAGCTGACATTATGTTTTTATGTATTTTGAGTTTGTTATATGAAACTAATTGATTAGTTGTTGGAACTTGATTTTAAAGCTAAAAATTCTTTAAATTCACAAGCTTTCAGAAACTTTATAATACAGCACTGAACTGAGGCAAGTTCCAGAACTAAAGCAAAGAATCTGTTGTGGGTTTCAGTAAATTCAGTAGTATGGGTTACTCTGTTTTTGTAGAATGTTTTGTGTACTTGAAATACTTTAAAGTATTAAGACTGAAACTTTGATCTTGCATTTTTCTTTTTCTTTACAAGGTTGGAATTCATACCAAGGCATGGTTTATCGCTGGGATATTTCTGCTGATGACTATACCAATATCTCTCTGGGGCATACTACAACACTTAGTCCATTATACTCAACCTGAATTACAGAAACCGATAATAAGGTAACATTTCACATTTTACCTGTGCTACAAATGTTGAATTTAATTCAGACTAAAAATACTTCTAGTAATATTGAATGTTCTTTTGTTATTGTAACAGGATTCTATGGATGGTGCCGATTTACAGTTTAGACAGTGTAAGTGTCCTCTTACTGTTAACAGCTCAATAAAATTCTGTTTGCTGTGGGAGTGAGGGAAAACAGTGTGACAGCAGAAACTATACTGCAGGGAGAATGGTAGTCCTAGAAGCTTCTGGGCATTCCTGTTTATGGAGTACATCAGAAACATAGTTCTAGGGATAATATATTCTTCCTGTGGAGCTTCAGGGATTGCTTTTGCTAACCCTTCTTAACCCTGTCCTGGAGTATCCTTTATGACAGATGTTGAAAGGGGTATGACAAAAGCCTGCTTTTGATCCTTCCATCTTAACAGCAGAACTGGAAACTTGACTAATCCAAGTACTGACTCAAATTCAATGCCTTACCTTTCTTTCCCAAGTTAGGCTTACAACTAAAATTATTTCCTGAGCTATGTGTAGTGCTAAAATTATTCCTCTTTGCTTCGGGGGGCAAAGGATGAGGTCCTTTGAACAGTGCAAAAGCAGTGTGACACCCAGAAATTGAAAGCTCTGACAGCTGATCCATAATCACAGTTTTGCTAAAAAAAAAATCCCTCTTCTGTCAGAAATTATGGTTTAGAGAGTTGGCTACCACTTCAAGGCTAATCTGTTCTTTCTTCTGTATTTTGCGAACATGTCAGAGCAAACATTTACAACATCAGATACCAAAGGAAATCAGCTTTACGGACTAAAACTTCTCAAACCCACCTTGACAATGACTATGTGAATTTCAGGAAACAGTTTTATCTTGTCTCCACCTCCAGGAAGAGGTTATGTGTAGTTAATTACATAGTTGGTTACTTCTGAGTGAAAGACTGAATTGTCTTATCAAAGATACAAAGCATCTCTTGTGCCGTGCTTTGAGCCGCTTCCAGTTGAAGGGGCAGAGGTGCAGTTTGGAGTTCTCGTGTGTATGTTTACAGAATGTTACTTTCTAGCTGTAGCATTGGTTTCTTAGTAGCCAGTGCTTCAAGCCCTGTCTAATTAGTGCCCGCTGTCTCATGAGGTATTGCTCGCTGAACTACCCAGCCGGTGTTGTCGTTGGAATCGCTCTTGTCTTTCTTGCACGTAACCTTTTGTGTACCTCTCTTCTTGCAGTGGATAGCTTTGAAATACCCCAACATTGCAATATATGTGGATACATGTCGAGAATGCTATGAAGCTTATGTCATCTATAATTTTATGGTTTTTCTTTCAAATTATCTAACCAACCGGTACCCAAACCTCGTATTAATAATAGAAGCGAAAGATCAGCAGAGACATCTGCCCCCTCTGTGCTGCTGTCCGTCCTGGGCTATGGGAGAGTGAGTATATGATGGCATCTTATAGCTTGAGGCTGGGTAGTCAGATACAAATATTTTGTTTTGATATTTAGCAGCATAACTGTTGTTGCTTGACAAGGGTCAGTTTATGGTTTGTACGCATTTTGTTTATCAGCCATGAACCTCTACAGAAAGTGGTTGTGAACACATTTGTCATCTGTAGATTGTTACATCCTGTGAATTGCACTTGGTTACTAAGATGCATTGGCTCAAATGATGCTGAAGGGAACTTTATCATTTTTGGAAAATATTGGGAAAAGGTCTCTTTGACCTTTAAATTTGCTTCTTTTGCTATCATATTTGCCAAAAACCTCATGTGGAACTGGGTGTAGGCCAGATAGCCTGTTGCTTTTACTTCCACAGGTGAGGGAAGAAAGGCTTTATGCATCTAAACTATTTCTGCATGCTTAGACTGGTAAAATCTCTCAAGAGATTTTGATAAAATGTTGAAGACAAACTATGAATCTAAGTCATTCTTAAGCATCTTCAAATATGGCAAAAATTGCATTATCTTTGTGTAACCCCAACAGAAACTTTTCATGGCTAAAATAAGTGAATCATTGGGTATTTCCTGTTATGTGCCTGTAAAAGTTCAGGTCTTTTGTGTATTTTGTGTATACACACTGTGTAGCAGCTGAAGTCCTGGAAGCAGAAATTGAGATTACCATAAAATAAAAATTTACTTTAGTGAATCTACTGAGAACAGTGAACTTCCGTAAGTGAATTGTATTTAAATCCTTGTACAATGAATTTTGTGTTTTTCTTGCAGAGTTTTATTATTTAGATGTAAACTGGGTGTTTTGCAGTACACTGTTGTCAGACCATTTACTACCATTATTGCTTTGTAAGTATGCTCCTGAATAATTAATATTGATCTTCAGGATGTAATTTTGAGTTACACTGGAAAGAATTTTTATGCCCTTTTTATTGAATCAAGGCAGTTTGAAAGCAGACTCGTGTTACATACTAAATGGGTCCCGACAATTTGAATCAACCTATGATTTCTTTATGGCTCCTCTATAGCAAATTACTATTTACAGAATTGAAATAATAAATACTTAATGGCTGCTGCTGAAATCTGTGGGAGAGAATGTGAAGTAGTGTTAGAGTGGGAAAGACAGTTTTATGATCTTTTAATTTTCAGATTATTTTTCCTTCCTCCCTTCTCTCATTGCCTTCAACAACTGGGTGTTTTTAAAGACAAGTTTCACGTGAATTTTAAAATTTTATTAAAGTTTGCATGTGACAAGCTTGACTGTGAGCCTTCATACATATCATGTAGACTGTGGTTGTAAAGGAATAGTAGGCAGCTGTGCATGCTGATGCAGAAGGCTTAATGCTACTTCTGTGAGACTGTGGAAAAAGTTGCTACTCACAATGAATATCCACATAAATATTTATATTATATATAATATATATATACTGTTTGAAACTAATGCTTGTGCAGGCCCCTAGTGCCCATATTTGAGTACCAAAAGAGGTCTTGGATTCTAAGGGTTGTAATGAATATGTAGCACTCCAAGAACGTGATCTGTTACCACATAGTGATTAACTCAAAAAATTCTTTCAGGATTTGTGAACTAGTGGGAGTGTATGATGAAGGAAACTTCAGCTTCAACAATGCTTGGACTTACTTGGTTATACTTAACAACATGTCACAGCTAGTGAGTATCAAGAATACATCTTTCTGCTCTTTTAAGTCATCTTATTAGTATTGTGTGAACTTTCTACGTGAACTATTGACAGTAATTGTGTTAATGTCTGGTAATTCTTATGAGTAGAATATTTTCCACTGTAAGTCAAAGTTATTATCTGTTAAGTACTATATATGAAAAACACTAGAAAAACAGATAATCTAAAAATTTTTATTATTTTTACTACAAAGCTCCATAAAGCAATGAAGTGTCCCACCTCTCTACCCCAAATTATTTGATGGGTGAGGTGGTTATGGCCTGGGTATTATTGCTGCAGACTTGTCCCTCTGCAGAAGAGCTGAATTCCCTTGCCCCTGCAGCTTCCTCCCAGCACACATAGAAAGAATCAACAGTGACCATGTTAAAAATTCTGTGTTACAAAGCTGGTGATAACAACATTGACAGGAAAAAATGGAAACTGTGTGTGCAGTGCCCAGATTCTGGCCTGCCTAACATCTTTTCTTGTTGGGTCAACTGCCAGATGATGTCAGGGTAAGATGTCAGCCCCTAAAATGGAAAGATGCATTTTGGAGGTCACGAATTGCTTTTACGTCTCTTGGCAACAGCAACAGGAGTCAGAACAGCACAACAACTGGGATCACTTGGAAACTGTGTCCTCCCCCCACTGCCACCCCTGTGTTTGATGGGGGACTGGTATGGAAGGAGGTGGGACAACAATCCCAGCAGCAGCATGTACCTCTGTGTGTCTTGGTTGACATGATTCCTTATAGAAACTTGCTATTAAGAGAGTAGGAGAATGTGTGTAAAAAGGGGAGTTCAGTTCCTTAGGTTTGGCTATACATTAGTTCAGATTTGCAGTGAAGGTTGCATTCATTGCCCAGTCTCATAAAGAGGCAACATTTGAGGTGTTATTAACAGAAATCTGAAAGAATATGTGCTTTTTATGCCATTTTCCCTAGAGATGATCTTGGCTCTGAAAAGATTTCATGGGACTGAGCTTCCTATGCTTTGTAGAGTGTGTAGATAGGTGACCTCAGTCTCTGCCAATACCATGCATTTCAGAAATACAATGTCAGGCAAACAAAAGAGTGCTTTAAAACACTAAGGCAAAGATTACATAAATCCAAAGCCTCTTTTTTTTAAAAATAGATAGTTTTTAAAGTTTGTATCATACTGTGATACATTTTTTAACTGAAGACAACAACTCCCTCACAAAATAAACAAGGATTTGAAAGCTTCCCTTCATTTTCTTTTCCTTGTCAGTTTGCTATGTATTGTCTGGTGCTGTTTTATAAAGTACTACGTGAGGAACTGAACCCTATCCAACCTGTTGGAAAGTTCCTTTGTGTGAAGATGGTAGTTTTTGTTTCTTTCTGGTAAGTGAATTATTTACTCATTACTTCTTACTCTTAAGGTGAATCATAAAAGAGCTAAAAAGGCTGGATTTGTTACTGGAGTTAGAGGCCTTAAAAAAATCTACCCATAATCTTAGTGAAGTGCAGTGAGGAGAAAAGGGCACCAGTATGTTGGACAGAGCAGTCTTGTTCACTTAAGATTATTTTTTAGACTTGCTGTTTTGTAAGGTGATTCTCAAGAACACAGCTTATTTTAGAATCTCCACTCGCAGTTATTTCAAAACTAATTTTTTTTTTTTTTTTTTACTTTTTAAAGTAAAAATATTACTTTTTCAAAATAAGTTACTGAAAGTTAACTACAAGTTGCTGTCTAAGCATTGCTCACACTTATCTGCTGCTGAGTGAGTGTATTTGACTACCTGACCTTTACTCTGTGGGCTGCAGCAATACTATGAAAGAGAAGCAACTTGTTCTAATGAATGACTGAAACAACCAAGTCTCCTTTGGTTGTTTTCTCTGATGATTCTGCTGGTCTTCAGGGTCATGGATGAGTGACATCTCTTTTTAAGTCTGTTTCTTCCTCTTAAAATCTAAATATGTAAACAGTAAGTTTTTTATAAGATTCTTCCTATGTACACATATGAACAGGCCTTATTTACCAGATTTGCTTGCAGATTTTTTTGGCACTACTGTTACAATAATAATAATAATAATAATAATAAATAATCTTTATAGGCAGGCTGTGCTCATTGCATTGTTGGTGAAAGTTGGTGTTATTTCTGAGAAACACACCTGGGAATGGCAGAGTGTGGAAGCTGTGGCTACAGGCCTACAGGTAAGAGCAGTTACTTCTGGGGAGGAATGGTTATATGTAAGATAACACAGCTGATCTCAAGCAATATTATCATACTCACTGTAATTAACACAGGCTAGGTTAGTATTGGTTTTATTTTGAGTTGGGCTAAGTTTCAACCAGTCACCTGAGTGAGTTTTAGCACACGTCCAACTTTAGGTTACCCAGATTTCAAGAAGTTAGGAGAAGGAGAGAGGAAAAAGAGAGAGACAGAGAAAGATAAAGAGTCACCACTTTGGATCCAGCAAGGTCCCAAGGTGGTGGGTCATATCAGGTCACATCTGTGTCAATGACCTTTTTATCTGCTCTGGTCTGTGTGCCAATGGCATGGTAGCCACTTCAGGGCTGGACCAGAGGCCCTACCCCACTTACGCAGACCTTGCCTTGTTTTCCCCCACCCCCCACCCAAACTTTAGTTGTTTTGAGCCAGTAATAATTTCTCCAGTCTCCTACAGCCCCTCAGGGCACTGGTTCCTCTATGAATGTAGTACCTATGGCTCTCTGAAGCCTGCCATGAATATCCTGCTTCTGGTGGAAAAGTATCCCAGGGCAATTGCAGTCTTTCAATTGCAAAAGAAACCCAGAACTATTTTTCTCCAGTTATGAGTGATTAAGTCAGTGTCTGTCTTGCTGCAGGATTTCATCATTTGTGTGGAGATGTTTCTGGCTGCTATTGCCCATCACTACAGTTTTTCTTACAAACCTTATGTTCAAGAAGCTGAAGAAGGGTCATGCTTCGACTCCTTTCTTGCCATGTGGGATATTTCTGATCTAAGGGCAGATATATCAGAACAGGTTCGAAATGTTGGTAAGTGACAGACGAGACTTGTACAATCTGTTAACAATCTATTAATCTGTTGTATATATTTCCAGCTTCATCTCTGTAGTATCTTGAGAACATTCTATTACCAAATTAGTAGCATCTGCATCTTTAGAGAATTTCATGGCTTATTTGCCACTTTGCTCTTTTCAGTACTCCTGACTGATTTAAAGTCTAGTTTTTAATGTTTCTTTTTAAAGTTTCAGATGTGTTAGGTAAAGAGAGGGATGTACTTTCTGCTTTTCTTTTGGATGGAAAGACATACTTTTATTTATTAAAACTAACAATGCCCATGTAAAACCGACACAAAACAAAGACTTACCTTCTATTTTAACACGTCTGTTTTAGAGTTGGTGTGTTCAAAGACCAGTATAGTGCTGGAAGGATTAAAAAATATTTTCATTTGGCTTGATTAATTCTAGGAAGGACGGTTTTGGGCCAGCCGAGGAAAATGTTCTTTCCTGAGGATCATGAACAAAATGAGCATACAAGTTTACTGTCTTCATCTACTCAAGACCCAATTTCTGATGCTTCTTCAATGCCATCTTCACCCATGGGTCACTACCAGGGGTTTGGACACACTGTGACACCTCTCACAACACCGACGACAGCCCCTGCAGTCGATGGTATTTATAACCCTTCTGCCATTCAGGATGCTGAGGAATCACCTGAACTAGAGCACGATTCATCAGAAAGAGCTTTGGATAAAAGTTAAGCTCAGCTTTTCTTTGCAAACTTGCCACACATGTCCTATTAACATGTACTATTAGTGATGAAGGTGGAAAAGCTTGGAAAAGCCGCTGCACAGATGGGAAGAGGATATGGCTGGAACTGACATCTGAATTTGGAACCTATACTGGATGTGAGGATCTGTGAGCACCCCATGGATATAAAACACGCACACTGTAAAGATTTCTGCATAAATGTAAGAGTCAACTCCTTAAATTGCTAAACACGTCCACATCATATCAGAATTACAGTGACTTCCATTAATACAAAAGAAACATTTGAAAAAATACTCTGCTCTTCTAAAGATGATATGCAAGTACTACTAGCAATGGGAAAACTACGTTTCAAGAATGTAATTTAAGGAGGGCAGTAACAAAAACGGTTTGTATTAACTTTGTCCTCTTAATGGTGGTTAACTTCCATACCCCAATGCTGAATGGAGTGTGGATGAAGCAGTAACTTCTGTACAGATGCCATCTTCTTCTCTTTCCTGCGTAGCCCTTTCATGAAGACAGTAACTACAGAGCATCAGTAAAGAATCTGTACAAAGAAAGCATTCCCTACAGGCCTTGCTATCAAATTCCATGCCCAGCTCATATGGTTGGTGTATCTGTTGTCCTTGTAGTTCATAGTTTGTAAGTCTTTTACATTCAGAAGAGACAGCCAGGATGGTAAGTTTTGGATTAATACCTTAACTTGACTCCTTTTTTTCCTACCCTTCTAAAATAAGAATACTGGTTCCTACCTTAAAATACATGGAGGAGGAATAAAGGATGTCAAAACAAGGAAGTAAAAAACAAAATTGATTTCTTTATTTTGGGCTGCAGTAAATTCTTTAACACTTAAGGTTTTTTTAAGCTGTTAAAGCAGGATTTCTTGGCAATGTGTCTGTAGTAATTTGTATTCTTAAATTTGTGTCTGTGTGTGATTGTGTTATGCTTCTAGTATATAATACATTTGCCTGGATTCAAATGCAATAGCCGTTTTTTCCCACCACCACCACAGAGAAGACCTTTGCTAAGGTAAAACTACGTAGCTAATCTAATACTGGAGTTACTAGCATTAGATTTCAGACCAAGGAGCAGTACACTTGTATCAAAACATTATTTTGCAAAAACTGACAGTGTCAGACCGTTACCGGTTTATCAGATTTTTACTACTATTGCATGTTTGCAATCTGACCAAACAAACCCCAAACCAGTAGAGCACTGACCTTTCAAATGACAAGATCTTAAGTTTCTTTTTCAGCATTGTTAGCATTTACAGGATAAATGTTTAACTTCTGGCTGTCAGTAAGTTCATCTTAAGTGCTTTTTTTGCAGTACTAGTGTGATGTAAATATGGCGCCTTACTCACTAGGCTGCATATTTTATAGTTATGTACTTGCTGTATCTGAAGTTAGCGAGAAACTGAAAATCATACTTTTCAATTTGCCAAGTCATTGCCTTTGTTGTAAATAAGCAATTAAAGATTTTATTTAAACTGTTCACCTTGTATCAATTTGATTCGCTGCCACAGTAACTTAAGGGTGTGAATGACACATGGCTACAACTTTCCTCCTCAGGGAAGAAGGGAATCTTAAGTATAACTCCTACAGGAGTTTGTGCTTTCACTATTATATGGCTCGTACTGAAAAGGGAGTTTTTGTTTGGGCTTGTGAAGAATGAGAATCTACTTATTTATGCTTGATTCTAGGTATCATCTTATCCATGTAACAGCTATCTTCTACAACAAAACAACTTGTAGAAGTTCACGATTTCTTGGGACTTCAGTGCCCACTGTAGCCCCCACTAGAAATAATCCAATTTCCTGCATGCACACAGGTAAAAAAAGGGGCAGTGGTAGAAGTAATATCTGAAGGATCAGAGCTGCTGGAAGCTGAATAGCTACTGTGCTCTGGCTTTTCAAAACCTCACCATGAAGGAATCTGTTTTTTAATACCTGAAGTTACATCTGTTTCGTGTAAAACTTAAATAAGGTACAGAGGGGACTTTGATAGGAGAGTAGCTATTTAAGTGTCTTCTTTCAGAGTGTTTCTGGAAAGCTACTAAGTTTTTTTGATATTACTCAGTTATTCCATTGGCACAGTATTCCTGCTTGCTTTTTTTTTTTCTGGGAGAAAAGTTATTTTTTCATTGCAGTAGCTTATATGAGCATACTTTTCCATAAAAATCGGTACTGAATTTCCAAAACAAATGGAAATCTTCCAGTGACACCTACCCTGGCTTTTGAAAACTACTACCACAATATTCCACAGCATGACCTATCCGGATTATACAAAAAGTTCATTTGCATATAGTTCATGCTCCTTTTAACCACATTTATTCCTCTGTCTTATGCCCAATCTTCTCCTAAGTTTTTTAATCAGAAGTTTTAAGTACTGCTCTTGCCTTACTCAAGGAGACTAGAATATGTCTTCGATTTTTCTCCTAAGTCATTTTGCTGTCATATTAATTGCTAAGAATCTTAATAAATACACCTACCCACTCTTAATTGCTTTTGCTTTTATCAGCGGTCTTCCTGCACGAGAAACCTGAACACTTCTCTATAAAACTGTACTCTGGTGAAATTACCATGCACCTACTAGGTTTAGTTGTGTCAGGCAGTAACTTTCAATTTCATGGATCATGGCTGGGGGGGGGTTTAAGAAACACTGTCTTCTGTGTAGTATGGAAAGCCTCTGTCCTGCTCTAATTCACTTAGGTTATACATCGTACCCCTTGGATGAAGGATGGTATCCACTTACTTTATCTTCACAAAACCTGACTCTGTCATTACCACTGTTTAGGGAAAACAAATAAAGTGGAGAACTTTCCTCCACCCTTCTAAAAGGAGCTTTATTACAGCAATTTGTCAGGTGCAGGTTCAGCTGCAGGCTGGGACAACCACAGCTCCAACAGTCCCTCAGCTTAAACTGAGAGGGCCCATCTGAAACATCTGACCTAACAAAGAGTACAAAATTACTTTAGCAGGCCCTGAGATTCTAGAATAGTCGTTTGTGGATGGCTCTTTATACAGTCTGCTGTTAAGGAAAGTTCACAGAAATGCCTCTTCTCCACTGAAGAGACAGCACAGTATAAAGCAGCTTTGCTACAGAAATATCTTGCTAAGTCTTCCTCCTCTCTCTACCGAGGTAGAATCAGTGCTGAGGTCAAAGTTTTTATTAGTCTTCCATTTGGATATAAATATAATAGAAGGAACTTGTTACCTGCATTATACTAAGATGCCATGCTGTAAAAGATATTCAGGAGTACCGTGGTGACTGATGTCTTTTATACAGCTTTCATACAGATGAGAGTTCAGGCCCATTGTATTACCAGAAATAATTCTGGGGGGGATTCTAACAAGTTTCCTAGCTTTGTCTTCCACTATACAACCTGAGTTATCCAACAGCACTCCTGTACAGCCTTTTAGGATTGTCTGTGTGCAACACAGACCTGTGATACTGCAACTGGAATGCTGTTTACAGTCCCACTACAAGGCTAACATCTCAATACTCCGAAGCAGGAGGCTTTGGCAATGGAGAAGTGTAACTACAGTTTGAGAAACAAGGACTCTGTCCCACACAGCCACAGCTGTTTATTTCTGGTACAGGCATCTGGATGCTTTTTTTCTTACTACAGCTGACAGAGTAGCAGAAGTCTATCCCACTGCTGTAGTCAGTATACTAACTAGCAATCAAGTTTTTGCTGCAGTGAAGACAATACCTCCCCAGCTGCTAAGACCCTTATAGTGCAAATTTTAGTCCACCAGTGGAACCTAAGTATCAATTATTAAAGCAACAAAAAAGCCTTTTTGATCAGTAGATAAAGTTTAGACTTTAATACAAAGGAACAGCAGTGATGTTACAGTCAGTTTATGCACAGGTAATTAACCACAAGGCTGCTCACACATGACATTCTTCACCGCTTGACTGTAATGCTGATATTGCTTTTATGGTGTTGAACATCAAGCACAAGTTCATTTCCAACCTGAACTGGGATGGGCTCATCAAGAACAACTGCAGCTTGTTTCCAGTGTGAGGACTCATCAGATGTGTTCAAGCTATGGTCTTCATCTAGATGGATGTGATACCAGAAGGGAATTGCAGTGACTCGGCCAGACTTACAGATTTGTACCTGAAAATATTTAAAATATTAATCAGTTATACTGTTTTCTTACTTCTTTGAAAAGGAAGTAGTTCAAACAATTTCAATCCTTTTCAGAGATACCTGCACACAAGTAAATTCCATATTGAAATTTTCAGCCCAGGTGAACAATTAATGGGCAGCTCTGCAGAGCAGCAGTTAAAAATGTGCTTTGGGCTTCTTGTGCACACAACTCACCTTCACTTCTCTGCTGGGGCTGTTCAACAGAGGGTTCATGAGATCCAGCCTTAAAAGCTCTGCTGGCTTGCTCAAGGGTACACATGGTAATGTGGAGAGATCCAAATACACACGAACAGGTACCTGAGAGTATATACCATAATTCAGGCATCAATAACCATTAAAAAGTGAAGAGTCAGAAAACTTAATCATAACATAAGAGTTGCCAGGAATTACTGTCATACCTGCCAGAGACAGATAAAAATATAAGGTACACCACTGGGATACAAGGTAACAATGGGAATAATAACAGCACAGTCACTTCTGTGCAATAACATTGTGTCTGTCATTGCTGGGACAAAACCCAAACCAGTTCTAAAACCAATGTCACCCATTTTAGATTATCTCAAGGTCGCTGCTGTCTGGTCACACAAACCTCTCTTGATAACTTCAACAATGTTTTCTTTCAGTTTACACCAAATCTAAAAAGCTAGATAGCTGCAGGCTTTGAAGCAGTGCCTGGGAGACACCCACCACCTTCATACCTTGAACTGGTTGATAAAAGGGGCTATATTAAACCCCAGAGTTGGTTCTGTTCCTTGAACAGCACTCTCCAGTAACAGAGACTCCGACTCTACAAACATCCCATACACTAGCACATGCTGTGGGAAAATCTTCCCTCCACTGTGAAGTAAACATCTGTAAAATGAGAGAGATTCCACCTGTAAAGCATATCATTCAGCAGTAATGAAAGAACATTAACTACATTTAAGAAAGGCACACTAGTTCTTCCCCTGAAGTCAAGTGCTCCTAAGCATTTGAGTTTGATCCCATTTGACCAGACAGCTGCATCATACCAAAAAAAGAGAAACTTGTCACACAGTACTAAAATTATGGAACTATATAATCTCTTCTCAGTGACAGTACTGGATATGGTGATATTTCACAATGAAGACAGTGGGATCTATTCATAGCAACATCATCTAATACTGAAGGACTGGCAGAAATGCTTAATAAAACTGGAAGTCAGGAAGTTGTTGGGAGACACTGGTTAAGGAGGCAGCACAGCCATAAGGAAACAAAACCCTGTGAGAATTTAAGTGTTAAACTAAAGTGTTAAACAAGACAGGGGCTAGCAGTTTTTCCTGAGAAAACACCTGAGCCTTGCTTGGTCTTTCACTACAGAGCATCATGCTGCTGAGAGCAGCAACACCACAGCAGCTTTCATTCAGCATAGTATCAAACACCTCCAATTCAACACAGGTTAGTTTAGGTTTCCTTTTCCTGGAGCAGACCTCATCAGAGGAATTGGGTAGCTAAGCAGGACACTATTCGAGGCATTTTCGTGCCAACAAATTTGAGTCTTGTCATATGACAAAAGTCAAGAGTAATTTTTCCATTTGTTCTTGCAGCAAAAAAATCTTTCAAGTCATCCAAAGATTTATTCAAAACTTAGAAAAGGTAATGGGCATAAATTGTCTGGAATATTCTGCCCTCACTAAGCACAAAGATTAACAGAGAAGCTTCCCTAGCACCACAAAAGGGGATAAATCCATTTCACACTTAGTTTGTTACCCATTTCCCTTACTTTATTGCTCTTGCTCTGCCTTCTTTCCCACCCCTTCTGCAGTGGGGAACAGCATTGTATACATTGTATACATACAATGGTCATGCCAGAAACCCTCTGGGAGGTTCAGTCCATTCAAGGAAAAGCAGCTTTTTCTGCTCTACAGAACCAACATGACTGTAATTTTGTAGTTAGAAGGAATATTCTCAAATTTTTTCAGATAATTACAGATCCCTAGAAATAATTTTATTTATACTGTACCTGGATATTGCAGCCTTTTCCATCACCTCCTGCTGGATTAAACCTGATGTCTCTATAACATCCAAGATGATAATACTCCACAATTTGTCTGATTTGGGTCTCTGTAGCACCACACTTTCTTCTTCTAAGTGGCTGAGCCAGAACTCCAATGTTTCCTTAGGGAAATGGTTAGCTTCTGAAATGATATTAAGTGCTGCCTGATGCTGTTCTTTTTCAACAGAACTGTAGGCTCTGACTGGTCCAAGTTTGCCAGCTATAATGGGCAGAATGGAGAAGCCTTCAGATACATCTAAAATGTACAAAGGGTCAGGAGTGTCATCTAGAGAGCCCTTGTTTTGATTCTCTTGGAGGTTTATCCCACTGCCGTGTCCATCAACATCCATGGACTGCAAGTCCTTACTTGGATTTAATGACAGCAGCACTTTGCTCATGGCAGCTTTAAAGCATTCATGGTAGGGTACGTCATTCAGCAGGGCTATTTCTGTGGATTCCAGCACACACACTTGACTGCTGCCAGCCTGTTTGCTGGTTGTCTGAAGTCCAGCCAGAGCATTACATAATTCAGCCTCATTGCCCAAACTCAGCGTGTTGTCTCTGTCACTGAAATCCATCCCACACTCTGAAGTCAAAGAAGAAATCTTCTGGATCTTCAAGTAGCAATCTTGGCAGCAAACCTCTATCATCACAGTATCTCCAGTCTTCACAGAATAATCTTGGCAAAAGAGCATAAAAAAAGTCATGTCAGTTACTCCACATAAACATCGCTGAAGCAGCCATACAGTGCTTAAAACAAACAAACAAGCCACCCAACCCACCCACCCATTATCTCATTTGTTCATCAGTTGTTACTAGTGTGTATGAAGGAGTTGCTTTTGTCTGTACACACAAGTTGAAATCTGCCATTGTGCATTAACGTTTGCCTTAAGCTGCCTCACTCTAGGCAAAATCCATTTATTCTCAAAATAAAGTAATATCTCTTTCTCACAGACATGTTTAAGTGTTATGCTGATAGCAGAGCAGAAAAAAAATGTACTGGTAAAGAAACTGGTTTTGCTTTCAAATGCTAAATATTAAATATTTAACCTTTTAATACTTCCTGTAATCAAAGGTAAATTTGTAGTTAGATGGAAAACAACAGCTATAGTTTAGAAAGGGTAATGGATTCAAAATAAATTTTACTGTAACATTTATGGTGTGCAGCTCAAGATGGTTTTCGGATACTCTGTGTACATTCCAAGAAAGTAAATCCACTGATATAGACCAGAATTTCAAAACAAAACTGCTATAGTTTGACAGACATTTCTTTCAATGGCAACAAAAGCTAAAAGAGGCTCTTCCCTCCCCTATGCTTTCAGTTGAATCAATCTGTGGCACAGCTGTCCCTACTGTCTATGGATACTGAATTAGGAGCTGTGGACTACCCCAGGGGTAGACAGGCCTTACAGAGAGCACTGGATAAACTTAGAGAGCTGGGCGATTACCAACCCTACGAAATTTAACAAGGCCAAGTACCAGATTCTCCACGTGGGATGGGGGAATTCTGGTTGTATGTACAAATTGGGGTACAAGAGGCTGGAGAGCAGCCCTGCAGAAAGACATTTGGGGGTTTGGGTGAATGGCAAATTGAGTAGGAGTCAGCAGTGTGCCCCGAGAGCCAAAAGAGCCAACCGTGTCCTGGGGGGCAGCATCGCCAGATGGTCGAGGGAAATGACTGTCCCGCTCTGCTCTGCACTGGTGCAGCCTCACCTTGAACATCAGGGCAGTTTTGGGCATCACAATATAAGAAGGACATCAAACCACTACAGTGTGTCCAGAGGAAGGTGACCAAGGTAGTGAAAGACCTCAAGGGCAAGACCTAAGAAGAGTGGCTGAGATCACTTGACTTGTTCAGCTTGGAGAAGAGAAGGCTGAGGGGAGACCTCATCGCAGTCTACAACTTCCTCAAGGGTGGCAGTGCAGGGGGAGGTGCTGATCAACTTTCCCTGTGTCCTGGAGACAGGACACGAGGAAATGGAATGAAGCTGTGTCAGGGAAGTTCAACTGGATGTTAGGAAAAGATTTTCACCTAGAGAATAATCAGTCACTGGAACAGGTTCCCCAGGGATGTAGTAACAGCACCAAGCCTGCCATAATTCAAGGAGCATTTGGACAATGTTCTTAGTCATATGATTTAATTTTAGGTAGTCCTGCAAGAAGCTGGGTTCTGTGATCCTTATGGGTCCCTTCCAACTCAAGATGTTCTAAGAAACAGGAGAATAAAAAATGGGTGAGTGGAGAGTAGAGGATGCTGAAAATGGCACTACTAATGCTTGTATGTGGAGAACAGTATACAAGTTGAGTCCAAAATAAGGGTGAGGGGTAGGTGGGAATGTTTAGTTTTGGTTTTGTGGCAGTAGCAGCTAGCAATTCCTACCTCACCTCTCCCACCTCCCTTTCCTAAGTCACATCTTCAGTAAGCAGAGCCAGACAGTAGCCCCATTTTTTGGAGTTACTCCACAGTGCATTTAATTCAGTATAGAAAAAAAAACAACTTAATGAAAAGCATTCTCCCAGATCTTAAGCAGGTGCCTTATCTGCTTCACAGCAGAGTCCCAGGAACAAGCCCTGATGCAGGGACTATGCACTACAGACCAGAAACATGACCAGGAACCATCTCACAGCTACTTGCTGTTGAACTTCCTATCTGCTAATCCCATCTGCTCCCACTTCCTAGGTCTCTGACATAACCTAATCAGCTCAAAACCAAAATGAAACCCAATTAATATACCACAAGAAGAAAAGCCACAGGCCGTACCGGGGAGGCCCTGCACAGGATAAACTGCCTGTTCCCAGCAAGTTTCCTCACTGGGACTTGTAGACAGAGCATGTTCATCATCGAGCTGTAGTACAAACCACACCACAATAGCATCTAGTATTCCTCCTTCAGTGACTGGCAGGCTGAGCTTCCAGGGCTTTCTAGTTGCAAGGCTTTTCAGCTCCTGAGCAAAACGGAAACAGGGGAAAAAAGTGTAAGAGTTTATTTCCATAAATAAAAAATTGTTTTTATTAAACTAAATCACCCAAAATTTCAGCACCAATCCATGAGGGCACCCAATGGAAACTTGAAGTTAACGAGCTTCTACAATACCAGTCATCATCATTAGTACGCACTAGCCTAGGAACTGCCTTCCCACATGAACAATCTGCATCCATTAGCCACAAAAGCAAACACCTACATCTAAGAACACATATTTTAAACCACTGAAAACATCAAGAAAGACTTCAGACTGGCAAGGTTTGCTTTGTGAGAAGTAATAAAATCAGAGCCATTTTTTTGAGCTGGATTCAAGCCAATGCTTAGGCACAGGTTTCACTTTAAACCTGTGTTCAATCAATTCTGGAAATACTGCAGGCAAGCACTGAATTCACTCAGAGATTCAGAAAAAAATCCTTATAAACCCAGTAAAATCAAACACCTTTGAGGATGTTTTCTCTGCTACCTCGGGCTATAGGCCTTGTGTAAAAGGTCAGACACATGCAACTGCACTGCTGGGAAGAACTAAGGTCTCCCCAGAAGGAATCAATTATACATTTTCTGATATTCCTAAAAAATTTAGAATATTTAACAGGAATTATGTCTTTTTCCATGTACAACTTATTTTTCTCAGGAATTGCCTCCTGCTACCAACATTTATAAATGTAAAAGGACCAGCTGTAATGTCTTAGTTCCGGCATAAGCCAATTACCAGGAGGTCAAGCACAAAAGACCAAAGGTTCTCTTAGTCACAACCATTCTGATTAGTAACAGCCCTTCCTAAACATTTATCATCTTCCTGATCTGCTTATCTCCACACTTGTACTCTTAAGGTTTCAATCTCAAAATACACAGGGCAAAAGAGAAGTTGCACTCTAAGAACACGAGTAGCTCTCACATGCTGCCTTTTTTTTTCCCCTTCTTCTTTCTCATTGTGTCCTCCAAAATTTGGTCTACCTCTCTTCTCACAACTGAGAGGTGGCTGAACAATGCACGTGTTAAAATTACTAGATGCCAACAAAGTTCATAGTAAGATCTCACTGCTCTTCAATGAAAGTGCTTTGCTGCCAACCATTTTTGGTACATCCTCAACTGGAGATGAAAAGAATAGTTAAGCTGAAATTTTGCTGGCATCAAGGCCCTTGAAGCAAGACAGCAAGAGCACAAACATGCATCTGTTTCTTCTGTTTCTGTGAAGTTATAGACGTTTAGCAGTCTATTTGACATGAAAAATATTCTTCCTGATTATCCCTCAAGAGCAGCAGGCCCAAGGTTCTTGTCTACTGAGTTCTAGTAATTGCAGTGTTACACCCCCATCACTTAAAAACCCAGTTGAAGGCAGTTATTTAAGCTTTCCCCACTCTCTATCATACTGCTTAACCCATATTTATTCTTCTTTTAGCCACTTTATAAACTTTTTTCTATCATTTATGACAATTACCAATTTGAACAGCCCTACCACATAACAATGGCAATGTATCAACTACTCTTTTTAAAGAGAGAGTATAGAAAATTAAGCAATGATGCAGGAATATGCAGTAAAACCCCAAAATGATGCTATGCCACATATATCCTTTGAATGAGAAAAGGATAACTTGCATTAACAGTAGTAAATGGGACTACAAACAGAAGGCAAAACTACAGAAAGAATGCAGTTATTGAGTTTCCTATGTCTTGATCCACAATTTCTCAAATATTCCACACCGTAACTTCTTGTGAGAATTATGAAGAGCCAATATCTGTAATTGTTGGCAAAAGCACAGTTCCTTTAGGGCCTGAAAGTGAGACTGAGCTTTAATTACTGGCTGAGGAGGTAAACACTTCCCCTCCCAGTGGCACTGATCTGCTGCCAGCAAACAGGCACACAGGTGGGACCTGGTGAGGTACAAGTGCCTGCAGCCTCTAATTACAGCCACACCTCACTGCCCTGCCTGGGAGGAACTGAGCTGCTGCTGCTAACAAGAGCAGTGATTCAGTTATCAGCATAAAGCAGCTGCTTTTTTTTTTTTTAATTTGTTTTATTTTGACTTATTATTTGTACTGGAAATTTGTCTTAGAAGCCTCCTACAACTCAGTTTGACAAACACTGCTGTTCCATATTTTAAGTCTGGTTCTCAGTTCTGCTAGTTTAGGTCTGGATAGTTGGTACAAGCAGAATAAATGCAAAATCCCTCTCATTGTTCAAAATATGAGTTTAGGAATTATGTCTCTGAAATTACCTTACTAGTGCTCTGTGATTTCTTATCTGAATTTCAGTCTTTAGTAGGTAATTTAGCTGTTCTGCTCTGGAACTGCCACATTTGCCCAGTGACAACATAACAACAAACAGTAACCAACGATTCCCAACCACATCAGTGATTCACATCAGTGGCAATTTCTCCCTTTTTACTTATGATATCTTAACGTCTCATGACAGAACACTCTAAATCATGTTTCAGAACTGCTCCTTTGAAGTTTCAGTTAGACTAATAAACAGTAACACTGTTCTTTACTCTTTCAAATTATCTTTACATGTTTGCCAGCAGGCAGATGCTTAAGAACAGACATCTCTCAGATGAGAGTAATAGTTTCTTATTGATGCTAGAAGGAGAAGCAACATTAGGTCAGAGAGATTGCTCCCAGTAGTATACTGAAGAGCCTTGTCTTATTTCATTTTTAATCTCAGGATGTCAGACAAGCCAACTAGGAAAAGCTATTGATTCAGAAACACTGCAATTCCTGGCCAAGCAGTAGCCAAGAATAATTTCATTTATATAACAGAATCTATTTTAAGCTCTGAGTCAATTGTAACTCCTCACCACAGGTCAACGAGCAAGAAGCACACCAGAGATCAGATGTATCACCTTTTTAGCATGCCCAGCTGTGGGTGGCTGAGGTCTTTGCCTTACAGTCCAGGCCTATTTCCATATGCATTCAAATGTAGTTTGTGTTAAATACACAAAATAATGCTACTACGTTTTAGAATGCCATATTACAGAAATACCCTAAGGTACAAAGGACTTGAAGGGTGGAATCAACCAAATAGGATAATGTCTTCATCTCCCTCTCTTTTACACTGACCCATCAGCACTCAGAGATATTTTTGTGCCAGACGTAAAATATACCCCTTCTCCTGTCTTGAAGAGTTTCTTGAAGACTCTAACTTTAGAGGAATAAACTAAGTCAGCTCCACAACTGCATAAATCATTTAAGATGGGTCTATTGCATTCTTCCTCCCCCTCTACATACTGAGGCTGGCAGCTGTTTGATCTTATGGTGAGGTAGTTTATAAAGTTCCCAAAACTCTGCCCAACAAACAAAAAACCTCCACCTTCAAAAACTCAGAAAATGTCATTTGGTGAATCACACAACCAGACAAGCATCAAAAACAGGAGAGGATTTCAGTGCAGCCCTGCCACCTTTGCACTTGTGAACTGATCTGAAGTTCCACCCGAAAGCAAATGAAATAAGGCACTCTTGCTGTTCATAAAACAATTACTTATAAAGGATGTAAAACCTTCCAAAAAACATTACCTGCAGATCATTGAACTCTACTGTCATTACTTGGCAGGGTTCTGTCAGGGGTATGTAACCTCCAGGAATACGACTGAGCTTCTCAGTGGTGTAAGGCTCAACGGTTTCCTCTGAACCAGCAAAAGCGTATGTTGGGCTGAAGAACTGCACTGAATTTGACAAGCACACACCAGCAACTTCTCGCATCCCCACTCTGGAGTGAAGGCAAAAAGAGAAGAAATGAAACTTCAATTCATTTGATCAAAAACCTAAAGGAAATTCTCCCTAAGCTGGCTAAGTATTTTAAAATGTACAGAGCGTTAGATTAGAAAAGCTAAAAAATACTAAAACAACTCTGTGGGGTTTTTGTTGTATTCAGAGCAGCTCCAAAGCACAGAAAATGCACATCATTTTCAAGAATCAGAACTGAAAGCTGTCACCAGAAATGGAGAAAAAGTCAAATGTGTCTTTTGTCAAAGGCCACAGACTTTTGCTCAACTCACTGAGTCTTGACAGAGAACTAAAGAAAAATAAATCCTGTGATAATAAGAACAAATAAAGCTTTTCTTCTGCTACATTACACAGATAACAAAGGTGTTTCTTTCAGGTGAACAGAATAGTCGAACAAAGATAGATATGCAACAGGAAGATGCATTTTGGGAGTCTCTCAGAGGTAACCTTTCATTTTGCAGTATGTTTATGTATTTATCAACCACAATCCATGCAGAATATGTCCTTTTTCATGGTTACATAGCTGCAAGAAAAGCCTCAGTGCTGATTTCTTGGTGGAAAATGTTTTTACAACTCAGAATCCATATATCCTCTCTTGTAAGACAGAAGATCATCTGGATTTTTAGAAATGACCTTTTACAAAAAGCTTCAAAGACAACTGCTAAACTGCTTTAAAACAATTACTCACATTGTCCATCTCTTAGGTTTGAGGACTTAAAATATATTCTCATTTTCAAAGTATGAGTCAGGACCTAGGTCTTGCACAAGCTACACTTTAGACTATTTTGAAAAAGTACATTTGCCTGAGAAGCATTTAATGCTTCCCATTTAAGTGACAGCTATCCAGTAAATCTACACTCTTATAGTGAGAGCTAGTACTCAGTTCAAATAACAACTATTTAAATTTCTATTTCTAGAACTACTTTTAGTTCTGAAGCACTTTTTTGGGAACCTCCTCTCCCTGCAAGAGATCTCCCTACAACTAAGCATGACTAGACAGGCTGTCTGATAATATTCTCATCATATATGGTCACGTCCTTGAAACTCATAATTGCAGAACTGAGTAAGTTGACCTTTGTCACGTTCTTAGGTAAGTATATTTTAACCATTATACAAAGTTAAAAGACATTGGACTCCATCTTTGGAGCAGATTCCATAGCAATAGAAAGCACAAGGTAGTAAGTACTTCACAATAAATACTAAAAAATTCTGCAACATTATCAACAATTGCAGTCTTCTCATCTGCCCAATGAAGTAACAGATATTTTAACAACAAGGATGAGAACATACTCCCGTGCATTTGAAACTGAATCCATGTATTATTTTAAAAGAAATACTATCACTAAAAGAGATCAGCTGCTGTACAAGGCCTGTATTGTGGAAGAGCCCAGCAGATTATTCAGATATATTATCATGAACCCTTCTGGCTTCAATACATAAGCACAGAGGTACAGTCACTTTATTGCCTCTCTTTTCGGGGACTGACTAAAAATAAAACACTAAAAAAACTTGAAACCTGTAAAGAAATACTTAATCACTGCAATTCTTACAGTGACTTCAGGAGAAAATTAAAACATGCCATAAAAATATTTTAAAAACTGACATAACACCACAGGAGAGTTAGACCCTAGTCATTCTAGGGAACATAAGCAGCAGGTAAAAGCAGCACCAGCTATAGCAAAGAAACATTACAACTGTCACTAAAACATCAAGTAATAAAGCTACAATAAGGAGTAAATCAGCACAAAACCTTTTGTAAAGTTGGCCTAAGTGCACCAAAAAATAACACTACAAGAAAACTGGTAAGATTTATCTAGAATTTCACTATATCCTAGGGAAAAAAAACCCAAAATAATCAGAGCACAAGAAATGCAATATAACTTAAAGCTGCTAAAACAATGGGACAGAATACAAAGTAGAAGCTCAGATCAAACACAGATTGATGACTGTGATATGCAAGATTATCAACACTTGGACTCAAAAGGGATTCCCTCTCTCAGCAAGATGAATCAGTGTTTGATGATAGATTAAACACACTTTTAAATGTACTTCAGGGAAAAAACCCTCAAGTATTCATACAATTCTGGGCTCTACATCTACTTCTAAGCACTCAAAAAAAAATTAAAGCATGAGGAAAAGCTCAAAGCTGTACTAATTGTACAAGACAGAAACTGTCCAGGATGATATAAAAAGCATGAGAAAAGAAATACTTTCACACAGCTATTTCATTAGGCTCATTAGAAAAAAAACATCCAAACCCCAAAGTTTTACTGTAGATAGTGAAAACACTTCAGGTAATGTGAAGACATGCACATCAAAATAATTCAAAGAGATCTGGATAGTTTAAATCTGAGAAGAGATAAGAAGTTTTTTACATAAAACTTAACAGCACTTGTTAAAATAGACTTAAGTCTTAATTCTTACTGCAGCAAAAGGGGATCTCAAACTACAGAGGCAAGAAATTTAAAAGTGACATTTTTCCTCTTTCAACAGCATATAATTGATTTGTGACAATCACTTCAGTCCTGCTAGTCATCTGATCTCAAGCTATTAACGTGGAATGTCAATTCAACAATCCAAAGTTAACAGGACATTAACTTGCATTCTGCGTAAATTTTGTAAGGAACAGTCAATGTCCTGTTTCAAGGCAAAACCTCTTTTAATTGATGAATAATTAACTTCTACAAGAAATTATTCTGTGACCATCTACCATGGGAACTTCGGTCTCTTTCTGGCCACCGTCCCAGTCAAGCACATTAGAAAAATCGCTGATTGCAGCCTGGCTACTTTTCATCCAGTGCACTGAAGCTCCTGTAGAAGTTAGTGTTTTCTTTAATGTACAACAAGATTAATCCTAAACAAAATACATCAAGTCCAAACCTCTCAGACAGAGACTGTCTTCATACAGTGATACTGTTCTAAAAGAGGAGAATAAAACTGAATATGAAAGCAATGAGCAGAATATGAAATATGAGAGAAGTCTGAGAGCTGGTCTCCGCAAAGAAACCTTATTCTGTGCCAGTTCACAACTAGGCAAAGGACACATTCAGACAGATAATGCTAGCTGGGGTTATCAACACTTAGGCTTTACACAATCCTGTCCTCATCTTCTGGAAGGGTTAGATCCAGCAGTGAGGTATGAAGTAGATTATAAAGGGGGTAAAATGAGGTTAAAGGCTAAGTGTTAATCCAAGGATCTACAATGCAGAAATTGAGACATAATTTTACTATTAAGGAATTTAATTTCTTTTGTACGTATTTGAGGCATGTACTTCAGCATAAGTGTAAATCAAGAGTTTCTGATAAAGTAATCCAGAAAATCTGAACCTCAAAGGGGTAGGGAGGTGTTAAAAAAAAAAGAAAAAAAGCCCGGAAAAGGGGTGGAGTGGGGAGGGTAACTTCAAAAAATAAAGAGAACAGTAAATGAGAAATCTTCAATAAAAACAACCGGTCTCTCTTCCCAAATAACAAATATGGGTTCAAAAAAATATGAGTTCAAATATGAGATATACCTGTGATGCCTACGTATCTCTTTGCATTCCACTGCCATCCCAAATACTGTGGCACTTGCAGGAATAACTCTGCCATAGTCTCCAGCGCTGACCTCTTGATTTTTAGGCTGTGAAAACATGAACAAGAAAATGCAATGAGATGGTGACCTATTTCTACCATTACTGAAAAGCCTACGGGTTACATATTAGTGAGCCATTCAAGTGACAGTCAGAACACCAGTAAGTTCTTAGGGATTAGTAAAGATTCTGGTCTTTGGCATTCTGTTGACCATGAAAGAAGTTTCTTAAATACAGTGTTTCAATATATCCAGGCTTCAGCTTTACTTTTCAGTCTACTAATTCCCTTGTGCAACTTTAACATGGTTTTTTTATTTGTATTCTATTAGAGTATATTGAAACATTTGAGGACTTTCCTTTTATGCATCATTCCTATACTTAACACTAGAGGTCATCAGTTTCAATTCAATACAATGGGTTTAAGCCAGCTAAACTTTTTTAAATTAGTTGGAACCAAAGCAACAACAAATAAAGGGAAGTCCCTCTATTTCATAAAACGTAATAGAGGTTAACCCATATAAGATTCCTTGTCATATTACTTTGCTTGAAGTATGGTAAGCAAAATGAAAAATACATATAGTAAAATCCAAGAACCAGTGGAATTGTTCACTCTCCCAAAAAAGTTCAAATCAGCAAAAATAAATTAAGAGCAGAAGCATATGGCATAATTACAGAATTATAACTGAGTGCTCCCTAGTGTCACAATGAGAAATAATTCTTCTGTAATTCAGCATTTTCTGCTTAGACTGACATGACTTTCTGCTACTAGTTGGTATCTCAGAATGACCAGGGTGTAATCAAACTTGCAGGAAAATAGTGTGTTTAAAATCCACATAAACCCCTTTGGTGTTACTTAAAAAGTCAGAGGACAAAAAAAGACTAAACCAAAATAAATGAACAGTGATCAAGACTGAACCATTTCTGTATGACAGAAGGTTACATGGGGGAAACATCCACTGCAAGTATCACAGAATCACAGAATTAACTGGGTTGGAAAAGACCTCCAAGATCATCAAATCCAACCCTTGATCCAACACTGCTGTGGTTACTAGACCATGGCACTCAGTGCCACATCCAGTCTCATCTTAAAAACCTCCAGGGATGGAGAATCCACCACCTCCCTGGGCAGCCCATTCCAGTGTCTGATTACTCTCTCTGGAAAAAATGTCTTCCTAATATCTAACCTAAACCTCCCCTGGCACAGCTTAAGACCATGCCCTCTTTTCTTACTGAGAGCTGCCTGGGAGAAGAGACCAACCCCCACCTGCCTACAACCTCCTGTCAGGGAGTTGTAGAGAGTGATGAGGTCTCCCCTGAGCCTCCTCTTCTCCAGGCTGAACAACCCCAGCTCCCTCAGCCTCTCCTCATAGGACTTGTGCTCCAGTCCCTTCATCAGCCTTGTTGCCCTCCTCTGGACCTGCTCCAGCACCTCAATATCCTTCCTGAACTGAGGGGCCCAGAACTGGACACAGTACTCCAGGTGTGGCCTCACCAGTGCTGAGTACAGGGGAAGAATCACTTCCCTGGCCCTTCTGGCCACACTGTTCCTGATCCAGGCCAGGATGCCATTGGCCTTCTTGGCCACCTGGGCACACTGCTGGCTCATGTTCAGCTTTCTGTCAATCCAAACCCCCAGGTCCCTTTCTGCCTGGCTGCTCTCCAGCCACTCTGTGCCCAGCCTGTAGCGCTGCAGGGGGTTGTTGTGGCCAAGTACCTGTCTACTCAGAACACAAGCTCACAGAAGGACAATGCTGCCTCAGTGCCATTCACAGAAACCAAATTCATGGAACAAACACAGATTACTCTTTTTTAGCATAAAAAAAAGGAATATCTACAAAAGTTTCTCATTCACATAGGTGAATAGCACATGCACTCATACACACACACACGTGCTACTATGTGTGTGTGTGTACATACATACATATATATATATATATAAAAAATACATATACATATGTACCAACATCACCTACCTTTGGCTGCAAAAGTAGATGTTCCCAAGCATGTATCAAGCTCTCCACGATTCCTTCTCCAAATAAACCAGCATCTACTGTTTCTGTGACAACCAAGGAAACCCTACATAAGAAAAAAACCACTATGAAATATAACGTATAACACACGTTCCTATTAACAATCATCCTTTAAAAAAAACAAAACTAAACTAGACCAATGTGAGCGCAGAGTAAAAAAACTTTGTTACCAGTGTTCTGACATTTCAATACAGATGGGTAATTTAGGTCTTCCAAAAAATTAAATGTTTTGAATTGTTGTTAGAAGTTATTCAAGATGCAGATAAGAGAGAATAAATATTGAGCAAGAATTTACCATAAAGCCTCTTGTTCAGCATTTATAAATAAATTGTGTGGGAAGAATCTAGCCAAAACAGGAAGATGTTTCAGCCTGGGCACACAGCCAGTGATATTGCAGAATATTTATTTTGTGCAAGAGTATGCATTTATGCATGTGTATAAAAAGCTATAATCAGAGCACAATAAAATTGTTACACAGATTAAAAACACTAAAATCCTAAATCCTCTAGAATTAAACCAAAAAAACATACAGCACGATAAGAGAAGACATTTCTAGACCAGTAGGAATTTACTCCTGACAGGTGACATCTAGTAACTCATTATATAAATTAAAAGGACATATATTTTACTGTAGCTCAGCTGGCACAATTATACAAGGCTTGACTGGCCTAAACCATGTGGCTAAACCACAGGAGCTTCATCATTTCCGATCATGAGCCTGTACCATCACCAGACACTTTACTATAAATGTTTGTATCTCCATCCTATTCAGAGGCTGTAGAAGTGAGACACAAGTTGTTAAGTATAAAACTGTGTTAAAATTAGTTTTAGGACACAGTAATCTAATTTCTCTTTTCCTGTTGCTGCAGTATAATTACATATGCCCCAAAGCTCCCACCATCAAAGAATTAAACTCCTTAATTTATGACACTGCTGATCTACCATAGAGATTAGTACAATCTGAAGAACATGTCGTCATTTCTGCACTGCTCTATAAAAGCATAAAACACACAGAGAACCTTCTCACATTCTGGGTAATACCACAGCAGTGTTATTTCCTGTTTAGGTCACAAAGCATTTACCATTTCCTTAAAATTAAGAGCAAATTCAAATACTGTCACAACAGAAAGCAACAACGTACCTTTCAGGTATGTGCTTTGGAATTTCTATATCAAGTGACTTCAAATGCAGAAGTTTGATCTCTCTTTCCATATTATTTGCTGCCACCACATCACAGGCAAGTTCATACATGGTTTTGGATAATTCGCAGGCATAGACACGTGACGCTCCTGCCTTTTTTGCAAACATACTGAAAAACAAGAATAAGGGTTTTTCCCCTCCTCCACATCTGCTTCATATTTCTACCAGTTTAAGTCTAAAAATCATCATTAAGTGAACTATTATCTCTTGTGTGAACACTGATACTGCACAAGTTGTTGATAGCATATCAAGATGATATCAAAGAAACCACCAGAGTTAGCATAAGGATACTCCCTCAGCTATGCTAAGTAACTCTTCAGACTCAATACTGAAAAGACAGGACAAATGGCATTGCAACTCCAAAACCAACATGAGTAATTCAATTTATACGGTACTTATTGGCACAAAAAGCATCTGCAACAAATAATAAAAAAGGTTCCAAAAAAACACTACTAAACACTGAACTCCAGACTCACTGATTTCTGAAAACTTTGGTTTCTTCCTTTAGTTTTGTCTCCATAAAGGCATGAAAGTAATTATATTTTCTGCTAGCAACCAAATTTTGTTAGACAACAAGTATGTTTCTATTAAATTCATGTTAAGAATGTGTACTTGTGGCATACCTTAAAATTCCTGTTCCCGTGCCAATATCAAGGACAGAGCTGCACCCTGAGCGGACGGCATTCTCGATGGCCTTCAGGTAGGTGAGGTTCCTCTTGGCATCATTGAGCATGATGAAGTGCCAGCGTTCCACCAGCCAGTTTGCAACACGGTAAAAGTTCTCCTTTGCATCAGCGAAGTCCGGGTTGAGCTTCACTGCCTTGTGAAAATACCCAGCTGCTTCATCTCTAAAGCCCATTCTAAGAGCAAAAATGACAAATAAATAGAAAGCATGCCTTCAGCTGTATCTGTGGGCCTGTGGAAGTATTTTGCATTAGTTAGAAAAATTATCTGGCATTGCCTTATGAAAAAGACTGATGTACAGCTTTACATCAAGTCACTATAAAATGCAAAGGCAGTCCAAAAATACCACTGTGTGCACCAACAATCCACTACTGCATCATTTGATGAAGTAAAACAGGTTTTACAAGAATTTGCCGCAACAATATGACAGCAGTAACTCTGCAATCCAGTCTCACAGACGTTCAAGTCAAGAGAATGCCATAAACCTCAAAAGTGCTTTACTGTATTTAACTGGAACATATTGCAAAACTATCAAATTCTGAGTTGCCAGCTCTTGCATTAAGTGCCAATTTTGAAAAAAAAAAAAGGAAAGAAACTAAAAGGAAACCAAATTGTGAACTTGAAGCAAGTTTTTATAATACCTATAGCATATTCTCAAATCAGACAGCAATGAAAAAAATCTATCAAATATACATATATAACTTTAATACAATGTTGAGAGAGGTGTTCCTTTGAAACAATGAAAGTAATCACGAAAAGCAAACCTAATGAAAACTATCTCAATTATGACCTATGATTTCAGTCTCAAAGAGCTGAGCAACAGAAAACACTTTTCTGCTTTACATTAATAAATACAAGCATAAGCTCAAACCATTTCAGAACAGCCCTACACGGTACAGGATACACAACCAGCTTCTCTTCACTTCAAAGGTCTGTTATATGTCACCTCAAGAAGGAGCAGAACTAAGAGACAGCATTCAAAGGTTGTAATTCTGATGGGATCTAACAGGCAAGAAAGGAAGAACTTCAAAAATTGTACATTAACCGCTATTGTGACTGAACAATTTTGGTCTCTTTTTTGTTTAGTAATTCCTTTATAAACTGTTGGAAAATATTTGAAGATAACATTTTTGGTTTTAACTTTTTATCTTAGTAAAAGTACTTTTCCTTTTTTTTCTTTTGCTTTTGCTGTGACTACCAACATTTATTTTAGCTTTGGCTACTCCATTTAAGCTGACAAACAGATTTAAGTTCAACAGTACCCACTATACAACACTAAGTATGTGCTTGCATTTACAGTGTGAACTTTAAAAAAACTGAATATACATTACTACAGACCTGAAGAGATGTTCTCCCATACTATTACATATCACTTCATCATTTGGATACAGTTCAAGTGCTTGTTCATAACAGTTAAACAGATCTTGAATCCGTGCCAGAGAATCTAGCTCTTCTGCCCATTTGAAGAGAGTAAATTGAAACGTTTCCTAGAAAATAAAACATATACCACTGAGTGGCTGGGAGTTACCAGAAGCAGGGAAAGGAGCCCTGAAAACATCTGGAGGTATCCTGACATGCACCTGAACATCCTCATCTCCCTAAGCAGCAGCATACAACTGATAGCTATCATAAAATGGTAGTTGGCTCACCTGGAAGAAGTAGAAATAAGCTCTTGGATATCTGAGGAGAACCAAGAGGATCATCACCCAGTAGTATTTACTAAGAGCCTGTGTGTATATTAATGCATCCTCCAATACTAATAGGGCCCTATTTTTATTAAACTTGATTGACACACATGGACTAAAAGTGTATGAATTCCCTTCATATAAGCATACAGAGCTTATTAAACAAGGCATTGGCCATCTCCATCACTACTAACTTTCCAATTGTGTCTTCAAAATAAAAATACAAATCAGTTACATACAACAAATCACAAGTACAAAACATGTCACAAAGACCTCGAGGGAATAGAATACATAAAATTGTTTCAAGTAACTCGAAGAGCACTTACTTTGACGCTAGTTTTTAACTCGGGAGCCAGATTTAGTACAAGGAGATAGTGAGCATATGCAGTTCCAAAATCGTGCTCCTCCAGGCAATGCTGAGCGCTCTGCAAAGATCTGGAAACCAACTCCCGCCTGCTGGCTTCCCGACCACCTCTGTGAAATCTGGCATTGGAGTTGGGCATTCTGAAGAATATAAATACTCACTTCTCCTAAAAAGAAAAAAACAAAAACAAAGCAAAAAAGTCACAGCATACTGTAGGCCAAAAAGCTTGTACACAAAGTTGACAGATCAAAAAACACTTTAAATTTTCACTGGAGTTCGTAAAGACATCCTCCCTCGCCCCAAATCCTAAACATTCAAGAACATGCTCATCTTTGTGACACTGATAATTCCATCAGCTCTCAGTGTTCACCATTCAAAAGTCAAACGTGCATCCCGTCTGTGTTGGACCAGGTCCTGAAAACAGATTGTGTTTTTCCCTTTGTAATACGTATTTTTGTAACAGACATTTTATCACGTCTCTGACCCAATAGCTTTGCACACTAGATGCTCATGCACTCATAAATTTCAAAATCAACCACAAAAACTGCAGGTTAAAATTTTTCTCGTTGAACAACACTATCTCCATAAAGCAAAGCGAGCCAATGACCTCGCAGTTTATTTTTCGGAAAGCAGCGTGACAATTTTTCTGCTTAAAAAAAAAACGTTAAAGAGTTACCAGAACCAATATGCGCATTTTTACACCTGCCCCGGTCACCGCTGCAACTTTTAAAACTACTTACCTGAGAAGGGCTAATACCGCCTTCGGTATTTCCAGACAAGTCCCGAAGCCGAAGAACACGAAGTTTACACGGAGAGGGACTGCAAGAAACACAGCACCATCACGACAAGGCTTGTTTTGTTGGTTTATTTCAACCCAGAAACCCACCGAGTACCGGCAGCGCACACAGGGGCGTGCCAAGCCAGGGCGGGCCGTGCGCCCTCGCCCGCCGTGGGATGCGGGGGCCGGGGCAGGCAATCCCGGGACCGCCGCCCCGGGAAGCTGCGGGGGACCTGGGCGGGGGGGAGGGGGCTTCCCCCGCCTTGGGGACATCCATCACCTGTTCCAGAGCCATCCATCCCCTGCAGGGCACGGACCAACATTCCCAGCCCGCGGCCGCCATCCCAGCGCCGGGATCGCGCAGGCGCTGGGCGGTGCCCGGCGGGAGCCGGCGCTATGGAATAAAGGTGCTTTTCATTATCCGCGTTCTTCCTCCACCCGCATCCACCCGCGTTAATTCAGCTCTTGCAAACGCAAGGCTGTAGAAGCGATTCATAGCGATGTTCCCCATCCATTCCCTTGCCCATCCGTGCTGTTCGGGTCTACGCGCCTACCACGAAAGAAGCGCCACCTTAAATGTTTTGCAGCTGCAGTGTGGGGGCTGCACGCTGCTCACACGCTGTAGTCAGGGTGTTCCTAAAACCTCATAGTAATTCCACTCTTGGTAAATCCGACGAACGACAGATGAGAACGCTCACGACACCAGGTTTCAGTCATGAACAAGGCCTAGTTGTCTTTGTCTAACAACTCCGCTCTGCAACAAGAGATTGCAAGGAGCAAAATTCAGAGCTTTGCTCAGCATCTCCAGTCCCTAATTTCGTTCCCTCCCATGCTTAGGACACCACTTCGCTTCTTTGTGGAACCCGGCAGACTGTCTGCTCCGGGGAAACAGCCCCACGCAGAGCCCCGGAGTGCACATCTTTTCTTAAAAAGGCAGAGTTCATTTGGTCATGTCCTATTTCTGGGACAAGAACAGGCCACGGCTTTGTTTACTAATTAGGAAATGTCTGGAGGATGCTCATCCTCATTTTCGTGCTCTAAAGCATGAATGCAGCTCCTCCAGGCTTTTATAACTGTGGATATTTATTGTACACGCATTCCCTTTCGAGAAACAAATGAGCATCATCTAAAAATGTCAGGCCAACATTTTGACCAAGATTAAAATAGCACATACAGAGTGGGAACATCAATCTAGATGAAACATAGTAGCAGTTAAGCTGTAATCCATGGCAAACTTCATTATTGCTCTATAATATTGTAAGAGAGGGCAAGTCTACAAACATTTTGAGAGATGTGACCCAAAGGAAAAAACCCAGAACAGGCAACCCAAATGATGCTAGAATCAACTTCTGATAGAGGAAAGTCATGCTAGATAAAACTGGTAAAGCACTTGGGCTGAAGTCCATGAGGATGTGCAACTATTAGTATCAGAAAGCATAGAATATTTTATATGAGGACTGAGCTCTAAAGGAGGATATAATATCTTATTAAATCAACTGGTACCAACAAGCCTTCCTCCAGTTTTGGCAAAAAAAAAGAAAAAAAAAAAAAGCTGTGAACTTTAAATTAGTACAGGTAGGGAACAACTTTCTCTGACTTTAGCTTAATTATGCTTTCCAGCTAGAGGATGATAGTATGGGGAAAAGAAAATATTAGCATCTGTGGGTTGTAGGGAGAAAGAGTTAAAAAAACCTACTGGCAATTGTCACCTGTGGACAGTAAGGTGTAAGAGGAGCTAGACTGTACCAAATATTGTAATGAGTAAGTATCCATGACACTCCACGATTCTCCAAACTAGTTCAACTACTTTTTTTGTCAGATCAAATAAATGCTGAACAGATAGCATAAATTCTTTACAGTGCCTACTTTTAAGCATAAATGAAGTAGTACTGCGTGCTAATTCAACCCATTTGTGGAGGACAATTACTAAGAAGTGGCAGTGTAAAATCCTTGGAATTCGCAAGACTCAATTCAGTTCAAAGGCTGGGGAGGATATTTGTTAATCTCATACTGCTTTTTGGTGGAACACTTCAGGGAAAAAATGGCCACAGAATACAATGTCTATAACACAGAAAAAGCATACAGCTGCATTCTAAAATAATTTGCTGGATAAAGATTTTGCTGTAAGGGAGTGCCAGAAAGGAATGTCCATCTTATCAGATATATACATGACTGCCATAATAATAATGAAATTGGTTGACAGTAGAGTAAACAATGTTGGTCTGCATCGTGGGTGGTCAGAGATCAGTCAGTTGCTATTTGCACTCTTGATGGATGAGAGCAGAGGGAACAGGTAGCCCAGTGGTACCTCACATATGCATGAGACCCTTAAGATCTTGCAAACCAACAGTGATGTCACAGTCATAATCAAGATGGGAGTCAGAAGGAAACTCTATAAACTTTCTGTTAAACCCATAACAGGACTAATAGAGCTAAAAGTGCATAGACAAGACAAGAAACTATAATTCCTTGGAAGGATGCTGTTGCTAATGATGTTTTCAACAACACAGCTGTGAAAATGCTGGGAGGTGATATCAATGCTTTCTAATAGAATGTCAATAAAACTGAAAGTTAAATTCACTAATTTCTAACCCATCTCTCCATAACATACAGCCTGGAGACACAATCAGCCACAGATCAGAATATGATCTTTCATGAAAATCAGAATGGTGATCAGACAAGAACATAAGGAAGGTAAGATGGAACAAAACAAATATGCTGGTGTATCCCTATCGTATAAAATGATTTGAAGAGGGTATTTCCTGATACCATGCATGCAATGAATGCCAAGGAAAAATAGCCAAAGGAAAGATAAATACACTATTTATGGACAAGATATTTCTAGGGCTTCACATAGTCAACCTATGTCATAGTCTCTTAAAAGAGGCTACAATAAGGCCATAAAATTTGATGACCTTGAGTAGGGAATGGCAGAAGAGAGGAGATTTTTCTAAACTGCTGCTATAAAGACACTTCAAGCCTTAGTTACAAAAGGGCAACTCCTTTTATTGCTTATTAGATATGTAATTGTCCATACAGTAATGGGTTAATATTTCTCCCCAGTCTGCCATCTTTTTTTTTTTTTTAAATCACAATTCTGCAGTTTTAGAGTTTGACTGGTGGGTCAGGTTTAGGAAAAGATGTATTTAATATTTTTGGTGGTCAGAACCCAAAATGTTGACTGGATACCAACACTGGATAAACAGTGTAGAATATTGATGTAATAGTGATTTTGGTTCCTTGCTTTATTACGTAAAAACAAATTAACTCTATTCTGGAAAAAAATGTGTTATGTTTACGTATGTATTTCTGTTGGAGACTACAACTGCTCCTTTTAAGTGCAACTAGAATGGAATACATTTTTACTTTACATGATTGAGCCAGGTGGACCAATTTTCCTTAATGGGCTTGTCATGGTAGGACAAACCTAAACTTTAGACCCAATTTTTTTTGCCAGCTAAAAAGCTTAGTACTAAGTTAAACATTCTTCCCCCCCCCCCCCTTTTTAATTTGAATGTAAGCAGAAATCCACACAAAGCATGGGATCCAATTACAACACTTTAGTGAAATTATAACAGGAAAACTACAGTAACTATAAACAAGCATGAAAAATATTATTCCAACTAATGCCAAGGACAACTACAGGTCAAAGTAAACAAACTATTCATGGAAGGCATACTTACTCTTGAAATGCTGCTCCAGTAATCTAAACAGAGATAAGGATTGTTTGTTATTTCTTTAGGGTGTTTTGTTTTTTTTTTTTTTAATTATTTTTAAACTGAGTTTTGAATAACATAGTAGTTTCTCAGTTAAGTAATATTAGAAAATAAGTGTCACAGTAGACAATGTGATCTTGCAGATTAATTTAAAATGAGATTCACGATGTGCCCCCCTATTTCCATAGTTGACTTCTGCAGGTCAGTGCCTGGGGTCATACAGAAAGGGGTTGATAGTTACACCACCAGTTATCTTCATCTCAGACATGCAGATTAGGTTTAACTGTAAGTGTATTAACAATAATACACTTAATTAATACCAAAGCTCATTGTTTCAAATGGAGCAGAAACTAGCATGCAACTTGCCAATATACAGAAAACAAAATAAATTAAAGTTATTCCCAAAGGAGAGATCACATACATTTATGACTAAAATATATACCCCCCAATCATATAATAGGATCACACCAAGGCACTATGAATTGCGCTATGGTCAAAACATTAAAACCACGAACTTACAGCTAAAGTATAAATAAAAGTATAACTACAAGCCTTTTTCTGTTTGTTTTTTTATTTCCATGAGTCTCCTAACATTCTGAACTGAAATAATTCATCGAGTTGTCTTCTCAAGGTCTTGCTCTCGCTGCATGCAGTATTTGTTCACAAAAACTGTTTGTATTAGTTTATTGAATGAAGACATAAAGGTGAGTCTGCCTCTACTGTACTGAGCATTTCACGGACAGACACAGAAGCAGGGTAGGGCAGGTGAGCAGTGCCAGTCTTCTCAGCCAGCAGACCACCATGGCCGATTATGGATCAAGCAGTCTGTGTGCAGCTCTGTGCATCCTCCCACTGAGAGCCTGCTCAGCTCCTTCCTAAAGCCCATGAACATTCTTATGAAGTGGAGGGGGCCCAGCAGCTGGTAAAATCATGGAATATGCTGAGTTGGAAGGGACCCATGAGAATCATCAAGTCCAACTCCTGGCCTTGCACAGGACATCCCAAAAATCACACCACATGCTTGAGAGCATTGTCCAAACACTTCTTGAACTCTGCCAGGCTTGGTGCTGTGACCACTTCCCTGAGGAGCCTATTCCAGTGCCAGATCACCCAGTGGGTGAAGAATCTCCACCTGATATCCAGCCTAAACCTCCCTTGACTCAGCTTCATGCTGTTTCCTTGGGTTCTGTCACTGGTCACCACGGAGGAGAGATAGGTGCCTGCCCTTCCTCTTCCCCTCAGGAGGAAGTTGTAACTGCAATGAGGTCTCCCCTCAGTCTCCTCTTCTCCAGGCTGAGCAGACCAAGTGACCTCAAATGCTCGTCATACAGGTTCCCCTCAAGGCCCTTCATCTTCATTATCCTCCTTCGGATGCTCCCTAATAACTTAATATCTTTCTTCTATTGCGGTGACCTAAACTGCCACAATATTCAAGGTGAGGCCGTCCAAGTGCAGAGCAGAGCAGGACAATTCCCCCCCCCCCCGGCTGGTGATGCTTTGCCTGATGCCCCCAGGACACGGTTGGCCCTCCTGGCTGCCAGGGCACTGCTGATTCAGATTCAACTTGCCATCGACCAGGACCCCCAGGTCCCTTTCTGCGGCACTGCTTTCCAGCATCTCATTCCCCAGCCTGTACACACAACCAGGGTTGCCCCGTTCCAGGTGCAGAACTCGACACTCGCCCATGTTAAACTACGGCTGGCGACTGCCCACCTCTCTGCCTTGCCGAGCTGCCTCTGCAGGGCAGAGGGCTCTCTCTGTCAGGGCAGTACCCGCCCCGCCTTACCCGCTCGGGGACGCCCGCGGTGCTCCAGTAGCAGCTCCGCCCGATCACCGGGAGCACCGGCGCGGCTCCCCCGCCCCGCAAGGGGCCGCCGCCGCCGCGGGGCGGTCGGAAGGGGCGGTCTGCGGGCGGGCCCGGGGCTCTGCCCGCCCCGCCCGGCCGGGCGTGTCCCGGCGGGGCTGCCGGGAGCGGGGCGTCCCCGGCCGCGGGGAGGGCGGCTCCGCGGAGCTCGGCGGTGCCCGCGCCCAGCGCCGTGCGGGGCGAGCCGCCGCTCTCTCTTTGTGGCCGCGGCCGCTGCTGCTGAGGGCTCAGCTGCTGCTGCTGAGGGCTCGCCGGCGGCGCTGCGGTTCGCGGGGAGCCGAGCCCCGGCGCGGCGGCGGCGGCGGCGGCGGTGGTGGTGGTGGTGGTGGTGGTAGCGGCAGCAGCAGCCGCAGCCATGGGGCTGCAGCCCCTGGAGTTCAGCGACTGCTACCTGGACAGCCCCTGGTTCAGGGAGCGGGTGAGAGCCCACGAGGCGGAGCTGGAGAAGACCAATAAGTTTATCAAGGAGTTGCTGAAGGATGGGAAGAACCTGATCGCCGCGACCAAGAGTGAGTGGAGCAGGGTGCGGGGGAGCCGCGGGGGCGGCTGCCGGCGGCGCGGGGCCCGGCGCCGGGCGCTTTTGCCAAGCTGGTGTGCCAGAGGGCTTTGCACCGGCGTGCTCCAGCCTTTGCCTGGGGTCCCCCATCAGCAGCTGCCGAGACGTGGGTCCTCTCCAACCCTTCGCCGCGGAGGGGGATAAGGGACAGAGGCGGCTACATTCCCCTGGTATCGCCTGTTGCCGGGCCTGGCTTGTGTGTTCGGCGGTGCCGAGCCCGGAGCCGGCTGCCATGTGAAATCCCCTGGGGGGACTCGATTTCAGGCGTTCTCGGTGCGCTGCAAGCTGAGCGTCTGTGAATGGCATACCTGAACGTAACCGTGTCGTGTATGTGCATTTGCAGTCTGTGAAGAGGCTGATGAAAATACCCCTTTGTCAGAGGTCTACGTGTGGTCGGGAATTATCAGACTTGCAGTGCTGCGGTGACAGCAGTAGTTACCAATTCTATGTTTTTGGTCTCTTAAATTGTGGTAGTGTTTTGTTAATTTTGTGTTTTACTTGTTGAATATGTGTATACTGTATATATAAGGTTAGCTATGCTGTAGTTTATGTAAGAATCATGTCCTTTTCCTTGAACGACCATGTTAATGCACGTTCTTGATGTAGTATTGTGCTAATATGATTTTTACCATTTAACTTAAGATACAGTGGTGTAGTCCCCTAAATACCTAGTAGGATGATAGTCTATACAGATTATTCAACTAAAACACTAATACAGCGCTCTGGCACTGTGTTCTCAAAAGTGTACAGCATCTTTGGTATCATGGTAAATTTCTGAAAGTGGGGAACAATGCTGTCAAGATACTTCCCTTAAACTGATAGGTATTTGGCCAATGGTTTGAGCAGTGTAGCTGCTGAGATATGGTGAAATTTTAAAACACATATTTAACTCGTTTTGTGCAAATAAGGAAACATCATTTACTGCTGTTGTCTCTGTTGTGCCTGGATAAAAAGGTAGAAAATCCCATATCAAATTTCACTCATTTGTAGCTGTTATTCTTTGGCCAGTTTACATTCACTTAATGCAAATCATGATCTTAGAGCATCATTTGAAATTTGTGACTTGAAGTGTTGGCATAAATCATCTTAACTTAGAGTGTAAAGTAAAAAAAGTGTCCCTAAACTTGGATAAGAACAGTAGAGGGAAATCATTCCAATTCTATTTCTCAAGCATTGAGAGAGTATTTTGGCAACTGCCCCAAGCCCTTAGTTTCTCATGTATTGTTACGTATACAGAACTTAATTTGAAAGTGGGGATGGTGGTGAGGAAAGTCCTAACTGGAATGAGCCTCCTGGCCACAGCAGAATCCTCTGTTGGTAATTTTTGGCCCTGAGTGCAGTGCTCAATGTGCTGTCCTGTGTGTCTTGGCATCCAAGGGAGTCAGTGTGCTGACCAGAGCCACCTGGCCTGACAGTGCTTGATGAAATACTTAGGGCTAGCCAGTGAGAAATATTTAGAGAAGCTATTTGAGACCCTGCCCTGTGTTCAGGTCTAAGCAATGCCTTCCTTTCTGAGATGAGTCAGAAGTTTTATTCTTGAGTGTAGTTGCTGTACCTTATTCTAACAAACATATATGCCTCATCATACTTGTTTGAAAAGTAGAAACAGGTTGGACCCTTCCTTACATTTTAGTTTTCTGCAGTTGTCTCTCCCCTTTACAGTGCCCTGAGTGACAGGGTTGAAGCTGAGTTACCTTCCTCTGGTGCTGGTGAAGCATTGTCACAGTTCAACAGGCATTAAATATAAATTGAACTGGAGGAAACACAAGGAGAAGTTAAAACCCTTCAGAACCCCAGTGGTTAGGGTATTGGTCCTCCTTGTGTTTTCAGAAGAAAACATCAGCATCTGAATTCTTTGAGGAGCCTGATTCATTTGCTGTCAGGAAACCGAATGGGATTAGTATTTGATCCAAAAAAGCAAGCTTGAGAAGTGGTCTAGACACAGAGCTAGCTATTCACTTCTGTCAAAACTGCATTTTCTGCACAAAGACAGGCTTACTGCAATTTAGAGAAAGTGATAATAAAGCAGGGCATAGCGAGCTTAGGTGACTGCCTCTTAGACAACAATCGATTACAACTTTCAGAAAATTGTTCTAGTCTTTTGAACAAAAAATGTCATCTTAACAATAGCTAAAATATTTCTCTTTCTAGAACCAGGTAGATGATGAGATTTGTATCTGGTTTAATTGATTTCTGAGCATAATAAGCTTCTCTGAATGGTCTGTAAAATATAAAATGTGGTAGGTGCACTATTGTTCTTAAATCTGTGAGAAGTTAAGGGACTGCAATAGACATCACTTACATTCTCCCCTCCCCCCTTAGTGCTTTCCTTATTTCACTTGTAAAGCAGCCGCTTACAACAAACGTTGCAGGGATTCTTTAGGTGTGAATAACTGATGTAATTGAATAGATCCCACTTCCTGCTTGACAGACAGCCTTGTAAGTGACTTTGATGCTGCCTGCACTGGGTTACATCTTGACAGCTGGAAGCAGATACTGCTACCATTCCCCCTATTTCACAGGAGCCGTCAGTGTCTCACAGGACAAAAGAGTATCATGATGTGGATCCTCTCTTTAGCTCTCTTCCGTTTGTCTCCTCGGTTGTATGGGATTGTACTTTTCACCTGAATCTCCAAAGAATTGATTTTTGTTTGTACAGGACTATGGCGCTTAAAAAAAAAAGGGGGAGACAATGAAAAAAAGGAGGATCTTATACACTCTTAATTGTTGAATTTCCAGAGTGAAGCATACTTCAAGTGTATCTTCTCACTTTAAAGTTTCAGTAGTTTCAAGACTGTGATAGAAAGATAAACGAGACTGACTCAAAGCTATCTGTTTCCTGTGTAATGGTTTGAATCACTGAGTTGTCTAGTTCAACCTTCATTTTGGAAAATAAATAAACAATAGGTGGCTCTTTCTCTTTTTTGCAACAGTTAAATATGATTATAAGGAGTACAGAAAGAGATTTTTTGCCACTCTTAGTAATCATTAAATACAAGTGGTATACAGGTATGCGTTTTAAAATAGAAATGTAGCATTTCTCAGGGGATTCCAGTTCAGTTAAACAAGTTAGGATCAAAATAGTTTGTAAATAACTTCTGGATGGAGCTAGTTGGGCTTCTGTTGAGAGAAACCAAATTTAAAGATACCTGATCAGAGAGTCCTTATTTTGAATCACGAAAGGAACTTAAGCTCTTAGTTCTAAGCTCTTAAAAATCTGAGATGCAAATTGTTTGAAGCTAGAGAATACACTAGATACTATGTACAAACACTATGTATTTGCTTCTATATTAGTCCAACTCTGGGTCTCTTGACGAGTGTGAGATTTATTTGGGTTTTTTGAAGATATTTTTTTGAAGGTGAGACTTTTCCCTAAACCCATAGTAGGAGCTGCCACTTCTTATGAGACATCGGGGTGGAGTAGGAAGAGTCAGCAGGAGAATAGGTTTTGGCCCTTAGGCATCTCACAGGGGGTTTGCAAAGGATACTTGTGAGTGCCTGCTCACAGCTATTCCACATTCCTGAAAGCACAGCCTCCCCATTCTTGGATTTAGGCTCAAATCAGAGCAGAATTCTGTTTGGGTCAACTGCAGTGATTTTGTAATGGGCTGGTGAAGACAGAAGCTAGATGGAAAAGCCAAGACAACAGGAAAGTTGAGTTCCCCAGGAGGCTTTCAACAGTGCCCATCTGAGGGAAGCCTAGACGAAGTTCGAGGGGGAAGGACACCTCACGTGGGCCTCTTGGCCTTTCATCAAGTCAGGATCAACTACTGCTGTGTGACACCACAGTGCTCAAATACTCTTTTCACTCCTGCTAGAATGCAGAGCAGCCACCTCCCTCCACTTGCATCCTGCAAAACTTGCTACCCAGCAGCCCCATTGTGTGGTTGTCACTGGAGCAGGTCTGTCTCATTACACTGCTGTCTCTGTTTCAGCTGAGTGCAGGGTAGTTCCTCCTGTACCCTGAGGTTTTGGGTTGTAAACTCGGTTCTGTGGTGTATTAGACATTGTATTTGATGCAGCGGACATCCTGGCTACCCAGTTCTGATCTCTGCAGGCAGCTCAATGTGCTCAGACTTCTGATGACTATTTTTTATTGCTATTTTTGTTTATGTTTTTCAGAGAAGAGTTGCTTCTTGCACTCTTCCAGACAGAATACAAAACTAGAACTATATTTATTTAATCTACAGAAAGAGCTGGTTGGAAAATAAAGAGTTATTGATAATTGTTACTTGAGAATGGTGGTTTACTTCAGGGAGTATATGTGCATTCAAGAGAAAAAAAAAAAGTTGATAGTGCTCTTTCCTTTCCTCTGAAGTGTTTTTAGTCATTGGTCGTTTACAAGTTTGCCAGCAAGAAGTAAAGGAGACAGGAAATCTTGTCAGCAAGAGGAATAAAGTCACTCCCAGTCCCATCTCCAACCTAGGAAAATAGACTGAATCTTTCTTTTAACAAAGTTGACTGAAGAACCTAATCCAATTCCAAGAACCACTCTGATGTCTGTGTTGTCTAAACCCATAATCTTTTTTCTTGGCCAGTTCTCTTAGTCTGTGGTGGTGGTTGACCTTTCAGACACTGGTCTACAGTAGGGTTTTGGTCTGACCTGGTATGTACATTATTATGTAAATGTAAAGGCTGTGGTAATCCACATAATAACACCACATGAAAGCCTCTCAGATCACTTGAACCATGGTGCTTTTTTTTTTTTCTTAAGGACTAATTGTCCATTTTTTAAAGCTTTCCTTAGTATAATCTACAGTTACAAAACCACATACAGTGTGTGCCAGCTCTCAATCTTAGGAATTTTCTGCAACAAAAATGTTGTTCTACTGACACTCTAGTACATGTCAAAGAAGTAAGGTAAAACTATTAATATAGCTTTAATAACTTATTAATAACTTCTAGAAGAAGAATAACTTTCTAGAAGAAATGGGCATTCGCTAAAGATTTCGGAAGAATCCAAAGACTGAGTAAAAACTAATGTCATTCCAGGGGTGTGGGGATTATTGTGAGAGGGCCTTAGTTGAACTTGAATGGAAAGTTTCTTAAACCAACTATGGTTATTTAGGACACTGATTAATCCACCTTGAATTCAGTGACAGCTCTGAAGTAATAAATCTTCACATTTAATGTTTTAGAAAGCTATCTTATTTTTCAATTAGTACCTCAAACCCAAGCTTTATTTCTATTGTAAGGCATGCTTTATGTAAGGCATGATAAGCAAATCAATGCCATTAGTGAACACTGAAATATACTTTGCTAGGGCCAAGCTCGATACAAATTTCTACTGGGGCAGCACTAGATCCTGTATTGCAAGGACTACTGAGTAGGATGTACCTTTAAAAAAACCCCCACTTTCGATTGGAATTAACTCAATAATGGAAACATTAGGAAACTAAGGCAAACAGTTACTTTGGGGCCCATCTGATAGATCTTTCCCTTAAGAAAAAACTGCTTATAATAGAATGTTGCTTTTGCCTTCCCTTCAAGATAATTGCCACAGCTGGGGCCTAATTAACTATCGCAGTACTTTTTCTTTTTTTCCCCTCTGCTTGTGGATAAAGTTGCTTCTTTTAAGGATCAGGCAAGTGCTTTTTTTTGATTGAGAAAGTACTCTGAAGAACATTGTGTTTAGCTCCACCCCAAGTAAAGCATTCGTTACTGTGTCAGTAGCTATAAAAAGTGTCAGACTCATTCTGTGGAGGATGCCAGTTTGTCATCTTGAATCTTGTCTCTTCAGCTTGATTTACTTACTGACTCCATGGCCATCTTTGTCCTGCAGATGTTCCACTGTTCTTTTTTTTTTTTTCCCATATTAAAAGTGAGCTAGAAGATGTGATGTCAGATAATATGAAACTTCATGATAATATGAAATAATATGAAATTTCACAAATTTATATGTTCTTGGTGCTGAGAGATGTGACAGGCTGTCGTTAAATGAACATCTTTTAATCTTTTGGGGAAGAACATAATTTTTCAGCTCTAGCTAAAATGTGTAAGCGGTCATTAAAGAGAATGTCAGTGATCAGTGTAATTGTCAGTCTTCAGGGCAAAACCAACAGAAATAAATTTGTAGTTTTTAGAGAAATTGCCTGGTTGATCATGTTGAAAAGTTTCTGTTGGTTTTTTGGTTGTTTTTGTTGGGTTTTGTTTTTGTTTTTTAAAAACAACAAATGTTTTAGAAATGTAATTTTAGAATTACATGGAATCTCAATCTGTCTTAAAGAGTTGGAATAAAGGGTGGATTTGCCTTACAGTCTGTAAAATGTAAACACCTGCTTGCAATTAAGTGAAGAAAAATAGGCCCACTGCTAAGGCTGCAGGTGTATGCTGTACCTAAAATTCTCCTGTGCTTGCCAGCTGTGTATTGCAAAAATGTTTCAAATTTTAACAAGCAGAGCTTATGACACTGATAACAATTCTCAAGTCAAGTCTGAAATAATTTCATAGTGTTGTATTGAGGCAGAATGCCTCCTTCTGATTGACACAGATTCTTTTTCCAGAGTGGCAGAGGGGACAGTGCTATGTCGATACTTTTATTTGTTTTATTTATTTTTCCCCTAGTGTACAGCAAGGGGAGTAGCAAACAGGCTGGGTGTTCTGCCCTCGTTTTAGAAAGGAGCATGTGGAAACATGCTTGGAATGGCACTGAAGAGCTGCATCCCAGTGCTTCTCTCCTCCTCCCCAGCTGTCTTTTAACATTACGTAATTAATGTCTATAATTTACATTGACTTTAGTGCTTTTGTTTTCCAATGCCAACTTCAGTCCCTGCTGCAGCACTTAACATGTTAACCTAAAAAGCAGAGGCTTGGCTGTTTGAGGGAGACAGTCCACAGTGTGTCAATCTTGGCAATGTGCTTAATGTTTTGATAGTGTGGGTTGTGGCTTCTTTAGATAATTTTTATGACTTGCTTATGTCTGCTAGGATTTATTTTTGGGTTTAATGTCACTTTTTTAAGTTTCGAGACCAGACTTACTGTTGTTCTTTGACAGTGGTTCTTAAGATGTTACAACATTCCCAGTGTTTTGCTTATCTTTTAAATGTCTTCAAGTTTTTGAGTTGGCTATCAAAGGCACTTTGAACAAAGTTGAATGCTTTCTGGAATATCTAGTGAATGTAAAATATATGTTCAAATAAACTTGGGCACATATTGGCAGAATAGCTTTAAGAAACAACTGTTCAGGGAATTTAACATCTTTCTCTGCTGGTGGTTGCTGCCACCCACTGTAGTTGTCAGTCTTAATCAGCACCCAAAATCTGCCTTGTTGCTAAGTCAAACTCATCTTTGCCAAGTTTAAACTAAGCCATCAATTTTGCAATGAGTTGAGTGAGGCAAGCTCATGTGCTCCATCCCAACAGTTCCTTTGGAGGTTGTTGCCCTTTGGGTGTGACTTTGATAGAAGAGAGGGCAGTAATTTATAATGCCCCATGTTATACATTTGGGATAGATATGTGCCTTCTGTCCAAAGTGCATGTTTAGCTACCTCACTGGGAAATAAGATACTGGAAAGGGAAGTCTGTGGCTGAGTTTACACTATCCTCAAATTCCTTTTCTTTCTAAACAGACATTTTTGGGATTTTTGGGCAGACAGCCTCAATGTCATGTTATTGCTTTTCCTTACCAGCTCGTAACTATGGATGGAGCTTCTTGCAGATACCCTGTTCCTTGTGAATGCCTGTTACTCCTTCTGCTCTGTTTTTGTTTCCTTCCTTTGTTGTTCTCTTCCATCCTGTGTTTGCTCATCTTTCAGGATAAAAATAGAGAGAAAACATCCAAGCCCTCAGAAGCGATGTGGCCATCACAGGCCAAGGCCAAATCAGAAGTTCCTGTAAATCATTTGTGTTAGGCTTGTCCTCTGTGGGAAAGGAGCAGTGTGGGGGTGAAAACAATCTACAGAGATGGAAAATCACAGTGTTATTAAACAGACTGTGGTTTAATAGCCCACACCTTTGAATAAATGTCCTGTTGTTACCTCTTTAATTGAGACGACTGGGTAGGTGGGGGTTATCTGCTCAATAAATAGGTCAGAGAGAGGCTTCACCTCTCAGATCTGGTTTTTACAGCTTCTCTCAGTTCTCCTCAGCTTTTGTATATGCACCTGGCTGGTTGGGACTGCATGTCCTTGAAGAAGAAAAACAATGCTTTGTTTAATTTGGCAGGGAAAATTGAGTATCCAGAATGAAACGGAGCAGGGCTGTGTACCAGGCCTGGGCCTTGAAGGACGTTGTAGTGTGTGTGGTGTACAGGAGTAGGTTCTCTGCCACTTTGTTGCTAATGAGCATTTTTTAGCTTGGAAATTTCTCCATTTCCTCCATTAGGCTCATGTGTGGAGGCTTAGAAATGATGAATGAATTAATGGTGGAGAGCCTGAAGCTTGTTGCACTACAAGCATTTCAACCTTAAGAAAAATTGGACTGTATGTATCTAATCTCAAAAGCTGTGCTCTCTTTCCAAGCACCTTATTTTTGTTTGTCTTCTGTTATTTTGTCAGTCATTAGAAAGAGTTGCATGCTTTGAAAAAAATAATATTTGAATGTGGGTATGATGGAACAAAAAAAAAGAAGAAAAAAGAAATTTTGCAGCAATTTTAAGTGAAAATATAGTTATGCTTCTTCAAAAGAAATCCTGCTATCTTGCAAACAGGTGGAGGGAACAGGCTGCCAGGTCACTGAGGACCTGAGAAAATCTTCTGGAAATATCGTTTTGACAGTGGGTTGCAGTTCTTAGAAATCTGTCATGGGGCTGAGCTTGTAGTTTATGTGGATTAGCTGACTGGGAATGCTGCATAGTTTCAGCCTTTGGAATACGTCAGCACTCTGAGAACAAAGCAGTATAACTTGTCCATACTTTTTTCCTGTTAAGATATCAGGTTGTGGGCTATTGCTGTTGAAGAGGCCTGGACCAACTGACAAACTCAGTCATGAGCCAAATGACTGTTCTTCCAAAGCTTTTGTCTGTTCAGCTTCTCAACCTAGAAGCTTTTCAGGAACAAAGCTGGCTTTGTCTAGTTGCTCTTAAACACTCGCTCTGTGGTAATATTACTGTACTTGTATTGTGCTTAATTTTTCTTTGTTTCAGTCATTTCAAAATGCACAGTTTCAAATTTCTGTTGTGCCTCTTGCCTAGCTGCTCCCTTGTTCCAACAGATTAAACATCTTTGCTAAAAGAAATAAAAGTACCTGGAAATAAAAGAACTTAGAAGTATTGCGTCCTTGTCGTTGTTTTCTTTTGTTTGGTTTGGTTTGGGGTTTTGTTTGTTTGTTTATTTGGGTTTTTTGTGAGGTTTTGTTTGTTTGTTCGACTTTTATTATTATTTTTGTTTTACTTTATTCTTTTTATTTTTAGAAGTGCTATGGTTTATACCCCAGCCAGCAACCAAGCCCCATGCAGCTCCTCACTCATTCCCCTACCAGTGGGATTGGGAGGAGAAGCAGAAGGGTAAAAGGTAGAAAACTCGTGGGTTAGGATATTGACAGTTTAATAGGGAAGCTAAAAGCTGTACACAAAAGCAAAGCAGCACAGGGAATTCATTCACTACCTCCCATGACCATGCAGGTGCTCAGCCATCTCCAGGAGAGCAGGGCCCCATCATGCATGGCAGTTACTTAGGAAGACAAATGTCATCACTCCAAACCTCCTCCCCTTTATATACTGAGCATGACTTCATATGGTCTGGAATATCCCTTTGGTCAGCTTGGGTCACCTGTCCTGGCTGTGTCTCATCCCAGATTTCCGTGCAGCTCCAGCTTCCTTGCTGGCATGGCAGTACAAAAAGAAGAAAAAGCCTTGGCTCTGTGTAAGCCCTGCTCAGTAATAAGAAAAACAGCTCTATTATCATCACTGTGTTCAGCACAAATTCAAAACTCAGCCCCATACCAGCCACTGTGAAGAAAATTAACTGTCTCGGCCAAAACCAACAAAAAGTAAAAGAATCTTATGCAAAAAAGAATCTAGGAAAACTTCTCTGTCCCTTGACCATTTTTTTTGTTTCACAAGACGCATCTGTGTGTCTTCCATTCCTGCTTGTCCTGTGGGGTTCTGTAGGGTTACACCTGAGGGGTAAGGCTACCATCCTGAGGGGTAGGGAATTAGCTAGTTGAACACGGAAATTTAATGTTGGCACCTGCTTCTCTTCTCTCACTGGAGTTTTCTGCAATGTTTTATGGAGGAATGGTGCTAAGCTCCAGACATGCAGCTAAAGTTTTTGTGTAGCTAGTATAATGAACTGGACAAATATTTGTGTTATGTCCTTGAATGTCATGTGTAGGAACTTGGTTCTCTATTTAGATGAACTTTACTGAGGGCCTGTGGCAAAACTGAAGGAGATTTGAACCCAGTGAGACAAGATACCATGGCTTAAGAAGAACTGAAGTGTGTTCTCTGACTCATCAATCTGTTGCAGAGCCCAAGCACCTGAGGACTGATGGCCATTATCTCTAGATACTGCTCAAGCAGTGAGTATCTGAAGATACTGATGATGAGAAATGCCCTCCTGGAGGGCTGAGATCTGATGCCAAGCAGATTGGAAGATCCATGAGAGGTTGTGTCTGATTGACCTAACAGAAGATGCATTTTGTTGTGTGTATGCAACTGTTACACAATACATGTAGTATGTGATATCCTGCATGCAGAGATTATTGGAAAATGCAGCTTTGAGACTCAACAGAAATGTTTCTTTTCACTTATCTGGAAATTTTAAATTTCCCTTCCTGTCTCCATTAACAACTTTCATATATCTGTAATTTGAATGTGTCTTAGGTATAAATTCCTCTTTTTTATTTACAAAAATACCTTATATTTTGATACAACATAGTTTGTATTGTATATGGGGTCTTTTTTTTTTTTTTTTAATTGCTGCTATAGCTTCCTCCTCAGGTCAGTCCTGAGAATCTTGCTATAGTGGACATGGTTCATGTCTGCAAGCTTAGATGTTGTTTCACAGACATGAATAGTTTTATGGTATGAACAGAAGAGGCAAGCTGTCTAGAGAAGTGATTTTCTGAGCAGCTTTGGGCAAGCCCATCACCTTTTTATATCTTTCTTTCCATCGCTATTTAAGCTGTTGCCTCAAATTTGGGGACGTTTGTCTATTAAGCATTTCATGAATATTGGAATATCACAGAGAAGTGTTTTGTATCATTCCCTTCTTCATTAGGGAAGACTGCACCCACTGCTCTTTTTCTGTAGTCATTATTTGAATTGAGCAATAGTTATAAACTTCTTATATCCTCTTCAAGTAAATTAACATAATATAGAATCCAGTAGGAGAATGTGCCATGTTCTCCTACACTCGTGTTGGACATCTCAGTATGGAGGGTGTGGCAGTATGAGCTCAGAAAGCAGCTGTTCTGCTTTTGACATGCAGATCATTCAAGTGGAAATTTAAGTCAGCAGTTTGGCTTTTCTAAGGTTTGTAGCATATCATAATTCACTTTTTTATAGAAAGTATCCTTATGTGAAGAAAAACAGGTGTGCCAACCTTGCAATAACGCTTCCTGGACATGGTGAAAGCCACTTCAGATTTGTAAAGTTATTGCAAAGCTTGCTTCACTGAGAAGTTTTTATTTGCCCTCATTGTACCTTTTGTTTGTAGTTCTTTAAATGAAAGTGTTTGCAAGAAAGGTGGCTTTGATACCTTCTTGAAAATTAGTTTGGCATTATTACCATTAATGCATTTAAAAATACAGTTAGGAATTAAGATGTCAGTCAAGAAAAGTAGCAGCATTTTTTGGATGGAGGAAGCAACTGGACCACATAGCAATTAATCTGGTAGTGTCTCCCTGACACTTCTCTCTGGTACAGGAAAAAGTTTCTCTAAATAGAACTTAACTGGGTTTGTAAGCAACATGTAACAGAAACAAGTAATCAAAGCCCCTTCTGAAACAAAAGTTTCTGATGCTGCAAAAGTATCAAATAACCCCCAAATAATTCTATCAGTGTTTATTTCAATTTCAGTCCCTTTAGAAATAAAGTTTGCTGTGTGTGCTTTCTGTTCCTGTAGTGATAGGTATGATTTGCTTGCTTTTAAGGTCTTGAAGACTTGTGAGCAGACAAAAGGGATTGTATGCTTTTGCTGTCTCGGATTTGATAGTAAATCCTTGTCAAGCAAATTTGTGTCTTTAAGTATAAAGAGTAAGGATCCTTTTGAGTAAGGATGCTTTTCTTCATAGATTTTTTTTTTTTCCTCTGAAACCCTTTCTTTCAGTTTCTCTTTTAAATATAGAAAATTCCTGTATTTTAATAGTGGTGAGGAGATGATCTCACATGTCATGAGGATATTATTGAATGGCCTTATTGGAACATTGCTTCCTATACACTATTATTAGTGTAGTAGCCGAGAGAGATATGAGCAGCTGCTGAGTTTTGTTCTGACTGCCTGGATGGGTGTGTTGGGATGACATTGCCAAAGTGACAAGTAGAGACACCAGGGGATGCCAGGAAGGATTTTTGATTGGAAAATAGTTGACATTAGCTCAGTGGTTTCTGATTCTATTTTTTCTCTCTGTCTCCCTTCTGAGAGGTCTTAGTAGCGTGACTTTTCAGATGATTCTTGCTGTAGCCACCAGAAACTGCTGCCTGCTTCACCTCATTTGATGTCTTTAACTGCCTGTTCTGGTGAAAATTTATAAAGCAAACTCATGTGAATGTTCTAGTTTGAGTATTAAGGATGAGCAGGAAAGGTCCAATAGCCATGGGTTTTAGCACTTGCTAGCATGAAGATATGCTCAGAGTTCCTAAGTGTGTTTGGAACAGAGCTTCTAGAATAGAACAAAGGCTGAATCAAGTCCTCTCTGAAGTAGGAACTTCTGATTCCTTACTAGGCTTCGGAAAATTATGGTTTGGATTTTTAAAATAATTTTTCCTGTGTTTCCGTCCATCTACTGTTGTTTTTTTCCTACCTAGTAGCAGTTTATTGAGTAGGAATAATCTACTGAAAGAGCAAGAGCAGAATAAATACTGTCTGGTGATTGCCACAGGCCATGAATGTTACAGAGCAGAGGATTCTCTGCTGGCAAGTTAATGACAAAACCAGTAGAAATGTTCTTCCTAGGTTTTATTTTTCTTTTTCTTTCCTCAGAGTAAACTGCCATCTCCCCTGATTGCATCCCTCCCTTACAAAACCTTAAGTGTTGCCAATGTCAGTTGAATTTTTAGTCACAGGAGAACAATTAGAGTAGAAAAAGACAGGGCTTTTGTATCTCTATAAAATAGCAGATGGAATACATTGATGTCAGTAATTAGTAATGTCAGAGAAAGACAGCATGTCAGTTCTCTTCTAAGGAGGGGGGTGCTGGGATTTCTGTCTTTTTTTTTTTTTTTTTTTTTTTTTTTGAAGTCACTTGCTTATTCCCAGTTGCTTTGCTTCAAGAGAGGGACTCCTTATGATGCTCTCTAGTGCAGTTTTCCTCAGCCTTTTCAGATGAAAGGATTCTATAACATTTTCTAGGGGAAAAAACTATACTGTTTTGTACAGTGTTATATAATAATGCTGTGGTAGCATTCATTTATTGAGCATTATTGAGTGAACTTGTGCATTTGTTTTCCTTTTCCCATGTGTTTTTTTGTTTGCTTAAATGTGTTAGGTTTGATTTCTGACAGTCACTTTTCTCAAATTGCCTTTTGATGCTGTGTGGACTTCTCATACTTTTTGGATCAAAGCCCATGGGAATGTTTCATTGGTATGTGCAGTATTGGGAGCCCAGAATTCCTTGGTGTCAGTAAACAGTTCAATTAATTTTTGTTTGTTTTCTTAAGTTATAATGATGTTTGTCTGTGAGCGGGTTTAATGTTTGTTTTCATTTCAGGAAGATACATAGTTACTGTTGTAAGTGGATAATGAATGCGAATGGAGAGAATTGAGAGTTGTTGTTCTGTGTTTAAGTAAAATGAAGCACGTCTGTCTGGCAATGACTAATCCCTCTGCATACTGTGAGTGATATGAAATAATTAAAGCATTTCCTTTCAGCCTGAATTCCTGCTTTGCCCTATGCTCCTGCAGCGAACAGCTCGGTGTGGTAGGGACTCTTGATAGCAAGAAGTTCCTTATTTAGGGTTGCCACCAGAAAAACCAGTAGAAGGGTCTGTGTGCAAGAAATGTCATCGGGAAAACGAAAGGTGAATTTGCTTACTTATGACCAGCCAAGTCACAACCCGTTTTAAAGTCCTGGTAATGACGTCCGGTGTTCTATTTGTAGCATTGCTTTTTTTTGTCAGGTAAAGTATGTTCACTTTAAAACACATTAATAGGAGATTAGTCTTAAAAATAAACAAACAAACCTCTTAACCTATATAGCACTTAAAAAAAATCCAAAGTGCGTGAAGCATTTTAGGTGGTAACCTTTCAACATGCTGTGAAGTAGGTTGGGCTGCTGGTTCTGTTTACAGATGGGTGAAGTGAGAGGCCAAGTGATTAGATAGGATTGCACATCGAGGCATCACTGGAGATGGAGTTAGTTATTAGGAGGCCCTGACATTTAACCTTATTGCCTGTGCATTAACATATTCATCGTATCATCACTCTCTACAACTCCCTGAAAGGAGGTTGTAGCCAGGTGGGGGTTGGTCTCTTCTCCCAGGCAGCTCTCAATAAGACAAGAGGGCATGGTCTTAAGCTCTGCCAGAGGAGTTTCAGGTTGGATATTAGGAAGAAATTCTTTACAGAGAGGGTAATCAGGCATTGGAATGGGCTGCCCAGAGAGGTGGTGGATTCTCCATCCCTGGAGGTTTTTAAGATGAGACTGGATGCGTCACTTAGTGCCATGGTGTAGTAACCACGGTGGTAGTGGATCAGGGGTTGGACTTGATGATCTCAGAGGTCCCTTCCAACCCAGCTGATTCTATGATTTTGTTTTGTAAGATAACTTGGAGACATTGGGATTGTATTGGGAATTGTGTGACAATTTCAGACTACCCATTCAATTCCCTAACCAGTGATTCCCTAATCAGAACTGTTTTGGTGTAGGTGCATGCAGATTTGAAGATGACTGGATTTGAAGATGTTGGATTTGAAGTCCTTGGTTTTATTGCATGTTAAATGTTCCAGCGAGGCAGTGAATGCACCCGTTTGATTCTTTGCACTTTCTGGAATGTGAAGGATGTGGGACTGTGCTTACCTTGGTGCCATGTTAGAATTGGGAATCTGCAGGCTCTTGCTGAGTGGAAATGTACCCCAAATCTAGCAGTTGGTTCCAGAGGTACATCTAGTCAGGCAATACTCTACAGAAACTGTACTAGTCATAGTATAGTGGCTTTGGCTTGGCTTATCCAAACCTTGCCTTGTGCCTGGTAGTTCTTTCTGGCTGAAGGTGCAGGTGGCTGTCCCACGCTGTGCACATGCTGACCCTGCTGCTGGTCCTGGCTGCGTCCCCTGGCTTAGTCCTGCCTCCCCACTGTTCCTTGCTGCAGTCTGCCCCAGACACAGCCGTAGCCAGCTGCACCCTTTCAAGCTCACTGCCAGCTGTGGCTCACTTTTCTCCTTTTCCTATCTCTGACCCTACCCAACCTAGTCTCTGTCTTAACAGATGGTTTCTATTGACACCAGTCCTAAATTTAGCCCTAAATTGTTCCTTCTGGACCCATCTTTAGTCCTAATTTGGTGACTGCAGCCTTTAGCAGATACAAGCCAAGAAAGGAAGTTTTCCCTGCTGATGCTAATGTCATCATCTGGCAAACCTCTGCTGAACCTAGCAATGAGTATTCCTGCTGGCTGCTACCCAGCCCTAAAAGTAATTGACTGAATTTTTGGATCCTTCTTTTTCTGTGTGTTGACAGTGGTAACTAATAACAGAAAAAAAGATTATCTGACAACCCTGCAAGTGAATCCTAGCTCAAGTCTTGCCCTAACACAAAGCAGGTGGCTCCCACTGAACTGCTAAAAGATGCATGAACTAAAACTTGGTTCCATTGTTTTGCATTGGTTAATTATAGACAAATGTCTTAGAGTAGCATGATTCTTTGGAAAACAGAAATGAAGATTATAAAATATTTGTAAACCTAGTGTGTTTGCACCAATAGGAAAAAAAGATGAAAAAATGAGAATCAGAATTGAGTTGGATTTTTCATGAGCAACAGTCAGCTTAATTGTAAGTTGCCAATAGTCACGAAGTTTTCAATTTTTAAGGTAATTTGGTATTAGTATTACATGCCTTATAAAGCATTTTCTTAATCTCTGTTACTAATAAGGAGAAAAGGATAGTTGTGCTCTGAGTTGACATCAGACCAAGAATGCAAGAAGACTATTTATGCAGAGGTTCCCATTTGCAGATGCCTGCTGTGGGATTGAGACAGATAGCAAGGGAAGATTGCCTTCCCCCTCCCTCCCATAACCTTATATGTGAAAGAAAACAAGTGCTTTTCCTTTCCATTTGTATCCATATAGCCAATTTTATGTCTCATCTGTCTTGATGGCACTGTGTTTAGAGTTTTAAATACAGAGGGATTAGATAATGACTTTATATATCTTTTACTGAGAGAAATTAATTTCTGTGGAGAAAACTCGCTTCATTTACCAGGCTGTAATTAGGAAATCACTATTTTCTGTCCTCAGTTTTATATAATCTGTGCAACTGTGAACACTGTTCGAAACTTACTGTACTACCTTTTTCTGAGGTTCCTGCACTGGTCTTTGGTATGCTTTACTTTGTTTTGGTGTAGGTTGCTGGGATGTAGAAATTGTGGGGAATCAGCTTGTGATACTTATGTTTGGTTTTATTTTGTGGCTGTTATTGCTTAGTCTATACTCTAAATAAATGTGGGATCAAATGACTTGTTTTGAAAGAGTGGGCTGTGTTGGAGAAAAGCCATAATGTTGTGCTGTGGGTTTTGGCTACAGGAACAGAGCAGTCTTCTCAAAGGAGTGAATCTTATCTTATTTCTGTTTTTCTTTAGAGATTTCTTTATCTTCAGATTTCTGTCTCTTGACATCCCATGGAACCTCTTCTTTCTCTTGCATCACCCCATGGTTATAAAACACTTTTGTGAGCATTCTTGTGGTCAGCAACATATATTAGTACAAGTTGGACTCCCAACTTTAAATGTGCCTCTAAAGAAGTGAAGATGAAAAAAGAAACAAATATTTGAGAGTACCAAGGACCTATGTTCACCTAGATGGACATTTGTATTCCAAGTCTCATACACCCTATGTGTGAAACTGTGATGGCAGAAGATAGAAAGGCCCTGCTGGAGCTTCCAGAGGAAAAGCTAATAACACTTTATAGCACTAGGCCTGGAGTTAGATATTATCTCTTGCTGCAAGTGCATCCTCCCTACAACTTCTGTAAGGCCCAGAGCCTGCTTGTGAGAGACTTTGTCCTGTGCCGAAGCCTCAGGCACTACAACTCCCTCTTCCTTCTTGACACTTTTCCACCCACATCCCCACCTCGGCTTTCAGGCCTTCTGTGTGTGGTTTAGTGACACAGTATCTTGGGTGTGATGATAGTTTGGATGTTTGAATGGCTTCCATGCTGTATACATTTGAATTTCAGTGTCCCCACGCTCTTGGTATGTTACCTGTTGTTAGCACAAATTGGTTTGCTATTAGACCCTGGATGTAGGGGCGTCTCACACAACCTGTACGTGACTAAGGACTGCAGAGCTGTGCTTCCTGCTCTTTGCTCTCGTTGTGTCCTTGCAGAACGTTTGCTTTCTGTGCCTGCTCTGCCTCTTCTCCTGTAAGATACAGCTATTGTTTCTATTTAAACAATTATTTGTATAATCTCTCCTCTGTACACTGAAGCAAAGGAGTTGAAGTATAAGTTATCTCAGAACTATTGTAAGTCTCTGAGGAAAGTGGATATTGTGCTCTCCCTTCTTGCATGTGTGGCTACAGCATGTATCCAATATACTGGACTCTTGCTTAAATCAGATGTGCCAATATACTTCTCTTTGAATAATCTTCCTGGTACTCTTTAAGATAGACAGTTATGCTTAAAATACTGCCTGAACATTTAATTGTTTTGGGTGGGTATTTTGGGTAATATGAGTAATGTTCATATTGTGTTCCTATGAGCTGCCACTGGTATTTGTATATGTGCTTGGGTGTTGCATTCTGGTATCTGTGTACCCTTCGCCCATATCAGGTAATGAAAGGAGGAAACATCCACTAACTAGAAAAACTTGTAATTCAGTCCATATACCTTCTTTGATATGCTGTCCCTTCCAAGACAGGGTTGCTATTTGAATTGCAGGATCTAAAGGGCAGAATAGCCTAAAGCACTCTGTCAAACTAATACAGAAGCCTTCGTAATTGGTACAATTAAAACCAGTATAATTTCTGTAGCAGCCATCATGTAGAAAGAGAACCTCATACATGTGATTGTAAACACAACAGGCCATATTTCTTATACATCATGGGTCACTGAATTCCTGACAGTCCTTGTAAAGGCTTGCTGGCCAGTGATTATTTATGTAATTTATTGGGGAAACACTGTCAGTAAAACTACAAGCCTCAGTTGAGCTGGGTTAGATTTGCTATACACCATGGCCTCCACTAGGGCTTTGGCAAGTGCACCTTTCCCGAATACTGTGAAAGACCTTGTCAAGCTGTCTCTGATAATTAGATTTGACATAGCTAATACCTGAAATACAGGCTGGACAGTCATGTGGCCAAATCATGGCTCGTCAGCAGCGAATGTGTTTGTATTGAGCTGCCTGTGTTGTTTTTGTGAAGGGAGCCTTGCATAAAAGAACATCTAGAAAAAAATCTGCAGATACTCAGTCCATTCTGTGCTGAAATAAAAGGTTATAGTTCTTCTATGCCAAACTGCTATTTATATATTTGACTAGAGCATAAGAACATTCCTTGTTTGATAAGCAGCTGTGCAGATGTTGTAAAATACTGCAAACAGGTTGACTTGGAATATCTGATAGACACATCCTGTGACTGTTGTTGATCCTTCCCAGTGCTGAGGTACAGCAACATGTATCGTTTTAGTTTACTCTTGACCTCTGTTTCCTTGCTTGTTTGTGTTTTTTTTTTTAAATGGATTATAATGCTGGATTAAGTAAGATTGTCATGCAATGTGTTAGGTGCTGCTGTTGTTTTCTTAAATGGCAAGGGAGGGAAGCAATTTAAAAATAGAAAGCAACTAAAGCATAAATGTGCAGAAGTGTCCCTGTGCATGACTGCTGAAATTGTAGATAACATGACCAAGATAATTTGACTCTTGCATTGGATAAAATAATCCTCCAGCAACCTGAGATTTCTATTGGCATCATTTTTCCAGAATAAATATACAATGTGCAAATCCTGGCTTTTAAGTTTAAGAAAAAGCACTAAGTATTATTTTCTGTTCCCTTATTGCCTTTCTGTGATTTTTAGATCAAAATTTTCTCCTTTATATTAAGAAATGAAAATGTATTTAGCTTGCTAATAAGAGAGCTTCATTATTTATATCTTAAGCAAATTCCTAAGGAAGATGCTGGGAAGATAAGTGCATGATGCAACCTGAAGTAAAGAGTCTTTTCTCCTTTCCTTTAAAAGAGCTTTGCATGGGTGTGTTTTGTTGCTTTCTAGCTCAAAGACTTACTTAATTTTAATTTCCCACTATCAGAGGAGAAGTCTTTCTGCATTACTGTGGCAAACAGGCTAAGTGGCTAGAGTCAGAAATAGTTGTGGTTGCTTTCAACCAAACATGGCCAGTTGTTCAGTTATCTCCATGATTCTTTCCTCCACTTTTAAGTTTGGTTGGCTGTTCCTTCTTTTCTAGCTCCAAAGAAAAGTTCACAATTCAAGGAAAGAAGAAATTGGAACAGTTACTGTCATTTTTCTGAATTGCACATTCCTACAGGTAGCAGGAGTTGCATAAGTTGAGCAAAACAACTTTGCCTGATAATGTTTTGTTTGGAGCTACAGAGTGGAATATGAAATTCCTGGAGTTGAATGAAACTTCAAATATGCAAAACACAAATTAAAAAAAAAAAAAGTGGTGAGCTTGTGACTTGCATTATCTGTAGTTTCCTTTTTGCTTTGGTATTTCCAGTTTTATCAAACTCGGTCGAGTTTGGGCACAAAGACAACTTGAGTGTCTGTGGCTGAAACCCCTTTGAAAGCATGAAGAATACCAAAGAAAAAGCTAGGTTTGCAGCTGTCTAAAGCAACTTCCAACTGATAGCCTGGCTTTGTCACACCCTGTTCTTTATTATACAAATCTGACTGCTGGATTGCTCTGGTGCAGTGCTGTGTGCTATGAGCAGCCAAAGGTTCCTTTGGTCCAGCTGGTAGGAGGTTATAGTTGAGCTTCACTGAAGAAGTGTTAATTCTCGTTTATTGAGTCGTCAACCCCATTGCTGTTTCAAATAAATAGAACTGGAACAAATGTTTGTATATTATTCTTATTTGGTCTGCTTGGCCATTTCACAGCATGTTATTTAAGTTGCGTCACAGGAATTGGTACTGTGATGTTATTTTTTTCCCCTAGTGTATTGCTCACTCTCTTCTTGTTTCCTTTGTTGTGTTTTTGTTTCTCTGCAATTTCTGTGATGTTGTTAAACTTTTTTTCCTAGGTGAATATAAAGCAAAATTATCAGGGAAATCGAGTTTCTTACTAGTATGTAAATATTAGATGCAGAAGTGAAGAAATTATCCATGAGAGAATTAGTGCTATAAAAATGTTAGAATATTTTTTATACAAACTTCAACACTTTTTTTTTTCCCCCCTGAAGATGGCTAGATATCCTGGAAAGTACTATAATGCTTTCTGGTTTTGCCAGTTCCTACTTAGCTAAACTGTCCACTTTAAAGGTGGTGAGCAGAATGGACAGGGAAACACTGCCTGGTGCCTAATGAAATTTCCCTCTCCTCAATTACTTCAGTCATATCAGTACTGCAGAAGAGAATCCCAACATTCCATATGTCCTTTAACTGTCAAAGAGGATATAGTGAACCAGTTACACAGCATGGTATGTAAGAGTGGAAACAGTGACAACTTCTGTCTCTAGTGAAAGACTAATACTTAGAAAATGCTGGTGGAAGTTCAGGTGTGGCTATGAGCAAAGTAAACTGTTACCAGCTTTCAGAAATCTTAAGCTCCTAAAATAACCCCTTAATAGCTAAGTTGTTAAATCAATCAATATTTATCAAAAACTTTATCTCACATATTTGCACAATGTGAATGTAACTTGATGGGCATGTCTTCACAGCATGATGAAGAATTTGGCAGGTAGAGGATTAAACATCATCTTAGTTGCTTGTGATCTGGATCAGATATGAACGTGGTGATCTGGATAATAAACCCCCAAACTGTTGGCAGTTACCATGCAGTGGTAATTACCATGCAGCTGTAAATTACAGCTTTGTGCATTTATCTAACATTACATAGAAGTGTAGAGTTGCAGCATCATCAGGGATTTTTTCTGTTGTAGTGTTCAAAAGACCTTTAGAAAACTCTTTTAAAATGTTATTGTGAAATATGGCCAAGAAATCAAACAAAGTTATATATGAAGACACTTGCCTTACTATCAGGTTATAAGTTTGGTTCACTTGACATTTAAAAAGAATGAAGAGTACTGATGAGGATACTAATTTTTTATCTGTAGTGGAAGCTATTGCTTCTTTAACCATGCTATGTAGAGTCATCAAGGTTAAGATTTATAGTGGGTGTCTATTTCTTAAAACGGAAGATCTGATTAAATATTTGTTATAGTTCTGCCTCCAGGTTGCATTGGGATTATTCCAGCGCCTGTAGTCTGATTTGCCTGAAAAGATAGATTCCTCAATCCTCAAAGTTCGATTTTTTTCATTGTGCAGATTTCTTTTCAAAGGTTTTAATTGTGATTTTGTGTATCATTTTTCCTGAAGAATAATTTATATTCCCTTGGCCATGTAAACAGTGTCCATTCTACCAGGTGTTTAAGATTCATGATATACTCTAGTGAAACAGCTGTCCCCTGTTTCATTACCAGTGTACCTGTAGCAGAAGTGGTGAAAGTGAGATGTAGTGACCTGAATAGCTGAGTATGTTATTCAGTAATAGATTTTATCCTGCTGATAAGAGGCTGAGGTACCTTCCTGTGTAATAGCTGGGGCACAGTGTGAGGCAGGGACTTTGTCAAAGTCTATTCAAGGGCTGGAACATGAAACAAAGTCTCTGGAGCTCTATTCTATTGCTTTGTGCATGAAGTCAGTTTGCCTAATTCGATATATTTGTTTCTACTTTTAAACATAATTTATACCAAGATACTTGAGTAGTGGTAGACACGCACTACTTTTATTTATTTATTTAATTTTTCAGGCTGTTTCACTAGCCTGAAATCATTGCTCCCTGCTCCTTCAAAATTCCTGCCTAACCACAGCGGTTTTGAGCTTGAGATGCTCCAACGGTGACAGGTGTATGGAAACTAGGCAGGTCCTTTGCAGCTGGGAGTATGCTGAGAGACTTTTGTGACATTCAGCATGCAGATACCTTCTTCCCAAACTAAAATGGTGTGTCCCAGTGCTATGGCAAGACTACAGCCTGCCAAGGGACTCTCAGCCATGTGGTGTGTGCACAGGACACCGATGTGTGCGGCATTTGCCAGCTGCAAATGATATAACTATCAGCAGAGTCATCCTTTGTGTGTGTCTTGCTGCGGGTTCATGACTTGTCTTTAACCAGCAGCAGGTCGGACTTGCTTCATGTTTGAATCCAGTCTTCCTTGCAATGTTGCCACATCAATTTGCTCTTGTGGTTTTTAAAAGAAAGAGTGTGGTGTGTTGCTTCCTCCATGTGTGCTGTGTGTCCTTGGCAGTTCTTTTCCCATGGGTGCAGGATTTACACAAGCTCAGGGATGGGTGTTTGCATGTTTAGTTGTGCAGTTACATTTGCACATGGGGGAAGGAGCAGAAATAAAGGCAGTGCTGTCCATTGATCAGGGATTCCAGTGCTGTCTGTTGAACATGCTATTTTACTTAAATTACTGACTCACTGGTTCTAACATACAGTTTTTCTTGGAAAATAAGTCCTGGTGATGTTATGTATGCGTGGTTTGTGTCACAAAATAGTGTCTCAGTGTTTAAAAAAAAAGGAAAGGAAAAGTTGTTCTTTGGGTTTTTTTAAATCTATTTCACACATCATTTTCTAATGTTGCTACCAGGCTTGGGAGTGATGGATACAAAGACTTTGAGATATATTATGAAATACTGGTTTGGGATGCTAACTGCATAACCACTTTTCTGCATGTATTTCTGCTAATTATGTCTCTGCCCTCTGAGAAGGCAATTCTGCGTTTTTAACTGCTCTTTTTGTTTCCAAAAAATGCACTGTAATTTTTCCCCAATATACTTTTGGAAATACTTGAAGAACCAGGGCAGGGAAGTTTTCTTTCTCTTTGTTGGCATTTTTCCAGCTCAAATACTCAGCAGTCACATGTGCAGGGGTTATCATCCTGGTTTGAACTTTGTTCTGTCTTTCGAATGTGTTAAATGCTCCAGGATCAACATGACAGCAGTTAATGAAAGCACAGGTCATCAGTGTTTGGTTTTTAAGTGGGAACTGGCTGTGTGAGGGGAGTTGTATTTCCTGTTATTTCATAACGTGGAAGCAAGGGAGCTGGCTGGACTTTTGTATTCTGCTCTTCAGAGCTGCAGGCCTGCTTTCACCTGAATGAATTGGTGAAGGAAGGTGGGGAGGAGCTACGTGGTCTTTGATGTTTTGTGGTGCAAATGTAATTCAAGATGCTGATCAGTGCAACACTGTGCTGTGTTACCTCCAGATGCCTTATCTCAGTGGCTCTCATGTTTGTATCATGGTTATGTGGCATCTTCCATTGCCATGAAAATAAGATGAAAAAATTAAGTTTCATTTCTTTAGGTCACAGGCACATTGTAGGGCTGCATGCTGATGACTGCAGTATCCTGGGCTGCATCAAAAGCAGCTTGTCCAGCAGGTTGAGGGAAGTGATTCTGCTCCTCTACTCTGCTCTGGTGAGACCCCAGCTCTGGGGTCCCCAGCACAGGAAGGACATGGATCTGTTGGATTGAGTCCAGAGAAGGGCCACCAAGTTGATTAGAGGGATGAACACTGCTCATATGAGGAAAGACTGAGAGAATTGGGATTGTTCAGCCTGAAAAAGGGAAGGCTTCAGGGTGACATAATTGCAGACTCCCAGTATCTGAAGGGAGCTTACAAGGAAGATGGAGAGGGACGGGGGAGTGTGGGGGGGGAAATGACTTCAAGATGAAGGAGGGCAGGTTTATATTAGATGTTAGAAAAAAATTCTTTGCTGTGAGGATGGTGAGGCACTAGCACAGGTTGCCCATGGAAGTTGTGGATGCCCCATCCATTGAAGTGATTAGGGCAAGATTTCATTGGGTTCTGAGCAACCTCATTTAATAAAAGGTGTCCCTGCCCATGGGACAAGGGATCTTGTAGGTCTCTTCCAACCCTGGCCATTCTATGATTCTATGAAGTATAATGCTGTGATGGTGATATAAAGCATAACTTATCATGATGCTCTAGAGTGCATAATGAAACAAATTACAGAACTGGAAAAAGTGAGTCATAAAGGTCTGCTTTGAGCATGTTTATATTATGGATAGACTACACTGTGTATGCAGCAGTACATTTTTATATATCATTAAAACTAGCCATCTGCTTGTTGAGGTAGGCCAACACTGTCCAAATTTGTGCCTTATCCTGCCTTCATTTTTTTTTTTCTTACCTGTTCCCCCTGTATTACATTTGAAATTTCTTCAGGTAGTCCAAACAGTCAGGATTGCTTTCCTATTCAGTGAAAGGCTCTTGACCTGATTCCGCCTTTGTTGATAACTAGGAAATGCTTGTAGACATGTAAACTAGGAGATTCAAACAAAATATCTGCATCTTAGCTATGTATCATACTGATTTCTGGTATAGCTGTAAATATCCTGACTTGATAGAATGAATTTGGTAAAAAAACCAAACCAATACAACAATTTACAGGCAGTTTTCTCTGTAGATCTGTTACTGCTGGAGAGCTGGAGATCTAATGCTGGTATGTAAAGTTTTATTATTGACCAGCAAATATCCTTGATGTTTGTTCTCTAGCAGATATGGGGATTTTCTGGATTTTCCCATCTTTTTCTCCATCAACAAAACTAAGAAGAAAGGTAAATAAAAATCAGGGAGTCTTTTGCATTTCTCTTAGTTGGGCACTCCTGCTCTTGAATTGCAAAACACCTCTGTCATAAGAGGAAGTGGCACTTACAGGTCTGCACATGCTCTTTTATTTTTTTTTTTTCCCTGTGGAGTTTGTACCATACACAGCCACTCTAAAAACTCCCCCCATTTGTTTTGGCTGCTGTCAACCCTCAAAATTTCTCATGGACTTTGGTCTTTTGGATGGAAAGGTAGGGGAGCTTATAATTGTATGGAGTCGCATTGAACCACATCTAACAGGCTTTGCAGGTTAGTAGAGGTCCAGGGGACTGCAGTTGGAGAATCACAAGCATAGGCTACGCAGACTGGCTCTAAAGCTTTAACAACAGGGTGAATTGTGACTGAAAGTGCCAATTCAAAAGTAAAGCAGCCTTAGTTGCTGAAGCTAATCATCTTTAAAGGCTTAATGTTCTTTGTTACTAGCCTCTGACTGATCCTGTCTGAGATTTTCATGCCAGCATGGCCTTTGTCTGTACAGGACAGCAAGAAACAGTGCTGCCATGATATTGTAGCATTTTTAAAATGCAGATACTCCTAAATCATCGTGATACTAATAAGAGCAAGTATAAACCTACTGTGGCTCTATTAGTGGTCTGACCTGTGCTGCTGAGCCCCACTGAGCTGCTTCATCTGCCTCTCCCTTTCCCAGAGTCTGGAAGGTACTAATTGTCTGCTGCTGTGGTCTGTCCTGGGCATACTCAGAACAGCCATGGAACAGGCTGGAACAGCCTCGACCTTGCACCACTGCTTTTCATTGAGTTGTGTTTTTAAATGTATTGCATCTTTTCCTGTGAGTCATGGCAAAGTGCCAGTTAAAGTGAGCAGGGTACAAAACGGTAGTCTGATTTTGAGCCTAATCCTGCTTAAGAAACCAATTTATTTTGGAATATCCCAGCCGATGTGTTAAAATGGGGCTCCTTTTCCCCTGCTTCAGCAGCAATTTTAATGCAAAACCTGGACATGAGAAGAAACATTAGTAAATGAAGGGAGAAATCCATTGAGGAACTTTTAGTGTAGGAGTTATTTTCTGGTGCTAACTGGGACTAGAAAATGAGATGAACAAAGAATTTTAAAGCAAATGCATTAGTTGACCATGGGGTCTTTCACATATGTTGCAGCTTTTTGCAGCATTCATAAAGGGCTTTTGTTTGTGAGGAGCCAAAGAAAAAGCAAGAAAATATGAACTGACACTTTGTCTTCAATGCTTATTTCAACTATTATTTCTTTAGGGGAGCTAAGTATGCATCTCTCATTCACTTATCCTAACATAAAAGTGTAGTTAATGATGTGACCTAGTAGGATAGTTGCTAGTAGCAGTACAGCACACTGGGTTGTTCACCGCAGTTCTGAGGACCAGCTGTGGACAGCTTTTGTCGAACTGCTCTGATTTAATCATTAGGACTAGTTTGGAATCTCCTGCTTCCTTCAGAAATTAGCAGATTTCTTTTCCAGCTGTCATCGGCAAATGCATTCACTGAACACTTGAGGGTTTTTAGTATTTTGCTGCCTGATGTGGTAGATTGAATGAGGCCAGCTCCTTTGTTGTACAGACTTTTTGTTGACTTATATGTTTGTTTGGGGTTTTTGTTGACATTTCATTGATAAGTGTAGTCCTACATTTACAAAGCAGCAGTGCAGCACAAGTGAGATGTACTGCATCTCCCAAGACTGGGATACTCGAAGACTGGGATACCCAACTGACTCCTTCCTTCTGGTCTGTATGGCAAAGAAGCTGTGAATTATTCAAAACAAGGTTTGAGCAAATGAAAGTATACTTGATTTGTTGCGTGACAGACTCTTTTCTTTCATCAGAAAACCACTGCCAGCTTTTCAAAAGCTTGCCAGGGGATAACTGCTTCACAATATTCTACTAATTATGTTTGCTTTTTAAATACATGTGTGTTGAGTAGCTCTTGAGCATGCCATTTTTGCAGGAATGAACTTGATATTCAGACCATCTGTGTTACTGCTCTGCATCAGCAATGTATAGCTGTTTTTCCAGGTGCTTGGAAGTTTTTTTCCTAAAGGTAGTGCTCCAGATGATACACAAAGTGAACTGTTTCCAAAGGTAAAAAAATATTCTCCATGGATTCTTCTGGTTATCCAGCTGAAACTACTTGTGAAAAGTAGTATCAGAATTTCAGGAACAGGCTTTACCTGTTGTAGAGCAGAGGCTGCTATGAGTTGTAACTGGATCCAAGGATATTGTGTTCATTCATGGTGGTTCTTCAGGGGAAAGAACAGACTCTTCAAGTATGCTAATAGATGGTTATCTTCCATTAGGGAACCTAACTGTGAAATGTTTGCATTGTCTCCTGGTGGATTTGTTTTCTTTGTTGATTCATTTGGGTTTTGGTTTTTTATGTGGAAAGCATGGCAGAATGTCCGACCAGAATAACTGTGTAGCTGTACATACAGTGTGTGTCTCTTGTGTGTGCATGTAAAATGAAGGTCTTTAGGTTACAGTGACACTTGGAAAGGCAGGGTGGGATTAAATCCCTGGTTTGTATTCTGCATCTCAGGTGGCCACCTTAGGAACTGTTGCCTGCGGAGCAAGACTGAGCATAGTTGTGGGGAGACCAGAGACCAAAACCTGAGGGGACACTTTTATGCCTGGTGTTAGGGTTGGTTGATGTTTCTCCAGCTACAGAACTTGTTCGAGTAGTTCTAGCAATGCTTTCTCCTTTTCTGAGGGAGTAAAGGAGGAGAATACAATTACTTCAGTTCTCCAGAACAAGATATTTTTGATAGTACATCTTTTTTAATCTATGTTAGGCACTTAATGGGGAAAAATACTGCATTGTAGGTAAAACCCGTACTGTCCTGTGACTGATTTAACTGAGTAATCACTGCACTCATGGTCAGTCTCTTTTTCACTGTCTTGCTCTCAGCTTATGACTTTGAATATGTGGAAAGTCTGTGCCTCTTTCATGTTAGCCTAAGTTGTAGGTTTTCTTTATCCTTTGAGTGTGGGAAGAAACAGGCTACTGAAGGAGTGAGATGGAAAGGTCTAATTTTGGGAAATCTGCATGTTACATTGTCTAATAACTCTGCCACTCCCGTATCTGTTGAAATGTGGCATTAATGTTATTACCCAAGTTAATTTTAGGGTGTTCTTCGCTGCTCAAATGACTCTTATCTCATAGTTTGTTTGTTTTGTAAAGGTTTTGGTTTTGCAGCTGGAATAAATGTGATATTAAATTTATGAGAGAACAAGGAGTGTTGCATTAGGGAAGACTCAGATTTTTTATCTTAAAGGGAAAAGGACTAAAAAAATAACAAACCATCCCCCCTACCGTTCACCAAGATCAGGTTATTTTTAATGTTTATAAGTAACTCTCTAGCAATACTGTCCAGTCTTCCTAATATACTTCTACATGCTTTCATGAATATATACACTGCTTTGCCTCTGTGACCATTCTTGTCATTTGTTAAAGAGCTTTAGAAAAGGAGAAAGGGGTTTCTTCTACTGTCCAAGGTAATTCCTAGCTTATTTCAAATAAACAAAGTGTTTATTTTTCTGAATACCTGTTATATCCTGAAGAAAGGTTATAAAAACATAGACTTAAGTGCATATTTTTATTAGCAGCCTATGATTCTTCCACACCCCCCCAGAAATCAGTAGTTTCCATGGAGCAGTCTTGTCTCCTTCTGTTTCAAAATACACAGGCTTGATCACTTGAGATTGAGTCTCTTCATTTGCTCCAAACCAGAGATTGGAGAGTATTTAAGCACCACCTCTTTAGTGTGATCCACAGAAAATTGTTTAAATTTGATTATTGTTTTAAAGACAGTTTACAAAAGAGCCCTTTTCACTGAAATGTCAGCCAAGCAAATTGTTTTCTTGTTGATTTATGCTCTAAATGCATTAGCTGAAGTGAACCACATGACAGTTGAGCAAGCTGAATGATGATGTTAACTGGTAACATTTCAATCTTTTATTTTTTTGGTAATGTGTGTTGTGGCAGAGGGTCAGAGAAACAGAGGACAACTACTTAGTCTTCCCTAGCAGCCTGATAAAATATGGACCTAGTCAGGCAATTATACCCTGCAGTTGTAATGATATTTCACATGTGGTACCTTTTTCAAATTTTTGTTTTGTTTGGTGTCCAGGGTTTATTAGTTAATTACTTTCCCTTCTTTCGTCATCATTGTTTTCTGCTTGCTTCCAAGCTTGATCTATGAATAAATAATCAGATATAAAAGGCATGCCTGTCTAGAGTTTTGTGAGCAGCCAGGACACTTTGTACCACTGAGTGCTAAAAGCTTGAGTTATAAAGCCAGTACAGCTGGAGTGCAGAACACAGTGTTTCTTTCCCCTCATAGAACAATTCAGTGTAGGTAGGTGTACATGCTGTCTGTGAGTCCCTTCCCTGTGTAGTACAGATGCAGTGTCCTCACTGATGAAAGAGGAAGCTTTTCCTTCAGATATTTGTGTAATTTATCATCCCCTATTTGTATATATAATTTGATATATTTATCATTCCCCAGATTTGAAATTTGGGGTTCTTCTGTGAATATAGTACGTATAAATGTGCTCATGTGGGCAGAAAGACCAGTGGCATCCTGGCCTATATCAGGAATAGTGTGGCCAGCAGAAGCAGGGCAGAGATCATTCCCTTCGACTTGGCACTGGTGAGGCTGCATCTCCAATCCTGTGTTCAGCTTGGGTCCTTCACTACAAGAAAGACATTGAGGTGCTGGAGCATGTCCAGAAAAGGGCAATAGAGCTGGCGAAGGGTCTAGAGCAAAAGTCTTAAGGGGAGTGATTGAGGGAGCTGGGGTTGTTTAGCCTGGAAAAGAGGAGGCTCAGAGGAGCTCCTATTGCTCTCTACAACTACCTGGAAGGAGGTTGTAGCCAGGTGGGGGTCAGTCTCTTCTCCCATATGGAAAATGACAGGACAAGAGGAAATGGCCTCAGGTTGCGCCAGGGAAGGTTTAGATCAGGTGTTAGGAAAAGATTCTTCACGAGAAGGGTTGTGAAGCATTGGAACAGGCTGCCCTTGGAAGTGGTAGAGTCCACAATCCTTGGAGGCATTTAAAAGATGTGTAGGTACTCAGGGACACAGTTTAGTGGTGGGCCTGGAAGTGTTAGGTTTATAGTTGGACTCAATGTTTAAGGGTCTTTTCCAACCAAAATGATTCTATGACTTTATAACATAGATTGTCACAGTCCAAGCAGCTCCTCATTTTATCTATTAGTCTGGTAAAATAGATTTTTTTCATTTTGTCTTGTTTTAGAGAAGGGAACCCATGTCTAGAATACTCAATTGGCAACACTTGTTAGTCAGTTTAGTCTACTCCCTTTTTGTCTGCTTCTTACCTGTTCTGACATGTGCAGTTAAAGCTACAAGTGTGCTGAATAAGTCTGGGTTAGCAAGGCAAGCTTGTGAATCCTTTTGGCTGATGATAATGGACTGTTGGGTCCAGGGGAAAGAGACAAAGGAAAAATCAATACTTCCTGTTTTATAAACTATCCCAAGCTTAGTAACACCTCAACCCCAGAAATGGCAATGGAAAATTTGAAAATCCAAACATTTTAGAAAACTGCTTTCTATTTGGAAATGTTGACTCGCTCTTTTTTCCTCACTTGCACGAATGAAACTCAAACATGACTGAACTGAGTACTGCACTTCTGTACTCCTACTCTGTTATACAAAGTGTTCCTTATATTATCAAGGTGGTGAGAGGAGTCACTTCCACTGCAGGAAATATACAGTAGTTTCTAAGGGAAGCTGTGGATACTTCTGTGGTTATTGCTCATCTTATGCAAGGAACAGCATTGTCTACTCTCTTCTGAGAGTGCCTTGTGTCAGACATGCAGAGTACACAGTAAGGCAGCTGAAACGGGTTAAGTGAAGGAAAAATCCAGAAGTTACATAGCCTTGTCCTTTCACTCAGAAATTTTACATGCTATGCTTATTTAGAAACAAAACCAGCTTGATTTTTCTTTAAATCTGTGATAGTAAATTTAAGCTAATTCTTGTGTCAAAGCATGAAGGATGTAAGTAATGTAAAAAAGATTCTCACTGTGTTATATACTGTAAGTCTTCCTTTTGTCTGAAAACAGAATGAAATATGAAATTGCATTAGAAGACTAAACAAGAATTTTTTGTTTCCTGTGTGGGATTGCAAGGTGTTTCTTTCATGCTGTGCTTTGCATAAGGGTATGGTGATTGTTCTTGACTATCCTAGATTGCTTTTGCTCAATTGTTTTGATTTTTGATCTTTTATTCAGGAACACATTGCCACTGATATCTAGATTGGAAACTCATTTTGGAGAAATGTACAGAAATCCCAAAGCAGTGAGGCTTACAAGTGCTTGTATGCCAGAAACTTTAAGATCAAAAGTTTTTTCCCAGTCAGAACCAATGAGTTTGACTGGGTGTCTCTTTTGAATGTAGAGTATTAGCCTACAATTGAATCATTGGCCTCTTGTAAAATTTCTAATCTGAAACTGTCAGAAGGATTTACAGCATTTCTTTGTGTGTAGAGTTCAACTATTGCACAAATATACAGACCAGAGATGGGTGAAGTTTCTGTTTTGGCATTTATTGTACTACATAGTTGACTGTTTAAATAAGTATTTCCTGTTAAGTTCTCTTAGAAGTAATTGGAGCAATAACTTCATTCTTCTGCCCAAGCAAATAAATTGCAATAATTGGAGAAGCTGGCAGGTGAAATGATGTTGGAGCATCAGAGCTTTCTCTAGCAATAACTTTAAAAGACAAACAGTGAAAGCAGTGACAGGGAAGTGTAAAATTCAACCTTTACTTGCATGTTTGACATATATCAGTCCTTTTTGTCAGTTTTATTTATTTAATGGACTCCTGTAATCAGAATAAGGATGTTGAAATATTCTGTGGTGTCCGTTTGACAGTTTTGGAAAAGTGGAGAGTAGAACTTTTTTTTTTAATTGGAGCATCTACTTAAGTCACCCACTGCTATGCTGTCTGGTGTTTTTTCTGGCAACTATATATGAGGTAAGTACAGGCTGTCCTTTGCACCACAGTTGCTGTCAGCTGTTTGCTCTATCAAACCATGGATTAATTTCACTTGTGTGTCAAGATGCAGCCAAGTTATTCTTGAACTCTTCCATCTTTGGGGATGTGGTGTGGTCATCCTATTGTTCTTGATGCTGAAGATTCACCTTGACATGTCTATAGTGGACAAAAAAGTCTATACCTCAATAAAAGGAGTTTAATGCAAATCTTGCCAGAACTCCTATTCTCTGCATTTTGAATTGGGATTTTGAGTTTGGGTGGTTTGTTGGTTTTTTTTTTTTTAATAGAAATGGACTAAATTGTCAAGTATTTTCCAAAATGGACTAATATTCTCACCTTTAAATAAATAAATAAATAGGTAAGTAACCCAAAGGTTGGGCACTTGGGCTCTGTGTTGAATTATAGATCTCAACTGCTTATTTATCTGATTTCTGATTGTTTTCCTCTGTCCTCTCCCACTTGAATCCTGTTGCACTTGGAAAAATAAAGCTGTAGTATCTGAGGTCTTTTCCCACTGGAAGAATTAATTTTCATGACTCATGAGCAGAGGAATTGGTGAAAATGTAACTTTATTTTCTGAGCCTTTTATGGTCTTATTGATGACAAAGTATTTGGTAGCCCTTTCATATAACACCCTAATTTTAGGTGTGCACTTGTACTGAGTGCATGTTTGGACATGTCTTGCTGTGGAGAAGGCACAGTTTGATCTCCTTTTGGGTTTTTGTCTATATATGCACATGTTTAGGCAGTAACTCCATACAAGTGACAGAGTTTTGAGATCTGCCATTTTAAAGACACAAAACATTGTGAATTATTTTTTTTCTTGAGGTGTTTCATGTTGACATTTCTGCAGACTTGATATCCAGCCTCATAAATACATTTCAAACAGTCAGTGAACAGCATGTGGTTTTAACGATGATAAAAAAACTTGCTCTAGTCATTCATTAGGGAGGTGGCTACCAGTTCTTCTTGTGTTTTGGCTGCCCACTTCCCTCTCCGGAGTTGTCATCTGACTTCTTGTGAAAAGCACCACCAAACAACTGGAACCAAGCAGGCAAGAGAGCTCTGTCTGGGAAAAGGCCTTTCCTGTGCGAAATCCTGTTCAGGATTCATTTAGCTAAAACCAGGGGGGAAAGGTTGGTTTTTGTGGGCTTGGGTTTTTCCCCCCCCCTCTTCCTTGTTTGCTGCTGTAGAGGAAAAAAGATCTTGCTGAAAATATGTATTGGACATGAAATCTGAGATGATGTTCATGCCCAATGCCAGCAGATGTGGCATGTGAAAAACCTGCAAGTTGTGTTTGCTGTAATGTTCCCATCCCAGGATGGGCTGTGCTTCCCCTCCATCTTGCTCAACCAGATGAAGTTGCAGTCATCTGTGTGCTTTCAAAGGCAATAGACTTCAAATAATGAAGTCAGTCCTGTTTCTTGGAAGGGGGAAATCTCTGTGCCTTGGTGATGGGTCAGGACCTCTCCTATGCTGATGTAACAAGTTTACCTGACTACCATGAGCAAATTTTGGTGACTGAAGGAATTAGGTGGGCATGTCCCATCAGTTATTTGGGTTTTAAAAAGTGCCTTGAATTCAGAGAGTGTTTAATTTGAGTTGTGAGGGGTTAATGCTTTATTACCTGTATTCAGAGTATAGATTTTACTATGTGAGGTTGCCTCCCAACCACAAAACTCTTTTATAATTTGGAGAATAAAATGGTAAAATTTAGCTTCTGGCCAAGAGTGAATTGTTATTTTCTTTTGCAATGAAAATAATATTACAACACAATATAGTATTTTTTATGTAAACATTATAGTTATTGTCTGGGAAATCAGTCTGGGAAAGAAAGCAGTACTCCAGAATTAAAACATTCAGAATGCTGATGTTGGATAAGTATCTATACAATAAACACATTTTTTTCCTGTAACTTCTTTTTGTCTTTTGCAGAGTTTCCCAGTTGAGGAGAATTTTTTCAGTCAACTAGCACAATTTTTCATCCTTTAGCTTCTGAGCAGCAGAAGTGCAGGAAGGCCCTCAAATCTGTGGTGTTTGACAAGAATTACAATTGAAGAATACAAAATTTGGAAGCTTGTTCTATTTAGTGATCAGAGTTTTCTTATAAACATCTTAAATCAGTTTTAATTTTCTGCTTCAAAATTCATTACTAGACGTGTAATCTTATCTTCTGAATTCATAAGTCTTTAGCAATAGTAAAATTCTGATTTCTGAAAAGATATGTTTTCATCTCATGTTTTCTAATTCAGTCACTTTTGGAAGACAATCCCCAGGTCTGTGCTACTCGAAGAGCTGAAGGTATTGTAGAAAGATTTACCAGTGAAAGCTTTGACTGTACAAGTGTTTTGCTGTTGTGTATTCCAACTGTTGCTTCTGGATTGATGCAGAGTTTTCTTTTGGGAACAGAGTATATACCTAACCTGGGTGTCTCTGTTGCCACCATTTGGTGCAGGATGATAGAGGGAAAACTTTGCAGCAAATCCTGAACTGCTGGTTTTTACCTTTGGGAACAGTGTGAACTTTGTGGAATGATCTCATAATTTTCTGCATTGCAAATTTGTTTTTCTTAGTGCTTGCTTTCTAAGTTATTGTTTCTTTTGGTCTTTTGTTGTAAGAGACACAGAGTTTGTAAGGATTAGGAAGATGGTTTTGATTCCTTTGAAGACAAATTATCTTTGTGGTACTCCACAGGAACTTCCCTCACAGTTACAAGACCCTTCAGCAGAGACTTTGGAATACAGAGCTTACATCAGGGTGGTTGCAGGAATGTTTCTCCACCCCTGAAGCAGTGAATTTATTGGCAGGGTTGTGGGGTTAGGATGGAGCTTGTCATTTTCTTTCGTAATGTGACTTTATGCTTTGTTCCTGAAGAGCAGAACTGAAAGACATAGTCACCATCTGAGCTGACAGAGGGATGTACCTTTTTGTCAGAGCTGTTGGATATGCTCTAGGAGAACCTTAGTCTCTGCTGAGATACTAAATGTGCTGTTTTGCCTAATGCTTGTGATGCAAAGAGGAAAATGCCCTTGGCACAGGGTGCAGTAGGGCTGGCTGCCAAATTTCAAAGATCCAACTAAAAAGGCAAATAACCAGAGCCCAGAAAGGTGTGGTGCAGCCCAGGGACAATATGAACAAGATTTGGCACTTTGCCCATACTTGCATAAAATGCTACTTTGTGATATTTAATATATGGTAATTAACATGTTAATTAGATGTTTCTTGATGTGGGGGAATGTGGAGTTTGTACCCTTTCACTGGCAAGGGTGGAAAGAAGAGAAATGAGTCAAGTCTGTTTTCACTGATAAAAGTTGTAGAACCAGAGAAGGTAGATAAGATGATATGCATTTTATATTGTTGTACTGCGTACTTTCTAGAGGAGAAAACAATGGTTGGAGGTTATGGCATCTAAAACATTTTGCATATCTATGAAAAAAATGACTCTGCTAAAATCTGAAAGCTTTTCAGCTTGCCTGTTTTGATTGATACGGTGAATAGTGAGTGGTGTTTAGACAGTGGGTTTATGCATTTGAAAGAAGGAAAATCATAAAATATGACAGAAATAACCTGTGAAATAGAAACTTACAAGAATTGGATTCTCTCTTTTAAGAAGTGAGGAGGTTAGAATCACTCTGTTGTGGTATTTACATGACTTGTTCAGGCTAAATAGCCAGTTTTTACTTGTAACAGAATTATGCCAAAATTAATGACCTCAGCATGCAGTAAAACTGGTAATAGGGAATGTCCAACACTGTGGAAGAAACACTTAAGACCAGTGAGTTCCTAACAAAGGCACTGTTCTGCAATGATATTCATTGCCCCAGTAGTTATTTTTCTCTCTTTTTCTTAGATTGAAAAGTAAAAACATGAACAATAACAACATACTTTTCTGTTTTGGCTTCCAGGTGTTCACTTCCTGTTGTCGTTAGCTGGGAGAATCATGAGAAAATTTGGACTTTAGTGTAACAGAAGAATGGCATCAGTTCCTATCTATGACAAGTTAAAAAGAAAAATTCTAGTAGAGATTAAGATTCCTAAAATTGTTATTGATTTCTTGTATTTACACAGAAATTACTCTAGGGTTGTTTGGTTTTCATTTTACTCTCGCAATCTTCTTTTTTTCTCTGATGCTGAAATGCCAAGTTTTTGGTTCGATGTGTGTTTTTTCTTTTTTTAAATTTGGTAACCAGAACCCCTTCCATGTTAAAATTTGAAAGACCTAAAATATTACTTCTGCTCTGTGTTGGCTATTCCTCTTTTTTGTTGTATTTTGAAAATTTAAACTCTCTTTTGTGTGTGCACATGCATCTGGAGACTGGATCTAGAGCAACTTGGTGTCGTTCTGACACCAAATTTCGGAGGGTTTTTGTAGATAATAAATCACATCCTAACTTTGGTATACTTGGTGTGGAGTTGTCTCAGACTTGGGAATATGTGAATGTGGAGAGTGCAAAGCTGTCAACTGCTGGACGGTTGGGAACCATTGGAAAGGTGCCTTTGGGCCAGTGGGAGCTGAATGCCAGTTAAATTAAACTGAAATGGTGAGAGGTTGTGGTTTTCCTTATTTGTTTTAAAGGTGTGGGATGGACCAAAATACACTGTATTATGCTGGGAATTGGGACCCAGGGAGGTTGAGGTACTTGCCAAGTCAGTAATACATTACTTTTTAATCCTCATACCCAAATTTACTAAGCTTTCAGAAACTCATGAGTTGCTATGGGTAACGTGACATTATTAAAATGGAACTCTAGAAGCCTTTTAGTCTTTGAACTTGATTCCCATTATGGTTTTGGATGGAAATTAATAACTTTGTATTTTAGCTTTATTGTAAATTTTCTTAATACTCATTTTTATCTCACAAATATATTGAAATAGTTTATTTGGTTTTAGGGAGTTGGAACATGTTGGTGCTCTTAACAATTCTGTCACTTGGATTGCATCTACTAAGTTACCAAGTAAATCCTGTTTTATCCACCTTACTCAGGTAGTAACTAAATCCCATTTCTGTTCTCAGTGTCATGAATTATATTAGATTCATTGTCCACCTTGCTAAAGAGGACACAGAAGAGGAACATGAAGTTGCCTTTTAAGTGTTGAGGTGGTGCATGTTTTGTACAAACTGTCATACAAATCTGTACTGCAGCTCTTGGACAAACTATTTTAAGTGCTCTGTTCCTCTGAAGCTGCTCTGTTAGCTCTTGCAAGGAGACTGATGCCTGGGAAGAAGAGGGGAGAGGCCAAGTCTCACTCAGCTTGTTCTTTCCTGTTTCATGACAGCATGTAGCTTGCCTGATCTTGGCCTACTCTGAGGAAAATATGTTGAGAAGTGTAATATTAGGCCTTGATGTAGTAATGTAGCTTGAAGATGAAATTTGTAGTTAAATCTTTGTTTTTTTAACCCTTTAGCTTTTTGGGGAGAATGTTGTTCGATGAAACCAGAGCAATTTTAACCCATGTTAAATAAAGCAGCTAGAAATCTGTCATTCCTGGAAATTTTGTTAGAGTCAGTGAGATTTGTAATAAGGCATAAGGAATGGCGATGTAATTCCAGTCCTTCTTCAAAGCTTGATGCAGAAACCTGCATATTGTTGTAGAAAAATATTAACACTAATACAGAACAAGTGGGTAATTCTTCTACCATCCACAAGTGATCTAGGATAGCCTTAGGAAGCAATATTGTCTGGCTTTGTGCAAGACTTAGTTTGTGTGGCTAGCACTGAGGTTGGTATTAGTTTTAAAGGAAGAGATTGGAGTCTGGTCCTATAAGTCAGGCCTGGCCACCACCCAGCAACTAATGGTGTTGTGTTGGCTCAGCTCAACTCAGATAAGGAACAAAAGTATTTTCCTTCAAATCCAAATGGAAAAAATATTGAGGTATTTGTGTGGGGCACTGGCAGTGCACCTGGCACAGGACAAACTCTCAGGAGCTCTTGTTTCTGAAGTGTTCCAGAGAGGAGGGGAAGCAGGCAGCTGCTCATGTTTCTTCTACTGTGTTTTTAAGTAGTTGCATCCAAACATCAAACAAGTACAGTGTATTGATATGAACAATGGCAAAGAGAGAAAATTAAAAGCCCTGGTGTCTTTATGTCCCTCCCTTCTCTCCCTGGATATGTGTTTTCAGCCTTTTGCTGAAAACATTTAGCAGATGCTTGGTTTCTTTTAGTGTTTCAGGTGAGTCTTTGAAATGTCTCTGCCTTATGGGTTTGCCACGATTCCATTGTATTCAGCAGTGTTAGTGTTTGGTTGATATTTAAAACGCTCTTTGATCTTGAATGCCCTGTTCCTCCCTTTAAATGATAACAGTAGCTTTTCAGGAGCAACAGCCCTGTTGCTGCTTTCTGTATCTTTCTATTTAGTGTTACTGTGTAGAATGTAGAGATTAAAGAGAGTAAAATAGTTCGTTTCTGGCCCCCTAAATCCTTTGTTTTTAGTAGGCTACAGCATTATTCACATAATCAGCAGCACTTGTCATGCTGTTTGATACATATTGTACTCATGTGCTGTCTCATTCTAATGTCCATAACTGAAATCCATATATGTTTGCAGTCTGTTATATAACACCCTACTGGTCTTGCAAGCTCTAATGCTGGTGTGGAACAATACTGGGATGTATCTGTCAGTGCCAACCAAATAATTTCACTGTAGTAAAGGTCTTCTGACACAGCATGGAAGAAAGCCTTTATGAAATTTCCAACTTAAGCACCAAAGCTCAGCATTTACATTGTAACACAATAGTGAGAGACTATAGTACTTATGATAATATCACCACCTGGTTTGTTTTTAGACTTTTATAAATGCTTATAATTGTGTGAACTTCTGTATACGTACTGTAGGTTACGAGGAATTTGTCAGGGTAAAAGCTGGAGCAGTTTCATGCTGTTTGTCTTGCAGTGGGAGGTTTGACTGCAGGTGGTCTCACTCTGGCTATGGTTTTCCAGGTGGCAAGAAAATCCAGCACAGGGCTATGTTATCTTTTTTGTGTCCAGCCACCATCTTTGTAATTTTTCCTGTGCTGTAGCAGAAAAAATTCTAGCTCTGAGCTTCTGAGAAAGTTTTCCTCCATCTCTATTTGCTACTCAGTTTTGTTCTTTTAGTTTAGCAAAAGCCAGTTGAGACTTTCATTCCTGTGACTAGCTGGGCACCAGTAGTTCTGCCTAGCAAGGTGCTAGTTTTGTGCTAGACTAGTGCTATTTTGGTGTAGGGAATGAAAACAGAATGTGTTCTTAAATGTAAGTTTTACTAAAATAATACAAGAGTGATGGATGATACATAAACATTGAAAAGTGAATCTTGTAGTTAACACCGCTGACTAAGCAGGGTTTAAAATCTCTTCTTCTGCAACAGTTAGGACTCTGGTCATTGCAACAGTCTTTTAAACCAAATGACTGAAGTGTTCTTCCCCCAGTCAGGAGATGTATTTCGTCCCAGTTACATCTTGCAACATGATTGGCTTTTATTTTGCTCCAGTGACTTCTCACCTTTTTTGAAAGTGCCAAGTTCTTAAAATCCTTCAGAAAATCTCTTCCTATTTTCTTGTGTTTTCTTCTAGGTGGTGGTTCAAACCCAGGTATCTGCAGCTTTTCTTGACCCATCAGGTCAAGACAGTCATTATTCTGTGACCCAAATCCCCAACTTCCTTGCACCCACTGATGGTTTCCAAAATTTTCTGGAATGGTTCTTAAACATTTCAGAAATTATTTGTGGTGAGATATTGCAAAAGTATAATGTGTCCTTATGGTTTTAATAAGGAACTCTGCAAATCTAGATTTAATGCGTTAACACAGTAACACAGTCCTTTGGTCAGTAATTTCCAATCCCTGAGCAGATTCAGTAAAAAGAAATGTGTGAATGTGGGTTTCTGATGCTGTGAGAAGCTCAGTGTTTTAGTTCAGCCCTTTCTCAAATTGACAGAAGATGCCTTTGCACTGAAAGAGTCTGGTTGTGGGCATGGGTTCTGTTTGCTGTCACTGTGACCAGAGAGGTGGTTTTTGGTAGAGAGAAGGGATGTGGAGCCACGTAGGAGGCAGTTTCACAGCACTCTAGAAAGACTCCTAAGTTCATTTATAAAGTATCCTTTCAATCTGTGAAGGGGAAAGAAGACTGTGTGTGTGTGTATGGTGCTGCATGTGGCTCTTAACATGTACCTTGCTCATCATTATTTGAATACTTCACCTCTACAAGTGGGAGAAAACATAATAAACAATTACTTCCTCCAGCATGGGGCTCACTCTCATGTGACAGGGCTTTGGTAGGGGATTATCATATTCAAGAAAATTAAATAAGTTTGGGAGAGTGTGTGTTGTTGGAGCCATTCTCCCATAAATAAACTGTCTTCAGCCTTGTGTTGTGACCTTGCTCACAAATAAGTGTAACATTAGATGGTTAAGAACCTTATGTTATTTTCCATATTTAAGCCTTTTACAGCCAGCAGAACCTGTTTCTTTTGCTGCCTGCTTTATGAGCAACTGTTTAGCCCACAAGACATTTGAATTAAAACACTCATGTTTCCTTTCACATGGGAATTACGTTACTTTTTCCTTCAGCCTTCTTATCCATATTATTTCAACCCTGTGCAGCATCCTGCTCCATCATGTGTTGAAGGGTACACGTACAGGCTTTAGGAGCAGTTGCAAAAGGGAAGCAAGTACCTGGCAGCACGGCATCACAGGGAGCAATGCTGTTACACAACAGCTTGAGGAAAGGACTGGTGGGAAAAGGGTGAAAAAAAAGAAGTGACAAGGAACAGAAAGCATTTTTTTTTTCATTTTAGACAGTGTTTTGCTGTTTGTACAGTATTTCTGACTTAACCCTTTATGTGGTTGAACCGAACTTTCAGTGCAGCGTTGTGTGTCAAAGTTGTACTTATCTATGACACGTAGTAAAATACATAATGTGCTGCATGCGGGACCTGTAATAGATGTGGGCAGTCTTTTGTTTGCTTTTGGTTCAAAGAAAACCCCAAACCAACAACAAACCCCCTCAAAACTAGAACAACAAAACCAGCTCAAGTTAGTAATGTTTTAGTGCCTGTTAATATTAAAGAGCTGGTCTGCTAAAAGAGTAGTTCTTAGCCCTTCAGAACTGCATGTGATAAGAAAAAGATTATAGATTAACTAAATATTTTAAATCATCCTTAACTTTGGCTGACAACAAAAATGCAAGTAAAACCTTTACTACCGGGTAGAGGTGTACCAGGATATGCATCCTTTTTTTTCCCACTGAGCAATTCCATCCTTCCAGAGCTTGTGACATTACCAACCTGCACATGCCAACTCAACAGAAAAGAGTGTGTGCACTGTTTATTTACAGCTTTATGAATTTTAGTATGAGTTTATAATGGTGATGTTGTGGCTGGATATGGAGTCTGATAACTTCCTGAGGGATGTAAGTGTGCAATCTCCAACTCCAAATTGTCTAACATTAATTGGTAAAAATTGGATTGCTGAAAATATTTTAGAGCTATTATAAAACAGTTACTGTATAAAATTAATTTTAATGCTGTGCGTTAACTTAGTTACCTTTTGGCACAGTTTAAGTCTGTGGACTTTACAGTTCCACTGCAACAATTCTTTTATATTTTTTATATTTGTATTTGGTTTATGTATAAGTGTCTCACTAGCAGAGCTAACTATATAGAAAATTCTAAGAGTGTATTTGTGCTGATGAATGTACTAGTGAATTTAGGTTAGCAGAGTAAGGAAACTGGCACAGCTTACACTGAGCGTTGTGCCTATAACTTCTGTAGTTACAGATCTGTTTGTATGGCCTGTGCCCTAATTTACAGGGAAGTGTAAGGATAGGTCTAATATTTTACACATGTGCTTTCTACTATATAACCTTGCATAAAGAAATCTGTGTGACAAATTCCCAGATGTGATCAGCAGAGGGTTAAACAACACTTGATGTCTTGTAGTGTCATTAGACCTGTGTTAAGAGTTTCTTGTAAAAGTTGATTATTCTACAGATAGAGGACCTTCTGGCCTACATAAAATGATAGCCTAACCTTCAACCTTTTTCTCATTGCAGACCTTTCAGCAGCCCAGAGAAAATTTGCCCATTCTCTGAGAGACTTTAAATTTGAATTCATTGGTGATGCAGAGACAGATGATGAAAGATACATAGGTAGGTAAGAAATGGTTATAAGTGGCTACATTTTGCCTTGCCATCCTGCAACATGATTAAACCTTTTTTTTTTCTGGTTTTGTATTACAGATGCATCACTTCACGAGTTTTCAAACTTTTTAAAAAATCTTGAAGAGCAAAGAGAAATTTTGGTGAGTTGCAATAAAAGATTTAAAAAGCTGTGCATTTAGGAAAGAATAAAATCAAAGTTAGTTGAAGTTACCTACTGCTTTGTTAACCACCAAGATGTTTATATCACTAACTAAACAGGGGGAACTCTCATTGTGCAGCCTCTGGTTCTGTAGTCTGGAGTTAGAGACAGAAACTAGTTCTTATTAAGGAAGAAATCTGTATTGTAGGGGTCGATAAGTACTATGTGGTTTAAAATGATAGTGCCCTGATAGAAGTATGGCTGGGGTGAAAACCACCATGAAGTTGTTTACCATTTACAGTCAAAAGGAAGCTGAAAGAGTTAATGTTGCATCAGCACACCCAAGGTTTGGCAGTTGGCCACATTTGGATCCAGAATCTCTGTATCTCCAGCTTCAGTGCCTCTGTGGATCTGGGATGCAATCTGTTGCCTGTATGTAGTAGCAGACTCAGAAACCTTAACTTTGTAGGTGAACTTCCTGGTGGAGAGTTGGAGCTGCAAACATTTAGTTTCTCTGTTGTGTAGAAGGAGTGAGTTTCTTCATTCAGTTGGCTGTGATTGCTTGGGTTTTAGTGTAACACAGCTCATGTTGTCTGCACATGAGAGCTCTGCAATGCACCTTGCTATCTGGATTTCCTAAATTTTCCAGAAGACGGGGGCTTTCTTTCTGGGTGGTACTATGGCTCTCCTCAGCAGCTGCATGCCCAGCTTTTGTTTCAGAGCAGGAATTCATAGAGCAGGTGCTGTGTACCCAGTTTTCATCTGAGTGTTGTCAGACTCTTCATCTAGGAAGTGTGCTCAGATCTGCCTTGATAGCAGTTGCGTTTCTCAGTATTTGTCGTGTGATTATATCTTTGTCTTCTTGGAAATCAGTGACCATTTGGCACCATTGACAGGAAGCTGAGACTTATCTGTCTTCTGTGTTTCTCTCTGCCAGAAGCTGTGCCTGCAGTGTAGGAGTATGTAGATAAGTGAGAAAAGAACTTATGAACCATTATTTTTTAATGTTTCTCTCTCCAGCAGTCCTGAGCCCACTAATAGTCATGGTTTCCTGTGTGTGCTGTGTTATGTTCTGGTGTGTTGCTCTGATCTGGAACCACACTTGGGTCTGAATTAGGGTCAGTGTGATGCCTCACATGTTCCTAAAGAGTACTCTTTACACAGTAGAGACAATTTTTCAGTGTCTTGAGTTGGTTTGCCAAATTATAGGGATTGTTTCAATACTTATTTTGTTTTTCATAATTCTGCAATATAGTTTTTCCTCTGCTTTTTCTTGCCATCCATAGCTGTATTTTATTTAATGAATTTGCATAAATCTAATTAGTGAAAATCTTAGGGGAGTCTTAAAATGAAGAATACTTTATGGACTGTCGTGTTATTTTAATAAATAGGTTTTTTAGGGATGTCAACTTCAGGACTTCAGAATTATGTGGCACATTTCAGTGGCTGTATCAACAGATCTTCAGCAGGGATAGATTACCAGCACAGTAGGCTGTGGAGAATCCAGTGCTGTCTGTCTGCATCGTAAAACACTTCAGTTGTTCAAACTGAATGCCATGGAACAGTATTACCTATTTTTTTGGTATGATGTCTGTGCTTGCACAGAAGGTGTTGTCTCACTAAAAGCTCATTAATGTCAATTTCTTGGTAGGAGAAGAATAAAATGCAGTATTTGTTAGAACAGTGACAGTTTGATGAAAAAACAGGGAGTATAAAATGTTATGGGGCAAATATTTAATACCAAATAGAAACTGAATATATTCTCTGAGTTACCAGATACGTGGCCTTTTATTGCATTGCAGTCCAGCAAATGTTATGTATCATTTCTGGAATGAGTCAATATTACAGTGGCCATAAGTCTCTGAGAAAATGATTGTGTGGTGACTGGAAAAGATCATTTTCAATGTCTGCTACTCTGACTTTTTTTTTTTTTTTTAAGACTGCTCAGTGGATGTTTTAACAGTGGCATGAGCTCTAGGGATACTCCCATGGAGAATATTAGGGCATGTTGCATTCACAGATGTTTGGAATCAGGTCAGGGATCCAAAGACTTTCCATTAAGATGCAAAGTATACAGCAGGATTTTTTTCAAAAGCGTTCAGACTTCTTTGTTAAGAATGCTTGCTGTTGAGAATTTTTCCCCTCACTATTTTGAAGATGACCAGAAAATTTCTAACTGCCCCCTTCAGTTTCAGTGCATGATTGAAGAAAAAATTCAGTCACATAAACTAAAATTAAAGAAATCAATGAAGAATTACAGAACTAAGGGCATTTCAGATGTTGCCATGCATTTTAATTTTTCCATAGCATGGTAGCTTGGTGACATTCCCCAGGACAGACACAAAATAGATCACTTTGTCCTTGAGAATATTCTGGAAGGTTTTTTTCACATGTTAAGGGTTAGTGGAATCATAGGACTCTGATTCTGCTCCTTTGGCATTACACAAGTGTTGTGGAAGTTCAGGGATGAAAGGGAACTTTGCGAGACTTAGTAGGAAAAGGTGGGGATGGACATGGTTCAACATGGTCATGCTCCCATGCTCTGTCCCACTACCTGGCCATTCACCTGCTTGCCAGGGTGAGCACCAAACCTCCCTCTCAGCCCTGGTTCCCCTGATAGCAGAAAGCAGGTTCTCACATAACTCTTCCTTAACCACGCTTGAAATCCAGTCAGCCCTCTCGGCACTGCCTGTAACTCTTGTCAGCGTCTCTCACAGTTATGGGCAGTGTCCAGCAATCTCTCAGGTCCTATTTAGAAGTGTCTCATGTCCTGTTTGGTTCGTTTGCTCCTATGCCAGGACTGAGTTGGTTGCATTTACCTGCAGCTCTGCCAGGGGTGTGAGTTGCAGCAGTGTCACATGTACCTCGATGATCCTTTTCAAGTGCTGGTCTAACCTATTCTTTAAAAAGTTCCAACAATATGGATTTCTCTTTACTCCAATGTTTATTCTTCAATTTTTTTCACCTGATATCCATATTGAGTCTCTGTAAGTTAAGGTGAGAAATCTCTGAGAATGTTTCTGAAGTAGTCACGGGGAAAAACTGTTCTTTTTTCCTTCATAGTGGTATTTAACGTCTGGTTTTTTCCTTGTTCAATTTAATTACACTGAGTTTAGACCTTCTCTCTTTTATGTCAAAATTATTTTTAATCCTGTTTTATGAAAGCACTGACATTTTGGCTTGGATTTGTATCACTCCACATGTATGTTAGTGTGATGGAGTTACTTGTAAGTCACTCCAGAAATTCCTACTGAAAACTGAATCATGCAGGAAACTTGGCTGTTGTTTCTTTTGTGGTACTTGAAATGTCCTCTTAGCTGAACAGGTATTCTTCAGGGTAGTTTTGCAACCAGGATGTTGTTTTCTCATTCTTCCTACAATTTATTTAAGACCAGGTCACCACCTTTGCTTTTGAGAATGCCATGTGGGTCGGCATCAAAGACTTTGTTGAGGAGGTGAGCTACTGTGCTGATCTCAAAAAGGAAGCTGGATATTGTTCTTAACAAGTGCAGAGTAGCCTTTAAGTTTCTATAGTTCCAGGACCTGTGAGTCTCAGAGTTGCTATGTCTGTTTATAACTTACTAAGTTCTTGCTTTCTCCTTCTCTTCTCCCTTTTAAGTTGCTGCTGTGTTTGCTCTTCTATCATCCTCTGGGACCTTGCTTGCTTTCTCTTTAGTTTGGTTTGCTGAGTTCCTAAACTACTCTGAAGCAAAGCCCCTTCTGACTTAAATGCAATTAATTCTTTAGTTGCATAATGTAGAAATACATCTAATTGCTCTTAAGGAATCCTTGCTTCCATTAACATCCATTTTTTTCCACTTTGTCAGATAATTTGCTATAATTAACTGAAGTTTTTTTTCTTTTGTGAAGATTATTAAAATCTGCTGTTGTTTTACACTTCATTGTTGCTTTAACTCTCTTTCCAGTTACATAATGGTTTTATAGCTTCCTTCCTCTCTGTTTTTGGAGATATATATGAACCTCTTTTCTTTAGGGTTTTCTTTGCCCCTTGCCAAATAAAATGTGGTTTTGCCTTTGTCTTTCTAACTTTACCCTTAAGTACTTGTTTGTTTCCTTTTTACTCCATGGCGTTTCTCTTTGTATAAGATTTCTGACACAATTGTATTCACCTTACTCTATTTCCTGTCATTCCCCAAGGCAATATAGATTAGCTGGTTTATTTTGATATGTTCTCTTCTATTTCTTGCTACAGTTTTTACACACTTCTATTCCTTCATATATTTTAAGAGAAGAGGTACTATGTAGTTATTTTTTAAGTCTTTTTTCTCCTTTTTTACTTTTTTTTTTTTGCAAAAGAGAAAGGCTTCTTCTTATGCCAAAGGTATTTTTGTGGTTTTGGCCTCTCAAAAATCCTTTTGCATTCCTTGTCAGTTTTACCAGGTTGGCAGCATTGAATCCAGATTAGCATCTCTCTGAAAAGCAGAGTTATTCCCAGCATATATCGAGAACACAAGAAACACTTTCTCTATGGATTTTTAAAGAAATATCTCAGTGAAGTTACTATTTTAGTCTTTCCTTTTCTTCCTCTTAAAAAAAAAAAAAAAGATGGAGGAGAGGGTTTCCAGTTGTGGTTTCCCCAGTTAACAGAAATTGAGAAGTTGTTGAGGTTCAAATGAATGCACTCAAAAGGTTAAAGGTAAAATGTAAATAATCTGTACAAATATGTACATACACTTATTTATACTTACTTATACTTACCTCTTACAATGAAGTATTTAGGTGCACAAGTATTTATTTCACAGGTTAAGTGCTCACTTAACACACTGTTCCTGAATAGCTTACTCTATTACCTTTTGTTCAGTGCCTCTTTGTATCTAGTTTACACTAGTTGAGTCTGCTGTGAAGATGGTGGTATTAATTTTTCTAGGCTTTCCTTTGGCACTCTGCATATGGGTATTTAAGGGTTTGTATGTCTTAATCTATCTTGACAGTAATCTGAAGAAATCTGTGTGAAGGAGCAATCAGTTTACTCACTGATGTAGGGTAAAAAAGTACCCGATAGCCTTGGATGTGTGGTGCATTCAGGATCTGTTCAATAGGAGTTCAAGGCATTATTTAGTACTCCATATGTTCAGATCCTTTTAAGTCTGCTGACAGCACAGGCTACTAAATATATCTGCCAGGACAGTAGAAAAGATGGAATTGGTGATCACTTTTGAAAAATTAGGCTGCCAACAGCATACTGAACATCTCAGATGCAGAGATAGAGGCATAGATAGAATATCTCAGGAACAGCACTTGACTTCCTTAATTGCAGGATCCAGATCCTTTTCTTATGTAAATTATCCATTTTAATAAAACATTTTCCAGCTTTAGAAACAAGCAGAACAATTACTGCTATATGTCATTGCTCAGCCTTCACTTTTCTTGTGTGTGGCATGAAACCAGATGACAATCATTTAATTATTGGAATATGGAACATGAATGTAGAACTATGACTATTTCAGGCACATCTTGGTCTGTTTTGGTGATTCCTGACATCAAATGTTTATTTGTTTATTTTTCAATGTCATATACAGTCTTTCTGAAATAGTTTTGTGAGTCATGTATAAACTTGTGTGCGTAAATCTCTAAAATAAAAGCGACTTGTCTATAGAATAGAAAAAAAAAGTGCAAAGCCAATTCTGGGTGTGTTCCTCCCACCTCTGAGTGAATATGGCTGACGAGTTCTGTTACCACTAGAGCTTCCACTTCCAGATAACTCTGTTGCCTCACATGGATCAACATAACTCACTAGAGAATTTTCATTCTGTTAGTTCATCAATGGGAAATGTTTGGAATTTGCATTGTAAAACTGTCACCAGTTTGGATTTTGCTGGTTGTTAATAACACCACTGTTTCTTGTGGAGGAAGGCGCTGACAATTGAGCTGTTCATTCTTGACTGAACACTGAAGCCATTGTTTGCTGTTGGATTCCTCGCCTTTCAGTGGCATCTTTTTGCTCTGTGGTGAGCTTTGCCATGCAGGAAGAAAATGGGCATTATGCTGTTTTCTTTTCTGAGGAGCCTTATTGCCTTGTCAGGATCATTATATGACCAGTATAGACTGGAAGTGGTTCTCTGCTGGTATGAGAACCAAAACAATGTTCTGGTGTGTTACACTGTTCAGCTCTTGTGCTTTGGGTTTGCTAAGGAAAGGACTTCCTTGGAGGAGTTATCCCCAGCCTTCCTGCTCTGCAGATGGGGAAAAGCTGATTCGTTGCTTTTGTGAGAGTCACCCTCTTTATTTTGTTTTCCTATTTGTTATGTTTATGGCTTTGTAGTATTTTTCTATTTATATGGAATGTATTTCATAAGAATAAACTTATTCAGAAATGGGACTATTAAATAGCTTTTAGTAAACAATCTTTACTAACACTCACTGCCTGTCTTTATCTTTTTTTTTTTAAGTGTAATAATTTGTTGTTTGCTAATGATACCACTTTAATTTTTGAGGTCAGCAGTTTTATACCAAGAGAATCAATGCAGACAGCCTTTCAGAGCATAGCACAGCTTAGCAGATGGGTCATAGGAGGCCCTTTTAGCTGTCTCTGTCCTTTAGATCAGTCATGAACTTCCACTGAACAGGAAATAACCTTTGATTAAAAGAGTGAACTCAGGAGTCCTGCTATTGTATTCTCTGTAAGGCAAGTCTGCTGCTTTTGACAGAGCTAGCAAGTGCAGAGCACAGGATTCTCCCTGTATTGGAGCTTGTGGTGCAGGGGATCAATGGTCTAGGAAATTCCCCATGGAACGATCTGAGAAACTTCTTGTTTTACCAAATCCTGGGAGTAGTTTTCTGAAACACTTAAGAGGAAGGTTATTTTTGTTACAGATGCCTTCTGGTACCTCAGAAATGCACAAAATAAGTTGTCTAAGACAGATATATCGCCTGTCCACCTGGCTTTTTTTGTTGCCAGATGGCTTCCTCCACAGCAACTGAATCCAGAGCAATGCACATCACTTCTATTTTATAGCCTCTGCACACATGCAAAGACACACAAGTATTAATGTGCTATGAGATCCCCTTAAAAATCCTTTAGTTTATAGGTTCCAGCCTTAAACCCAAAAATCCTCAAACACCCATGTCTGTATACCCAATGCGTGGCTGAGGCCTTGCATTGTTTAGGATTGTAAAGCTACAGGGAAAGCTCTAGTGCAGAGAGAAAATCCAGACTCTTACCAGAAGAAAACATGATTTGAAAACAAACAAATGGCCCTTGGGTGTGGGTTGCAGTGCCTGCAGTCGACAGTGCTCCACCTAAATACAAAAGCAGTGCTGAGAAGTAGTTAGAGATAACACCCCTCTATCTGCAGGGCTGGCTGGCAGCAGAAGTGGCTGTGCAGCCAACTGGGAGCATATTTGTGTAACTGTAAGTGCAAACCATATTGTCTTGGGAAAAGAAAGAATAGAGGATAAAGCTTCACAAGTACCACCTGATGTCCTCAGTAGTGGAATTGTATCTGCAAAGTTTCATAATGCAGGGTTTCAGGCACAGGTCTTAATTCTTTGAGAAATTTCAGTAGCAAATCACTATGCAAACTACTAAAGGTTTTTTGAGGACATAATGTTCTTTATAAGTTTCCAGCATTGGAGATATCAGAATTGGCTTTTTTATTAAGCTGAATGTTGCAATTTCTTAGAAAAAAACACAGAAAAGCTATGTCCTCTGTAAGTAGAAGTGCAGCTGTCAGTGCTAAATTTCTTTATTAGAAAGTAAACTTCTTTATTTAGCAGCATTGTTAACTACTGTGTTATTGAATCACTGGTAGGTATGTCTTCCTTTCTGCATTCTCTGTTGCACTCAGTAAGGCAACACTTCCTTCCCAGATCTAGTTTCATTGACACTTACTCAGTTTCATGAGCTTTGCCCTACTGACTGGCAGCCTCCCTCTTTGCTTTGTTGAGAGGAGAAACAGTCCTGCCCCTGACTACAAATAAACCTTTCCACTTGGTATTCTGAGAAACTAAACCCCCTCGTTTAGGTATGGCGTCCAATCTGCATTCCAGTTCCTGGGATGCAGACTGGGATCTGTGCTGCTGTACAGTCTGCAGGAAGGTGTATGTTTATGGCTTTGGCTTTTTTCTTTCTCAGTAAACCTGTCTTTTATGGGAGAATGCTTAGGTTCAAAATGGAGCAGAGTCAGGATGCATCTTTACCTCACCACTGGAGTTGCTGATGAGCAGTGTGTAATTTCCAGTGCTTCAAGTAAAGGCTGAGACCTAAGGACGTTTTTAGGGTGAAGGCTGTGAGGCCAGTGCTGCATTTGTCTAATAAGAAAAGCAAATTTTTATTAACTTGGATTGGTCTAGCGTTTTTAGCCCCAGGGGCTGGACTGAACTGGGAGAGCTCTTGTGGGTGGCTCTTCCTCTGCAGGCTGTGCAAGGAGCCTTGCTCCTCTGCAAGACAAGCCTGGTTCTGCCTGCAAGGGGAGCAGGAACTTAGAGGACCTGCTCCTGCCTACTGAGGGAGAGTGAGAAGGCAAGAGGAGCATTGAATGCTGGAGCATGGTCTTGTCTGTCAGGTTGCAGTGCGTGGGAGGAGTTCGGGGAAGCAGTGTCTCCCTAAACACCTATACTCCCACCTTCTCTGAGAAGGGAGGAAGTGACAGTCTAAATGGAGTCATCTTTGTGGACTGGTGCTGACTGGTAAGTGACCTGTTGGATCTTGTTGACTCGACTGGAAGTATCCAACAGCTGTGAATGAGCTTGCTGATGGATTTAGTCTCTGCCTTTCCTAGTCTGCCCTAGGAAATATTGGTTTGAACCCCTTAATCTATGGCCTGTTACTTATTTCTTTGAAAGAAATGAAACTGGAAAAGTCAAGATTAGCACCATTTTATATGACTTCTCTGCCTGAGCAGGTGGAGTTTCCTGAAGGCATCTGAAATAGGGAGGTATACACAAAGCTGAAAGCCTGCTTTAGGGTATTGTTGGAAATGTTGGATACAGTGATCTTCTGGGGTGATGATGGCAATGATGATTTTATTGCTGCTATTGCCAGGTTTATGTTCAAGTTAATACTTTGACCTTTCCATAGGTACTGCAGATAGAACAGGAATAGTGTAGGCATTTCCAGACTGTCTGCCTGGACACGTGTACACATCAGGTTAAACATTTCTTAAAGCATTCCTGAGACTTTGGCATTCGGAAAGCTGGTTAAGATACTGTTACCTGAGACATGACCTCTTTATATTGATTCACTTATTAGTTACATAGTTTGCCTGCCAGATCTTATAACTGAATATATATATTTCTTTCAGATAGATTTAGGCAGATCAGAGATGTAAAGTAAAGAAAGGAATTTTTTGTGCCCTTTAAATAGTATATTCCTGTCATAATCTGATTAGAGAACTAGAGTGGTGAAAATTAATTTAAGAATCAAGACAGAAGTTGAAAAAGGAAGGAACAAGTAATTTTGTATTAATGAATATTTAACTTAAATGCCTAATATAACTTTTCCTGGAAATTTTACATTTTAACATGATCCTATTTCTTAAGGAGGGTACAAGTGATAATTACTAACATTTTCAAGCAATCCTTAGCTTATTTCCTATTTTCTAATCTGTTATCCATGGTTTAAAAAAAAAAAAGGAAAAAAGATGTTGTTTTGAGTTGCCAAGTTATAAATAAGCAAAGAATGAATAGCAGCGTAAATAATGTTTTTGTTCTATAAATAAATATACATATTTTTGTATCTTTTCATGACAAGCACTGGATTCTAAGTACTGGAAAACAGTGGGAATGCCTCTCTATTTAGTCTTGTATTGGACATATTTAACTATGAACTTTGTTTTTATCACTACCAGTCAGAGGAACATCTCTGTAATTCACCGTTGAACTTACCAGTCTTGTATTTTTATGTTTGAGCATGGTATGAAACTTCATGAGAGTTTGACCAAAGATCTGCAAAATCTCACTCCACTCTCTTGAAATAATCAAGAGTCCTGTTATGTAACCCAGGCACAGAAAGCAAAGGGAGTGACAAATCATAAATACCTGTATGGAAGGCATCTGGGGATGCATCTATTAACAAAAGTTTAAGTTGCACAAAATGAGAAATGTCTTTTTTGGAAGGAGGGGGGGGGGTTGTTTTTCTTTTAATGAAAGAATTACTGGCATATCATACCACTGGCAGCAGTGGAATCTGTTTCTTGGCAGTCGCTGAAGAGAACATCCCATTTTGATTTAAAGATTATTTTCTGCTTCAAACAAATTCCTGTAGTGGTTCCCATGGTTAGTACTGCACAGGAGTAGCAGAGCAGTGATTTACAGACAGCTCTACTGGTTTATAAAGCACAGGCTTTTCTGTGAATGTTTTCCTCTTCTTTTTTCTTCGTTACATCAAGGTGCTGTGGTTTTCTTTGTTTCGGACTTTGTGCTCAGCACATGTTCAATGCCTGTTAATCTTACGTGTCACTCTTTTGAGTAAAAGTTCAAACAACTAATAAGCAACTTGTAGTTTTTTGTTTATTTTTAACCTTCAGACCATTTAAGTGCTCAGTTGCTGCCTTTAAATGCTTTAAAATGATTCTAGTACCTGTGGTGCTCTAGCTCCTGGCAGCTTGTGTCTTCTTCTCTGAGGAGGCCTCACAGCTTTCTGCCTTGCTTTGTTAGTGTAGGGGAAACTGGCAGAACCAATTTAAACTTTTTAAAATTATCCAGTATAGAAGGACTATTCTTTGATCTCCACAAGCAGTTCTTCACTCTGACTTGAGAATTCTTGCAGTCAGCAAGAAGAGATCTTTCAGTTCTCAGGTGCTGTGTCCCCGGGATCTGTTTCTGGTGCCCGATCCAATTATAAATCCAAATTGCTCTTTCATTTCAGCCCCTAGGAAAGTTCTGGTAGCCTGAAAAAAAATTGAAAAATCTGAATATTCTAAAAACTGCCCTGGAGACTCCTGCTAACTGCTTGAGTAGTTAGGATACATATTGCACAGGGTGCTGGGTGGGCTAAATCCTTCCTAGAACCACAGTTCAGCTCCTGCTTGGGGCATTCAGCTGTCTTCTTTTGGTGGGATTGGAGATAGTTTAGGGAATTAATGGTTCTCCAGCCGCCAAGAGTATTCACAAAGCCTTGGGATGGACTCTTCTGGATATCTCTTGGCTGGGCTGGAGACTTGGCAGAAGTTGCTTGTTGTCCTTCTCCACCCTCCAGCTTACTGCAAGGGTCTCCTCTGTCGTGGTTAGGCCAGTGCTGCTTGTACACGTTTGAAAGAAAAAATTGTCAGGATTCCTTTTCCTTTTGCTCCCACCAAGGGTGTGCTGAGGGGTGCTTTGAGTGTTTTTGGCAATATTAGGAAATGGATGCTGAAAGAAAAAGTTTGAGCCATGAGGAGAAGTGCTCTGAAGTTAGGACATAACTGTTACAGGGATGACTGTGCAACACCCAGTTTGGCCCAGACTTGCCAGATATTTGGGTTTCCAGTTAGCTACAGGTTAGTGAGCTGCCCTGACTGTTGAAAAATGTGGGTTGCTCTGGTTACAGTGAATTGGCAGGATGACTCCCACCTAATCCCTGCATGGCTCCAGGGGTGGGTGGGAGCAGACACTGTTGTGTAGATTTGTGTTGTGCCAGATCTCCAGTACATCCCGTGTATGTTTTGTGATAAAAACTTTTCAGAAGTGTTCCAGAAGGCTAGATTAAGCCTGTAATGTTTTATCTGAAGCTTTTCACCTATGAAGGGGTGGGGGGAAAGGGGATGAAAAAGAGAGAAAACCTTCTGTTGTATCTCAAGGCAGCTTCCAGGGAGCTCTGCCTGAACTCCTGGCATCTTAGCCCAGTGATTGTGCTAAGCCCACTCCTGGACATCACTGGTATGATGGAATAGTGTCCTTTTTCTTTCTCTTTAGTATGGCTATGAGGCTGTATATATCATAAGTGCACTAGTGAATGCTCACCCCATCAAATAAACTTGTTTATTGACTTTGAACCTCTTGATTTTGTAACTTAGGTTAACTTAAGGTCTTCTTAATGTACTTAACTTTAAATATTTGGAAATATATATCAATGCCTAATGGCTTTAACAGTGTCTGAAAATATTGTTATTTACTATTCAGTATTCAGTTCAGCATGTTTGTAGTGCTTTTTGTTGCAGAAACCAAATGAAAATTATCTGTCCTCCATCTCATTCTGATCTTCAGTCATTGAGGCCGTCAACCTGATCTGCAAGAGCGGCACAAATAAAGCAGTTGAAGTTTGACTGCAGCCTCGAAATTTCTGAAACTCCTGCATTTGTTTTAGATTTAATTTTCCTGATAGTGGATTGAAATAAGGGATTGAAATTTTGAAACCTTGAATGAACTCAAGAGATGTGATTTTTTTTTTTTTTTTTTTTTTTTTTTTTTTTTTTTTTTGAGTTAGGACTCCTAACTTGCATGCTTCTCTGTTATTTTACCCCGGAGCTTGCTTCCTTTTTTCTTTTTATTGCTGATGCTAAAGTGACTTGTCAGTCTGGCTGTGGAAACCTAACCCATGCTTTTTTTTTCTTTAGGCACTCAGTGTTACTGAAACTCTGATCAAACCTTTGGAAAGATTTAGGAAAGAGCAGCTAGGAGCTGTAAAGGTTTGTCCCTTTATAAGTTTGTTTAATTTCTCTACTTGGATTGCATTGCAGTAATGACATGTAATTGGCAGAAACATACTGTTGTTTAGATTTCATGTAGTCACACTTTTCTGTTTCTGTTTTGAGAACTTGCTTCAGAAACAAATGGAATGTTTCAAGAAGAGAAGAATGTGTCTTCTCCATTCTTTCTCCTCACCTCCCTTATCTCTTATGTCTGGAATAGGAACAATCCTGCTAACAACCTGCCCCCCTTCCTAATGGGTAATCCTGTTCTGCCTTGTATTTGCTTGCAGTTGCACAACAAAGGCTGAAAAATATTAACTACCTAAAGGAACTTGCTCATCATGTGCCTTTAACTGCATTTTTGCTACCTGCAAAGTGAAAACTGCCTTTATTTTATTTTTTTTTCTTTTGCATAAATAACTCATTGCCTCTGTATGAGTGGAAAAAATAGGGATTGAGAGCCTAAAGATGAGATCTCATTCAAAGTACCTCTTTTTGGTGAAAGTGTTTGGTAATTTTTTTAAGATTGTCACAAAGTTGTGTATATTTAAAAAAAAAATGGCACAGTAAACTTCATGTATTAAATACAGACTAGCTTTGGATAAAAGTAACAGGGACAAATTTGACCTCTTTGTGCCTATCTTCCTTCTTGCAGTGAGGAATTTAAATGCTTATTAAAAAAAAAAAGGAAAGGGAAAAAAACTCCAGCTATTTATTACAGTTTTCTGTTGCAAAACTCAATTAATACATTTTCGAACTACCTGCATGTGTTTTATTTTATAATAATGATGTAATTACCAGTGATATTTAATAGCTAAGACAATGTTTCAATTACAAGAGCACTATACATTTTGAGTTTAGCAGGAATGATTAGCATGTTCTGCATATGATTTCAGTGTTCATGAATTGAAAATGCTCTGTTCAGCATAAATCCTTTCAGTTTAATAATACAATGAGCTTTGTGTAATTCTATGGACTTGAGAGAAGTATATTAGATGACCCAACCAACATACAATGAAAACTTGGTCTGTGAGGGACCAAGGGAAGAAAAAATTCATTCTAAATGTAACCTATTGTCACAGAAGCAGCTGTTTAATGAATGGATTATTTCAACAGTATTTTTGCTGTTAAAGAACATTGCTGTTTTGGGTATGAGAACTCCTAATGCTTTAAATTATCTCATATCTTCACTCATTTGTAGTCAGAATTTTGTTCCTGATGGTTCTAAGGCAAATTACATTGACATTGTCTACATCTCTCATTTTGCTTGGATGGATGTTTCATTCCTTGTGTCCCTACATACTGTTTCTGTGAAGCTGTAGCTATTATTTGTGATCTAACTTTTTTTTTTTTACAGAATTTGACCTTTAAATAGAACAGTCTTACATAATTGTATAATATTTAAATAAAACTCCTTTAAAAATATTTAGCTCTTGGAATATTCTTAACTGAATATTTATTCAATATAATCAAAGCGATGACACTGGAAATATAATACTACTTAGCTCTGAAAACCAAGTTATGGCACCTAGTGGTGAAATATATCTGGAACATTGTGTAGTATTTACTTTAGGAAAGATTTATATGGTACTATTACAAAATAAAAGTTGAATGTGCTGCCTCAGATTTTCCTGTATCTTACATCCCCCACTGATGAAATGGTCTGAGTTAGGTTTAATAAGAAAAAGAATAAGATAAAAGTTTAGTTCCATAGTGCTGGAAGCTGAGATCTTATTCAATTACCCCTCAATAAAAGGTGTTACTACTCTAATCCCAAATTACTTGTGTAAAGTTTCTGGCTTTGCCTATTAAGAAGTTAAGAGAACTCTTTTTTTTTTTCTGGCAGCACTCAAATATTCACCATATCAATGGAAACTTTGCTAATAAAACCACAGAGATCCACCCCCTTCCCCACACTCTACTTTCTTCCTAATTCTCCAAATGCTAATGTGTTATCTCTGATCACACTGATACCATATACATATCTTAATATTTCTCAGTTGATAACTAGTATTGTGGCTCCTTTTTTATAGGAAGTTCTTAGACTCATAATGGAGGGAAAACCACCATTTTTTGCAAAAGCCCTTTCTGAGAAGCAATCCTAAACAGCTTACATCCCCCTTAAATATAATGCCATTTTCAGAATCTAATGTTTAGAGAACAAAAATGTGGCTTGCTTATAGTGTATATATAGTATTATTAAAAGTGAAAGGTTAAGAGGGGAAAAAAAAAAGAGCAACTACGTCTGTAGAGTTTAACCAGGATTTTGGATAGAATACATACAAATTAAATTCCAAAACTACAGTTGACATAAAAATATTGTAATTGAACTGGTACCTTTCTGCTGAGTAAATCTGTGTCAGTTCTTGAATATGTAATGCTTGATTTTACTTATTTGAGGTTATTTTCTCCTGCAATTAGATATAGTAAAAATAGCTTCAAAACTGATTGGTTGAATTCATCAATACTGATTTTTGCCTTTACACACTGTTAGAAAATTAGAACTGAGGAAACAATTTGTTTTACAATGTCTTCTACTAAATTAGATCCAGGAACTCAGATTTCCTAGAAATATTTAATGACTGTCCTTCTTCCAGTGTATTGCTTTTGGTGGTCAGAGAAATGGATTTGCATGTGCAAATGATATTTGTTTGTGTCTGTGAGAATTTTTATTTTCCTAATATGATTTTATGTTTTATGGATATTTTTCTTTACTTTAAAAAGTCTTTTTTTTGTCATGTGCACAGTAAAACTGGTAGGAACAAGAATTCAGCAGAGAGGTCATTGTATGGCTTTAAAGTAAAGAAATCCTGTGGAATATGGAGGTGTATTTTCTTTGGATTTTGAACTGTTGGAACTTTCCCCCTGTCAATTTTAGAAAGATTGGGTTTTGTTTTTTTTCAGGGAATCTGATAGTTCCATTTAAGATCTCTATTCAAAAACAAGGTGGTGTGAATGATCCCTGAAAGTAATGAAAAATGCAATAAATCAGAAAGTGGTCTGTTTTTTCGCTCTTTTGACTTAGAAGATGTAAGCATCTGTGTGATAAGCTACACCATAATGATGCAATAGGATTTCATTTCAAGTTAACCTTTAAATTAATTTTTTAAATGAGATGGAAACATCCTTTTCTTTACTTATCGGAGCTATGATAGTTTTTTCTCTTTGGTTCTGATTAATTAGAATTTTAAAAGAAAGAGTCTTACGTTTTTATGTATAAATGATTGCTACTTCATTTCTGTTCTAGGAGGAAAAGAAGAAGTTTGATAAAGAGACAGAAAAGAACTACAGTTTGTTAGAAAAACATTTGAATTTGTCAGCTAAGAAGAAAGAGCTACAATTACAAGAGGTATTGTTACCTCTCTATTTTTATTTAAGCTAAAGGCTTTTGAATAAGTACATGTACCTCTGCAAATGTAAACCCAACATTCGTAGTGGTAAAATAAAAAAAAAATTTCCACTGGAAAGGTTGGTAAGAAAATCAGTAGTATATGCTGAACTTAGTGATGTATCCCTGCCATTTTCTGAATCAAGGGCTTTGTGTGTGTATGAAGCAATGAACATCATGTTATTTTTTATGTATTTTTATGTTATTTTTTGCAAAATGCAAACATATTGTGAAAAACTCTGTATTTCTTATCAGGCTTTACCATGGATGTAATTTGCTAAGTGTATTGACTAAGTGTCCTGTGATAATACTTTGTGCAAAGCACGGCAAGACCTCTTTTCCTGAATAAAAGTGGATTTGTGCTTTTTCTCACGTTTTGAAGATTTGTTTGGGGAATTTTTGAGTAATGCTACAAAAAATTTGTTGACAATTTATAACTTAAAACCAGATCTGTTTTGCCTGGCGTTCCTTCTGTCCCTCTGGGTTTTTTATCATCATACTTACTTGTAATAATTTTTATTGCTGGAGGAGCAGCAAATAGCATGTGAGAAGACTGCAGAGAAATCTTGCAGAGACTTGCTGTAGCCGGAAGGATTTTTTTTCCCCAGATAAATGTAATTATGTCAGAATTATTAATGCTTAGACCATAAAAAACCCCAATGTTTTCCTCAGAGATAACACTTCTCCCTGCCTTCTACCCCATCCCAAATGGTCTATACCATTTTTCATAAAAATGGGTAACTGACAAAGTTATCTAAGAACTTAAAAACTCTGATTGCTCTCAAGTTTCACTAGAATGTTACTTTGCTGTACTGCATTTGCAACACAGGCCCTCAGATGTGTAAACAAGTGTCTGTTGGGGAACTGAGTTGTCTTGGTGAAGTTACTGGGCATTGCTCATGCATCAGGACCTGTACTTCTATCAAATTGATCAGCTGCCAAAGAACTTGATGCAGAAAAAAAATGATAAAGGATTAAGTCTGACATCTTGATGAAATATGGTTCTCAATATCAAATCTAAAATGAGACCTACCCTCAATGGAAAAATACAAAATACCTGCAAGAGGCATTTTGAAGCTGTATCAAATATGGTCTGAAGCTTTAAAGTATGTGCAAAGTCTAGAAGAAGCAAATAGATTTGTTTCCAATGTCCTTCCATGAACAAAAATTCTTGAAGTTTTCAGTCAGGCTCTTTCATTTGTGCGTTTAATTTTGGAGTATAAATGTATAAGCATTTGGAAAAAAAAAAAAGACCCTTGCAGCATGTTGTCAGTGCTAAATAGGAAGCACTCTCTTGCTCAAGCTTAAAGAATAGGTATATATAAATGCACTGGAGCTTTCTAATTTATTATTATATATGGCTGGTTGTGTCAGTTCCTGACTGGAGTAAATAAAAGATTCAGGGATAAATTTGACAAAAATTTGTTGAATAACATGCCATGATTTGGAGTGTGTCTTAGATTAACGTAGTCTTTGACTCTGTTGGTGGAGGGGCATTGCTATAATTTCACTGAGACACAGTCTTATTTCTGTTTTATTGTGTCTTATTTGTGTATTTCTTCAGTAATACACAAAGTACAATGCAACAGTGAGTGAACTTGCTGGGTGCACCCCGAGACTTGTGCCTCAAAAAACTGAGGAGAGGTGTGATAATTTATTTACAGGGGAATTGAGATGAAGCAGTAAAATGGCTGTGCTGAGTATTGTACTCTGGGTTGTGTGGGGAGGCAGCCAAAACACACAGCTGAAAAACAAAGAAGAGAGACAGGAACGGGCTTACATGGGGCTTTGGTGTACATAGGGCAGTCTTCCAGTTGATGAACCATACATCAAAGTGACTTGCTTACTGATATATATATCATTTACTTACTGATATATATATGTCAGAGCTTTATTTTTTTAATGGCATTTGTGGTTATTCCCCTTTAACTGCTGACAGACTTCTAGCACAGAGTCGTAAAGCCAAGCACGTCTTAAGGCAAAACTGTCTTAAAGCTGATTTGACTTATCCTCTTAAAGCATAGCAGTCACTGTTCTGCCTGAAGGATATAGTCTCAGTAGTTAAGAGAGAGTCCATGATAGTAAGTCTGGTCCTTTCACCTAACCCTTTCTCCATTTCCTTTTGTAATATAGTGTGGAAACGTTTGGTGTCATTACATTGGCAAAGACTAAGTGTTAGTTACTTTGAGTAACCCCTTGTAGCCTTTCTTTAATGTGTTTTAATAAAAGTTTCTGTTACCCAGTTTAAGTTTAAGAAGGGCCTCGTGTACCTTAAATACTGGAAAATTAAATATTTTTGTACAGATGGATGGCAGCTGAAAAAGTAACTGTTCACCATCAGTATGATGTTGTCATTCCAGCGAAGCTGTGCTAAGTGTCAGCTGCAGCTAGTAAAGGCTGCATTTTAAAATATTTGATGCTCTGTGGACACTTGTGAAGCGTTGTACCAAAAAGTGAACTTTTTTCTATTGTGTTTCTTGCCAGTCAGAGTGGGCACAGGTGTGGCATGGGTACAGTAACATTATGGCTACTTACAGCAGTTATTTGGGTTATAGACTAAAACTTACAGTACTAGCAATGTAGTTTTCAAAAACAATATTTTCTTCCTTAATTTGACTGGAGAGATGATTTCTCCCTTTTATAATGGAGGATACTCCCAGCTCCCTCTCTCTGTTTAGGGAGAGACTTTTGCAATGCTATTAAAGCAGTGCACAAGTACCTGCTCTGGTATATTTGGCTTGAGTTCCATAGAAAAGAAACTTGAAGAGGTGTTATTGGAACTTTTCTGAAACAATCAGTCTCATGATTCAGAACAACATGTTACCTAGTAAAAGGGAATTGCTGCTGCAGTTCAAAAGTAAATGAATTATCTATGTGGTAAAGGAACAAATCCCAGTTTGGAGAAAATTATCTTATCCGCTTGCCACTTGTATGCTGTGTGTGTGTCATCTTGAAGCTGTCTGCAAATGACTTTGAAACTGGATGTGTTCTTTGTGCAGGCTGATAACCTAGTGGAGCAGAATAGAAAACACTTCTACGAGCTGTCCCTCGAGTACGTGTGCAAGTTGCAAGAGATACAGGAGCGGAAGAAATTTGAGTGTGTGGAACCTGTAAGTACCAGTGAATTCAGCCTATGCCGTGTTTCAGAAGAGTAGGCTGAGAAGGAATGCAAGTGGGCAACAGCCAAGCTCTGTTTTCTGGAAAATACGTGCAGTTTTGTGATTTAACAGAATTTAAAGCAACTTGTTACATCTGCCCAAATTCCTGGTATAGATACAGATAACCAGGCACCTCAAAGCTTACCTCAGTAATTACAGTGCATTTGGAACCACTGATGCTGATTGTCAGAAAATGTGTGAAACCTTTTGCTGTACTACAAAGCCCTCAATTTACCATGTGTGATAGAACAGAGGGTTCAAGATTATGTTGGTGTCAGGCTACTTGCATTGCGGTTTTTTTATCCATGAAACAATATTTGCTGACTAATGTAAGGAATCTAATTTTCAGTATGAATGTAGGACTTAGAGGCCTGCTAGGGAAGAATTGCAGATTTAAATTAATTGAGCACGCTGTTGTATAGAAAGCCCATTATTTGGTAGCCTGATATGTTTAAAATCCCTTGCAATTGAATCTATGTAGAAATCAAGGGGTTTCACTGAATTTAGGTGAAAATCTTATGTGCACCAACCAGACTTACGTAAATTTCTGAGAAGAGCTTATTCTAAAATTTTCTGAAATGTGCATTAGCTTTGTAGCATAAATGAAATTTGTCATACAATAAGAGAACAGTAGGTGTAATACTGAGATAAAGGCAGGATGGGTTGTAGAAGTGTTTAATTTGCTCATGCTCTGAAGTCTGTTTTTTTGTGCCAAGTCTGTCCTTTTATTCTGATACAATTACTTTAGCGTAATAATGAAAGAAGTTCCAAATGACTCCAGTCAAAGTAGTTGGTCATTATGGAGCTTATAAGAACTGTCTGTTTTAATATAGTTTATCCCTGTGTGAAGAAATTGCTAAAATCCCTAAGGGGGAATAAGTTGCTGTGTTTATATTAACATTGTTCAAGGAACAGAAAGATGCTGTGGAAAATAAGCATTTAAAAAAGTATTAAAAAATTGTGTTGGATTTTTATTTTTTTTAATCCTAAATAGTTTTTCATTTGGTTATTATGTTTAAAACCATTTGAAGTTTCCTCAGAGCCACACTAGAGTAACAAATCTTCAAATGATGTGTTAGAAACATGTCCCCTTCTCAATTCTGAAAAATCCCTGTGCATGGGGCTGAACTTCATGTTGCTTAATTTGGATTTACAGTTTACACTAGAGTAATAAGCTGAAATATAGTACCAAATTCTTATTTCTTTTTCCCTTAATAATACTTTATGTGGTTTTTAGCATTTTTGAAAACTGTTTATTTGCATATGACTTCAGAGTTTATTAAATAGGTTCTTTGGTTTGTTCTCTTTAGAGAGTTCTTCTTTCATGTGTCACTTGCTTCTTTCCAACAGCCTGAACCAAATGGGAGAGTTAGACAGGACTGCACGTTGTACCAGGATAGTATAACTCATTCCTTCTTTTAAATGGAAGTACTGAAGTCAGAAACTGCAAAGTTGATCATTTGCTGATGCTGACAGAAGGTCAGATCTGTGCACAAAAAAGCACTGATGGGTGGAGTTACTGAATGGAAAGCTTCCTTCTTTGAACAAGCCAGATGACTCTGACAAGAAAGTCAACTCCACATGGTCATTAGTAGAGAGAGGAATGACCAGGCAAATGGTGACTAAAAGACAGGATGATTACCTCCTTGTGCACAAAGGTTTATTCCAGACATCATTGATATCAGATCATCCGTAGGAAAACGTTACATAGGAAAGTTTGGGAGATAGGGAATATACATTCCCTGTGGTCAAAAGGAAAGTAGAGATCAGCTGTGAAATTCCAGAGTCAGGACTGTCCAAAAGTGCCTATGTGCAGCAGTTGTATACAAGTAAATGGAGTTTTTGTTCTAACAAGTTGTATTTCCGTTTCAGGTGCTGTCGTTTTTCCAGGGTTTGTTCACTTTCTATCATCAGGGATATGAACTTGCTAAAGACTTCAATCATTACAAAATGGCCCTGCAGATAAATATACAAAATGTAAGTTGAGTCTACTTATGTGAGCAAAATCACCTGCTAAGGTTGCTGCATGTGCAATATCTGTACAACCAATACTTACCGCGGTGTTAGTGTGTTGCTTGGGAACTCTGGGGATATGGTGCCATCTCCTGGATAATCAGCCACATCACTGAGCAAATCATTACTAATTGCAGCGAGTTCTTTTGTCATTTCTAATAATATTGTAAATAAATAAGCACCAAATAAAAGACCCGGTCTCCTTTTTATATTTTTTAATAGAGAAATAGCGCAAGGATTATCATGAAAGAGTTGAAAAATGGATAAAGTCTGTAAAAATGCATGCAGCACAGAATTCAGAGGCTGGGTAATGAAATGCCAAGTTTTTCAGTATTTTAGGTGTGTTTTGAAATCGAGTGTGTGGTGGTGGTGATGTCTGAGGGTCCTTGATAGCGCTCTGTTATCCATAGCTAAGAAAGAGAAGAAAAATAACTGGGAATTCTTTTTTCTTTTTTTTTTTTTTCTTTTTTGGCATCACTGCCAGGTGTGTGAGTTGGAGTTTCTGTTTGTCTTGCAGCTGCCCTTTCAGGCAAGGAACATCTTGGTGTTAGCACCCGTGATATCTGTGACAAAATGATGTGTTCCTTCAAGGACAGGCTAAAGGGGGCCACTGCTAGTTTATTGTACCCTCCTACCAGATTGCCCAGTGTGATCTGGTCAGGAATGGGAGAGCAGGGAGCAAGGTGACAGGGTGAAACAATGGGACTCACAGAGTGGTGGGACTCAGGTGGTCTGTTTGCTTCCTTGGGTATAAGACTTTCTCAGAGAAACTTGCATGTGCCTGTTGGTAGGAAGCAAACCATGCACCTTACTGCAAACAATCAGTTCCTGATAGTGCATCTGCTTTGTTGACCTCTGAGGGCATCTGAACATAGAAGCTACTTCTTGGAGGTGGCAGTCTGTTTTTAGAAATGGCTTAACTAGCAGGGAGGCAGAAAGGCGGAAGAGAGGATTACAGTTGTTGTAACACATAGTGACGTGATTCATGTGCTGTGGTACCATTCCTTTAATTATCTTCCCATATGTTTAAGTCTCAAGTTTCCTTTTGAGCTGTTGTTTGGTTTGGGAAGGGGAACTGATTAGTGGTAACTTCATAAGCAGACTTCTGTGACAGAAGAAGTCAATGCTTCTGGAGGAAAGTTTAAGACAGACTTGCTTCTTTTGTATGCTTAGCTTAACAGAGGGAGGAGCAGCGTGGAGCTGCAGTGGATAGAGGGGAGGTGATGCAAGATGGGCAAGAAATTAAACATGAGAGGGAAGTTGTGATATGGTTTTGAAGAGCTAGATTTCAGATTAAGGATGGAAAAGAGCCAGTGAAGTGATCTGAAGAAGTGATGAGCATTAAGAAAGTAAGCTGATCTCAACAGCTGCAGTTTCAATTGACTGAATGGTATTATAGTGTGCCCCAGCAAATTCTAGAGAGGTTGAACATTACAGCTCAAATGTAATGAATAGATAGAAAGAAGCTGTAGAAAGAAAGGAGGACAAGGATTAACAACTATTTGAGGTAAGAGGAGAATAGAAGGAAGCATCTGAAAAGATCACGAGAGGGCAAGGTACATTCTCCACTGTGTTGAACAAAACTTCCCAAGGGAAAAATGAGCTGGGGCTTGGCTGTGGTACAGCTGAGCTGCTGGCAGAACGCTGGCTTGATGTGTTAGAAATTGAAGGGTACAAGGTTCAGCATGGAGAGCCTAACTGGATATGGACAGTGATTTGAGAGTTTCCAGTGTAGCTCTAGTAATTGCCTTCCCTTTTTTTTCAGGTTGTCTTTACTTTGAGAATTATGCTGTGGATTTCCTCTGCCCACGCTGCTCCATACCCTGCTTTCCCCTCACTGCCCCTCTACCCCCCCTCAAATGAAAGAATCAAAAAGACCCACCCCAGCCTTCCAGCCCAAGCACTAGAAAGCTGATTCTTCCAACAGCCATCTTCTCTTATAGAACCCCACATCTCCAACTAGATACTGGTGCACTATCAGGACTTCTCCTTGCTAAAAAACCTGGCCTTCCCTGGGAAGAGGGGGCATAGCCACGCTGGTGCAGCAGCTGTGGTTGACTCCTGGTTAAGCTCAGCTTTGTCATAGCACAAAACGAAGATAGAAATTTCCTTCAGGTTCCTGGAGCCCAGGGTCCTTCATCCCACCATTCCCAGGATGCATTTTACACACTTAAATTTGTGATCACTGCACAGCTTGGACAAAGACCCTGGCAGGATCATTTAAAGCATCCAATCTTGAAGTGATCAGTGCTCAGACAGGAAGGTTTAGGTATGAACAGTCTGTCACTATCAATTTTTTTGCCTTTGTCCTGTGGGCAGAATGTGTTTTTTAATGCAGCTCTTCTAGGAAATTATGAAAAGAAGCTTATAAAATGGTTGGGAACCTTGGGAATTAGTTATGGACAGGGTCTAACTCCAAAATTTGCAAGCAAATGTGAGCAGAAATTGGGATGATAGGTATGGGAAGAGTTTAGAGCAGTTGTTTTGCCTGGAGATAAGAAAGGTCATTTTTCTCCAGTCATCACCTAACGAATATCTTCAGCTTTCTTCTGTAAAACATGTGGATATGGGTGGCTGCTCAGATCTGCTTGCATAGGCTACATTTGTGCCCATGAATAAACTTCTGCACATAAATCTGAAATCTGCATGTACAGATGGCTGGTCAGGAGTATGGTGTTGGAACTGCCTATATACAAACACTGAGACTTGTTTATGCTCGTGTCAGTGTATCCTTATCCTGGGGAAAAAATAAAATAGGTGAGGCAACATTTTCAGAAGCTCATCCATTTTCAGAAAAGTAAAAGTGCTTTCAGAAAACAACAAGACACATAAGCATGAATCTGGAAGTATGTGCTTTCCTCAAAACACATGTACCAGCTGGGTGAAGTACCTGATGGAATTTAACTGTGTATTTTCAGTGTTTGCTGTTTGGACAGGTGCCTTTGTGGAGAAAACGAGTTATTGTTGTGATTGTTTTGGTTTTATTTGCTCATTGACCACTTATCAGTGTTTTTCAGAGCAAACTGAAGAGTTTCTTGTGTCAGGTGTTCACTGCTGTTATTTTGTTTAGTCCTATTGTATAATTCGTGGATTGTATGGTTACTTTCTGTTTATTTTTACTAATATTCTGATAAATCTCTTCTGGCTGCTTGCTGACTTTGGGAGTGACATTCAGGAATAATAATCAACGGGACTTTCAGGGGTTTTTTGGGGTTTGTTTTTGCTTCTGCATGTGTGTGCTCAAAACATTTGGCATGTATATGTTGATGACCTTCCTATCATTTTTTTTTTTCCTCAATAACCACAGAAAATCCTCTGCTTCCTGACAGCTAGGAAGAATATAATGAATTAAGCCAGTATCTGTAGTAATATTTCTGTAAGGAAACTTGAATATCCAAATTAATTTTGCATTCAGTATTTCACTTCTTTCTGAACAGGTCAGCACATGGTTCTAGAAATCTACTCTGGCGCTCTTTGTGTGCTTTCCACAGTCATAGCAGCCAATATCTAAACCATACATTAATTTTGAAGAGTGTCAGAAAACCTGGAGAGTAAATATATATGGAAATTGTGCACTGACTGTCCTAAAATAGCCTGAGTCATTCTCTCATTTTATAGTTATTTTTGATGAGTTGACCCTGGCTGGATGGCAGGTGAGCACCAAAGCTGCTCTGTCACTCCCCTCCTCAGCTGGAGAGTTTGTGGGTTGAGATCAGGACAGGGAGAGATCACTCACCAATTACCATCACAGGCAGAACAGACTTGACAGGGGAAAGTCAGTTTAAGTTATTACCATCTTAGGGCAGGGTAACAAGAAATAAAACCCAGATCTTAAATATACCTTTCCACCACCCTTCCCTTCTCCCAAGCTTAGCTCTACTGCTGATTTTCTCTACCTTCTCCCCCTCACTGGTGCAGAGGGGACAGCTTCTTAGAAAGGTCCCTTCTGTAGCACCCCTGCACACCAAAACCTTGCCATGCAAACCCAGTTCATGATTATAACTCCGATCTGCCAGAAAGAGTAAGTCTTTCTTCCACTCTCATTACTAAAGAGCTTTTGCTGTCTTCTTTTAGACACGAAATCGTTTTGAAGGAACAAGGTCAGAGGTAGAGGAGCTCATGAACAAGATCAGAAGGAATCCTCAGGAGCATAAAAGAGCAAATCACTTCACGATGGAAGGCTACCTCTATGTACAGGAAAAAAGTAAGGTGTATTTTGTATTCCATAGTGCCCATATTGTGCATATAGGCAAATCTTATTTCTACAGGTAACATAAAGAAGCAAAGTGTTTACAGTTTATTAAACAGTCATCCCAGTAAATGTTCAAAGCCTCTAATGGAAGTGTTACTGTGGCTCATAAAAGGACATGGAGCTGAAAGTGTGACAGTTCTTAGTAAGCATGTCTGAATTTGTGGAAGTTTTAGTTGACCAAAGAATGGATTTCATGTTATTTTTAATCCCCTACTCATGACCTCCCCTAGAACTATCAAACATTTTTTTGTCAGACAACATGAGTTGTCAAATTACCTACTGAAAATTGGGCTAGTTTAGTATGCTGAAATTGAGGGTCATTTCCTTGATTCAGTGATATGCTTTCAGTACCTAATTGTGATCATAAGGTCAAATAAAGCAGGCCATATGTTTGGTAGCTGCTGTTAAAAATCTTGCTGTGAAGGTGTATGTCACATGCATAGTATCCTGGCAATACTTCAAACAATTATAAATCTTTCTCACACTAGTAAAAAAGCCAAATGCAGAGCACTTGCTGCTCAAGGAATGACAACAAAGTAATCTTTTTTTAAACATTTTGCCTAAGTCGTATTTTTAAGATGTCTGCCCTTATAGAAGGAGAAGATTGCTTTGCAAACCTTTTTTAGGAAAAGGGGAGGAATAGAAATGAGCAGATAGGTAGGGTCAGAATCCAAGTTTGAACAGTTAACATTATGATGCAAATCTCAACAATACTCCATGCAGTAAACTGGGCTCTTAAGTATGTATATTCTATGTAAGGTGTGCACTGCTAAGTAGTTAGAAGTGACTTTAGGTGTCAGAAGTTGTGATCAGACCCTAATCAGTAGATTAATTAGTAGATATTGTAGAAATTGCAACACGGGTTGCAATCTGTGGTTATTTAGCTTCAAGTTACCAAGTGTAAATCTAGCTTTCCATGTTCCGCTAAATAAAGTTTCCAAGGGGTATTTATTTTATAGGTAAATATTATTTTGTCTATAGTAGTGAAACAAAGATATGTAATTTTTACATATTTTTACTCTTTACAATTGTCATTAGGCATAAATGTGAAATAATACATTTATCACTTTTTAGAAGAGTAAGCACCTGTTAACATTTGTATTATGTTGTATTATATTATTAATTCATACATTTGTTTTAAATACTGCATTATTAGGAGTTAATTGTTAGGCTCTGAAGTATCATTTTAAAAAGTGGGAGAAGAAAACACAGGAGCTGGAAAAAAATCTTATTTAATGCTTTTGTGTTATGTAGGACCTGCTCCCTTTGGTTCCAGTTGGGTGAAGCACTACTGCATGTATAGGAAAGAGACAAAGAAGTTCACAATGATCCCATTTGAACACAGATCAGGAGGGAAAGTTGTGAGTATATTTTTGTATTCCACACTTATACTTGTCCTGTATCAAGATCAGAGGATGTGTCAGATAAGATGTGTCAAGAACTCTCTCTCTCCCCTCCTTGCCCCTATTTTTCTTCTTTCCTCATGCAATTCATTCTGCCATTTAAGTTATGGATGGATTAATAGATAGGAATTCTGTAGACTTTCCAGTTGCTTCCTTTTAGAAGACCAGAGAACATGGTACCGATAACACGTAATGTTTCACTATTTAGAATCTGGTTTATTCATGAGGCATTTAACTTATTAAAGTATAAATCAGGAAAATATGATAGACTTAAAAATTTCTTTCTTAGATTCTCCAGTTAGATTTTTATTTTTTTTAGAGATGTAAGAAGTGGGATTAGAAAAATGGATTTTCATAGGGATATAATTCATACTGATAACTGAATGTAATTTCAGGTATCTTTGATAGTATCTGAAATATTCAAGACCTGAAACTTTGTTGATCTTTAAATGGCTTTAATTCCTTCTGAAGTAGTTGGGAATTGATGACACTCAGCACCTTCAGAGATGACACATTGAATGAATGCATTAATATGGATGAAATGCATTTTGTTGCAAGGAAAAAAGATATCTGAAGGTGGAAAATAATGCTTGAGTCAATATGCCTGTAAATGCAGCACCCTGTTCTGTCTTCAAATTTGGATAGAAGATCATGTTGTTTTAATTTTATCAAGTTATTATATCTTATTAGTTTGAGCAGAGGGGAGATAGCTGTCATCATTTTGAGGATGTGTGTATTTACACATGTGTTGAACTTGGAAGAACCTTTCAAAAGCTCTGGAAAACCTGATGTACTGAAAATTAGTGGTATTTGGCTTCCTTAATCACATCAGTACTTCTATGAATTTTTTATCCTGATTTACTCTAATTGTAATAAGCCTTTTTAGTTAATATAATATATAGTATGTGTCTAAGCATTCAGCATTCTGAAACACTTTTGAAACCATTTTTGCTATATTAAAAGACCTCCCATTTGGAAACCCACAACGCAATTACTCCTTCAGTGACAATCTTCTGTGTCAGAGATGCTGAAAAAGACAGTAAATAATTAAAATGTACGGTTAGTCCTGATTAAATCTGATACAACTCATTCACAGGTGAGTTCATGTGATTTCTGGGTAAAAAAAGATCCTAGTGCTGATTGGTCTTGAAGAGAGAAATGCTTCTGTAAGACAGGTTACAGATAGTAAAGAGCACTGTTCTAGCTGGTGTAGCAATAACCTTTACTACAGAAATCACTGATCACCGTGTCTGACAAAAAATGGGAAAGGTCTCTTATTGTATGCTTATATTGTAACAGGTGCTAAATCTTTATGGCAAAATGGTTTTTGTTAGTTCAACTTACTGTGGTACTGAGTCATGCTGCAAAGTTCCAGCTGAAATGGACTCAATATTTTTGCATTTACGTCCCATAAATGGCCACAGAACTCGTTGTGCAGAGAAGTGAACAGCAAACATGAACGAATTCTTTTGCAAGTGTCAGTTTTCAGTATAACTTTTGCCATTATTTTAGTATAAATTTGCCTTACTTGTTTTGTAACAGCTGGCTAATTGGAGCTTTCAATTACTGGGTCAAGCACATAAAAACTTTCTTTTCACAGGGCGATGAGGAACTGTTCATCCTTACCTATTGTACCAAAAGAAATATAGATACAATAGACAGACGATTCTGTTTTGACTTAGAAGCTTCAGACAGGTAAGCTTGTGAAACAGACTAAGAAGCAGTTAAAACTACTACAGTAAAATTACTGTTGTGTTTTCTTCTGATTTTCTCAGTACTCGTTCAGACTGCCAGTTGGAAATGGTCACTGGAGGGGCAGGCAAACACTACTATGGCTCACTCAGTTTTACCTCAGCTGTGTGTAGGTGAAACAGGGAGGAATTAAGCTTAAATGCAGATGCCATCTGAGCTCGCATGAAAGAAAAACACAGAAAAAAATCTGAGAAACTATTAAGAGTTGTTGTTATGGTAGTGAAGATATATGGCTTAAATTGAAATACATGTTGCTGTGATGAAAGACTGTGGTAACAGTAATAATTCATATAATCGTGACCATTTTGTGCTACAATCTTGCTTTCCAAAATGATGTGGTGCTAAAGATAAATGCTGGATTTTCAGATTGAAAATAAGATTTTGAGGCCTTTTGTGGCTGGTGTAATTGTCCACTGCATCTTGAATGTCATAGCCACTGTTGTTCTGAAGCACCACCATTTTGTTGTGCACTTTTTTCACTAGAGGCTCTCAAAATATGATAAATATTTGTTTTCAATGGCATTGTAGTCTCCTTCATTTATGAAGGTGAGAGAATCCAACTTAATAGGGCACTGCAAATAAATACAGGTGTGGTAATGCTACATTTTCTTGATGCAGATTGTATTTATGCAGAAATGGATCATATCTAGAATTAAATGCTAGATATAGTGGACTGTTGCTGCGTTTTAACATTTCCACCCCCTTCCCACCCTGCTCTGAGCTGTTTTTAACGTATACGTTTGCTCCTTACTTATACCAGTTAACTGTATTCTAATTTATAGTGTAGTAGGTCTTCAAGCTTTATGGGATTTTTGTTTTTGTTTTTCCTATCAAATTCTTAGTGCTTTTCACTTCAAAGGCTGAAGTGGCCAGTGCTGTCAGGCCCCTCTGTCCTATGACTGCTATGGTCTGTGAATGTATCTGTGATAAGGATGATGTGAACGAGCACAAACTTAGATACAAGGCTATGCCTAGTGAGACTGGCCTACCTGAGGCATGTCCATTCCTATAGCAAGCAATGGGTCGAGGGATGTGAACCTACCACTGCATCAGAAAACTTCTAGCTCACGTGGCAGATGACAAGATACTCATTTACAGCTCAGGTGGCATTTGCCACCAGCCTACAGCATGGTTTGAACTTGCATTTTTAACTTGAGAAGGATATGGCTTAACTATTCTAACACAGTGTTCCAAGAGTAGGAGAGTAAAGATTTATACTCTTGGAAGCAGCTCCTCTTGTGTCAGTGTATTGGTCAGTTTGGATAACAGATTTCAAACTGAGTCTGCTAAAGTTGTTAAAAAGTAGCATGAGAAATGTCAGTCTGTCCCCCCCTGTGTGTCATCTGCTCAATGGGGTACCTCAAGTTTAAACAGAGAAGGATGGAGAGCAGTGCTTCCTTGATCCTCCAAAACATTTTCTCATTCTTTTCTCTGGTAAAAGTGGGAAAAGTCTAATTCATCTTCCTGTCTAGATGTAATAGACACAACTGGTCCACTGTGACCTTGATATCAGACATTTTTCTTTTAATAATATATGTGTGTAGTACTGAGGTGTTCCCATGGAGATTAGTTCTGTGCTACAGGCCATTAGCTTGTTTCCTTGGTATCAGTTCAGGGCACACTTATCCCTCAGCTTGTCCAAGTTAAAAAATAACATACAGATTGATGGCTGGGCACGGGGTTTTCTTTGTTACTGTGCTTTGGAAGGAGGCAAGGTCGTAAAATTTTGGGAAAGGCTTTTCAGTAACAAACATTCAGCCTTGTGTGTGATTTGAGCATTACTTGGAGCTAACTGAAAATTTACTTATTTTTCTTTTAAAAGGAAAGCTGAGGATTTTTTTGTTTTGTTTTAGTTTTTTTAAAATCTGATACTTATGACTATAAGCTCTGAGGGGCTAGATTCCTGGCTAAGTCTCTGGGAAGTGATGTTTTTGTTCTGTTTCTACTACTCCATCATGTTTAGTTGAAGGTGACTAGTGATAAATATAGAGAAATTTAAATCTTAAGGAGACAACAGAGTTCTTCTGGTGTAGGAAAAAGATATTCTATTGATAAAGAACTGAAATACTACTTAGATTTTAATTTTTCCAGTGCAGGACAAGGAGGAGGGAAGGCTTTGTCTCTTTTGACTTTAATTTGTAGGCAAATAAATAGTATTTCATGCAGTATATACTGAGTTTGAGGTATTGCCTTTAGGTGATACTCTTGGATACTTTGACTGTTGTAATTTAGTGAAAAGAAGGAACATTTTCCCTGCATAAGTTGTAGTTTAAACTAGTAAAAGGAAGTAGACAAGAAAGAAACAAATGAGCATGTGGGGGTTTTTAGTTAGTTTACTGTGAATGTTTTTTTCAGTGAGTGATAAAGTTTGCATGTTTATGATGGCTGCAGTTCTGCACTGCAGCCAGACCCATTCCCACTGGAAAAAAACTGGTATGGCTTGAGAAGCTGCATTGCTTACTGTCATTGCTAATACCAGTATTACATTGTTTTAGTCTTAAAGGTTATTAATTGCAGAAATTAATGTCATCACATGTTGTCTGAAAAGAGATTTTGAGCAGGAGGTATTTGTGTTTGTGGAGTTCTATGTTGTGACTAAATTTTGTGATTTGATAAAATTTATAGCAAGGTGAAAATGAACTAGAAGTTTCTTTAGCTGTAAAAATGTGAATGTGGTGTGTAGACTGTTACAGTTTTACGTAAAAGTGGGATTTGTGCTGTTTTTCTCTGTGCTGTTATTTTCATACAACATTTTCCCCTATGACTATTTTGCTACTTGAAGATAGATATCGTACAAAGGAGAGAGAATGTTATGATTTAGTTTTTTGTTTCTATCCATCTCTATATAATGAGATTTACAAATTTGCCAAAAGTACTGGCAGGCTGAATAAAAGGATTTTTTTTTTAGTTGGTAGAGAAATAATTACCTGAATAGCCTGTTCTGCTTTTAACTCTCCTTGCTTTGTATGCTATGCTGAACCACACAATTACTCTGTTTACTTTTCTGTGATATAAACTCAAAAGTAGATTTCTGTTAATGTCTGTTCCACTAATCCCTACATCACACAGCTGCCCATCCTTGCCTTTTTAGGAAAGTTGTAATAGTGGAGTTTTGTAATGAGATCCTGCATTAAGACTTGGTTATTTTTATAGGATATTTAGTGGCAAACTGCAATCATTGTTGCTGCTTTAAAGCAAAAGATCACATATTGAGTAAATTAACAAATTTTTAATCTAGTGGCAATGCAAGACCAAGTTTATTTACAATTCAGAAAATTCAGTAACTCCTAGCAAGTGTTAGAATCAGCAAGTGATCAACAATGAGCTATTTGAAATAGTTTGCAAATTACATTTGCTTTCCTTTTTCTTCCCTGTTCTCCCTATTTCCTACAGTGTGTATCCCTTCTACACCTTTTATTTTCAAGGTGAGCAGTGCTTAGTTATTAAGCAAAAAATGAACAAACAAACTTCCTGACTTTTAATACAATGGGCTTTTACTTGTAGTTGGAAGTAGAATTTGACAAGAATTTTTTGGTTGCTGGTGAGTGCAGTTACTCTGTTGTTGGTACGTTTGCAGGCCTGGAGTTCCTGTGACCATGCAGGCATTTTCTGAGGAAGACAGGAAGCTATGGATGGAAGCCTTGGATGGAAAAGAAGCTGTAACTCTCATTTTTTAAATATTCTTTAATAGTATAATGGAGACTTCTCTTACCCTCTGCTTTCTGATCCCATTTATACTTTAGTAAACTGGGATTATGTAGTTTGCAAAATGATAGATTCAATGAATAAAGAATAAAAGTGAGATAAAACTCAGGAGAGATGAGTAACTTGGTAAAGCTCAGTGTGTATAACTGCTAATGCTGATATGAGATATTTTTCATTGTAATGACAGCATCAATTTTTATAAAAGGTTTCCCATTGCAATGATAATATTGGTGTTCTAGAAAATGTCTAGTATAAGCATGTTCACTTAGTCTTATGCTGACATACTTTATTCCAATGGCAAAATTTGAGTGAGTTACACGGTATTATTTTTTTTTGAACTAGATCAAAACAGTTCTTCTCAATGGGACTGAGGCTGTACTTGAATTTGCTTAATTTCTGGCTCACATAAGGAAATGGATGTGAACTGTAGAATGGAAACCCTCTGTAAATTATTCTTGCAATCATAACTATATTGGTCTCGTGGGCCAGAAATAATGGGGTTTTCTAGACAACGACAGTCACATGCCTGTCCCCAGTAGTTGGCCAGTGGGAATTTTAGCAGGAAGTTTTATTGACATCATTGTTACACAAATCTGGTTTCGCTTGCGGAGGTGTTTATTACCATGACACGTTGTCTGAGCTGGACTCCCCAGTAAGTTTACAACTTCTGGGAATGCTGAACTGGGACGTTAAGTCTCAGGATTCACGAAAGCACTTCACAACAATATGAGTGAGCTTGCAACTGTGGGAAATTAAACTGCCAAAAAACATAGGAACGTGGAGCATGTAAATCACAATTAACTTCAGTGGCTATAGCTAACATTGTTCTGTTCCCCAAGGAACTGTATTTGCTGAGAATTTTTAATAACTTTTACTCCCTAAAACGTGCAGTTATCTACTATCTGAGGGGGCATGGGCCTCTGGTCCTGCTGTTAGAGCTGTTGCAGTTGAAGGTGATACATTTTAGCTGTAAACAGCTGTATTTGTGCCTACTGAGGATTAAGATTGGGGGTACCTTTTAACTGATTTCATAAAAGTTGTAAAATAATTTATGTCTTTTTACTCTTTTTGTCTTAGCTGTTCATCAATTTGAATAAACCAAATGCAAAACGAGAGGGAAGTAAGTATTTAAATTAATTAAAACTGATTTCTCTTAACATTTTACAATTGAGAAAGGTAAGGGTAGGGGTTTTTTTCCAGTGGATTTAACTTAATTAAATATTTTACTCTTAAATTTTGAGTTCTGAATGTATTTGGGGATTTTGTAATTAATGGGTTTTCACAGTTACTCAGTTTAGTGCATATATAAGAATTATAGCACTGGACATAAGCTAGAGAATCAGTCTGATTGTTTTTGCCAATTTACTTCATGCTTGAAATTGACTCAAAACTGGCTGAATTTGTATGTAAATGCATCACAATTTCTTAATCCAGACTGTGTGCACACATCTGTTAGAATGTCTAAGTGTGCTTTTAAAAGCAATTGCGGCTGAACATAAAGGTCAGCAAAAAAGCTGAATGCATGCATTTAAAATATAAACCAAAATGGAAGTAGAAGAAAAGGCTTTCATTAGACATCAGCTTTCATCTGTTAGCTAAGTAAATGAATGAAAACAGGTATCCTTCTTTTATTATCAGGCAATTTATGCTTGTTTTTTTTTTTTTAAAAAAGTAATTAAATTGCTGTTTAAAGCTGGATCATGGTGTTATTAATAGAATTTTTTCCACAGAGTTTTCTTTTCATCGTGCAAGACCAGGTCTCCGGGAGCAAGAAGGCCAGATGTTTGGGGGAAGGGCAGTTTTGCAATATAAGCATTTAAATGAAGTTTTGATGTAAAGAAAAAGTGTAAGATAGGAACAACAAAGGAATGCTGGAGCTCAGCTGTTGTCCTGTTAATGCATCTGCTTCCATGTAGTCAGATCATTAACTGCTGTGAAATTATATACATGTGTCCTGTATCTTTAGTGTGGGAATTTCTTTGGCTTAGGGTAGGACTCAGTAAAAGCCCTTCTGTTGATAATTATGTTTTTTCATCATAAGTACTTCCTTGTCCCATTTGGTGAACTCTCTCAGATGCTGTCGATGTTGCAGTAAGTACTGTTAAATTCAATTTTGCATCTGCCAACATATGTAACTAATCAGAGATCCCATTCTTCAAAGGATGCTGCTGTGAACAGATTCAGTGAAGCCACTACCATAAGAATGAGCCTTTAGCTGGGCTAGGCAGGGCTGTGAAGGAGAAGAGCAGAATTCTTCTAGAAAAAGTGATATAGTATTTCCGCTCCAGAATATTTACAGTTTTGCTTCAGAAGTACTAGCTATATGATTAAGTCCAGCCTTATTTTCATTGAAAAGACATAATTGCAATGATGCTTTAAAACTGTTCAAACTTTTTTTTTTTTGCCTTGTAGGTGCACAATTGGATAAAATAGGGTTCACCGTCATCAAAAAGTGCATCAGTGCTGTTGAAACACGAGGTAATGATCAACCCAACCTGTTAGTGAAGAGGCTGAAGCTCTTTGAAGGGTCTGCTCTTTGAAGAAGGCCTGTGTGATAAGGATCTGTGTCATGTAGATCTCTGGAAAAGACTTTTACATAGTAGACATTTCACTGACTACGCTGACCAGGTCGGGAGTCCAGTCCCAGCCTTTTGTGCATGGCTTTGCCTCGAGAGATGTATTTTCAAAAAGTGCTCACAAGCAGGAAATAGCACCTCTCTTGACAAAGGCAGCCAATGTTTGTGTGCAGCTAAGAGAAACCTGTGTCTTGTAGGCAGTTCCTGTACCTTTGCTTGGCTGTTGGAACAGACTAAGTTATTTTAGAATTCCATTTCTGTTTAGTTGCTTTAAGACAGAAGAACAGGAGCTGAGCAGGCAAGTGACTTACAAAAAGTATCAAAGTCCTTTTGGTGGAGTTAGTATCACACCAGAGACAAACATGCTGTCAGGATTACTGTTGCATATCCTCATTGTTGTACCTCCCAAAATTGGAGATGGAAGAGAGAGGTTAGTATGCAGACAGTATTCAAGAAGTAGTTTAGATTGATTGTGGAGAGGCTTTGTGTCACAGACCTTGTGTAACTTGGGCACTGGGTGGCATCAGCTTTTGGTATCACTGCTATGTGAGGAGAAAATGGTCCTTGTATGGACATGTTGAAACTTGATGTGACCAGCCACTCTTAAGGCTCACTGCATTGTACATGGTATTGGGTGGAGAACCTGCTTATTTTGTTGTGTTTTTTTTTTTAAAAAGAGGTGAAGAGATGAAAATAGGTAGTTGGATGCTGTATATTTCTTAGTTTGTTAAAAGTGATGTTGAAATTTCTCTGTGCATTTTGTTTTTCTCTTAAATTGTTGACCTTGCTTCCCACTCCCAAAGGGGAGACTGAGGGTTTTTCAGGAATTGTATCTTTTTTTTCCTTGAGATCTGACATTGCATGGGGCAGAATACTTATATCTTTCTTTGTATCACTGTCCAGCTTAAATAAGATGGCTGAACAGAAGAATGGGTTGTTCATACTTGCTCTCAGTGCAGGGCATTACTGAAAAACAGTATTTTCTATGTATACACTTACTACACAATATTATTAGTAAGACCAAGCAGCCTTTGTGATACTGAGAATTTTGCATTTAAACAGCAAGAAATATCTGAAATCCTTTTTCTCTTAGACTTTTTTGTATCAGCCCTGTCTGATGCATTAAAGATGTTATTCCAGATTAGACCATATTCTGTCTGGTGTTATATTTGTTCATTCTGTTCTTTTGAATATTTTTCAGATAAGGTTTGCCTGTCTCATCACTTTAAATTTCAGTTACTGGCATTTACAATCTGAATATTTCAGCTGGGAAACATTGCAGATAAAGCTGGTGTCCTACAGATAAGTTGCCTTCTCTGTAAAACCCTGCTTCAATATAGACTAGATCTTCTCTTTGCAGTGGGTGGGGCAGATTTCATGGAAAGACTTGCATGTGGTCATGTAATGAAAGGCTAGTTTTGGTCTATGGTACACTATATTTTGGTTTATTATTTATAAGTGTGTTCCTATAGTTTTCTTTGAGTAGTCTTTTTTTTTTTTCCCTTCTTTCTCTGATACCCTGCAAGGAAAGCAAAACAAGAACGTAACTGTGGAAATAGTGTGAACGCTTTCTTCATGAAGTAGCTATTTGAAAAAAATGTTTTGTTTCTTTTTTCTCATGTCTCTGAGTAGGTAGGCTAAACTGAGTGGAAGTTTTAAGTCCACTCTGCCCTTTATGCCTTCATTTAGGGGCATGTAAGAAGGTGCAAAATATATGTGTAACCCTCTTGTTGTTCAAGACAGATGATGAGGTTTCATGGGTGAGAGACATGTCTCTCTGTAGTGGGATCTGCCTCTCAGCATAACTGGAAGAGAATTAAAGTTACCAAAGGAGGCCTGCAGTCAGTAGAGTGTGGTAATTTCTTCCAATGGAAAAGACTTCTATCTATTGACTTTGTTTTGGAGAGTATTGAAGAAATAAACATAAATCCACATTTGATTAATATTTCTTTTCCCAGGGTTTCAAGAATGGATTTAGGTGAGGTACTATCTTCCAGGAACTCAGTATCCACTTAGCTCTGTTTCAATAAGCTTGATTTGTCCATTACATTCCAAGCAGTTGTTGATGATTTTCTGTTTACTGATTGTGAACTTAACGTCAACTGCATTTAAAAACAAAACAAACAAAACCCCAAAACCAAAACAAAAAAACCCCTAGAGGGCCTTCTGCTGCTGTCTGCTGTGCTAAACAAATGCCAGGAGAGCATTCAGTTGTTTACCTCAGAAGAATTTGGCCAAATAATTGTATGATGAAGAAAATCAATCTTTCAGTGTGCAGGATTTTATACCTGTACTTATTCTTAAAAACAATTTTTACTTGGTTATTTTACTTTAATGATAATATATCAAAGGCAAGTTATGTTCAGCAGAAGAAAACAGGACAGATGCTTCTTCAGAGACGATGCTTGTATGCCATGTTTTTATCTCTTTTAATCATAATGGGTGTGAGGTTGGCGTGGGTGGAAAGAGAGGACAGTCTAGTGTGGGTGGAAACTGAGAATAGTCTTGTCATGTCATAGCAGAAGTAGTCTGGTATTCAGAGAGAGAAGAGCATAGCAGAGATATTGAGCATAAACTTGTCAATGGCTCGATAATTTTTTTCTCAGTTATGTTCCCTTTAATAAAGCCAAGAAGGAAATTATTTGCTCTGAATGAATTAGAAAGCAGTGCCTTGGTTAAAATGCACGTGAGCTTCTGGTTCAGCAGTGCCTTATAAGACATTGGCTGTACTTTACCTGGTAGGAGATGCTGAGGTATGCATCCTGTCTCTCCTGTGTGGAACACAATGCTGGTTGGATGCACACCTATGTTTTGTCTTGGAGAGAGCATTTTGGGATTCCATTTGGAGTATTTAATTCAGAATTAGCTACAACGGGGTAAATGTTTAAGAAACATCGAGGAGCTTTTTGCGTCGGTGTTAAAGACTCTGCGTGTGTTTTTGTGTGCAAGTAGTTGGTTGTACCTTCTGTGGGGATGTGGTAGGTAAAGTGTTTGCCAGGGCAGTGTTTGTCTTGAGTTCAGAACTACCGTAGCTGCTAATCTGAGCTGCGGAGAGAGATGGCAGCATTGAGCTGAGTCTCCAGGCTGTCTGCTCCTGAGACGGAGAATAGACGATGAGGAGAAAGTAGAAAACCTTTTCATATAACAAAAAAAAAAAAAATAAATCTGGCATTACCTTGAATTTAGAGCGCCACTTGTATGGCTGTTGCCGTGCTATGGAGTTTGATATAAAAAGTTGCATTTGCAGCTATATTACAAGTCCGTGTCAGCCTCATGTACAATGCCAGTCACAAAGTAAACTTGCTTACGTACCTTGCTTACAATGGTATAGATTACTGTTTTGCTTACAATACCTCATATTTCTAAGCATCTTTCCTGTGCCAAATTCCGGTATCAGACAGCCAAGCATCTTGAGCTAATGTAAATATGAAGGAAAGTGTGCTGCGGGGCTTTACCGCTCGGAGTTGCCAATAGTGGTTGAGCCGGCAGACACAGCGTCTGAACCCTTCAGCGTTTCACTCAGTGGTGAGCTATTCCTTGCAGTGAGTCATCTTGTCAATTGTGTCCTGTAAATGCCAGGCATTATCAGTGTTGGATGTGCTGAAGATCTGAAATGTGCAGATTAAATCAGAAATAGTTCCGTTTCATAGCAGGTTTGTATATTTTAAATAAAACATCATTCAAAAGTATGTTTAAAGGTATCGTCTAAAACTGTGTTGAAATATTAATGCCTCTTTGCACTCCTTGATGTCTGCTAGCAATTAGCTGTGCTTTTTTCAGGTTGATGAATTTGAAACCGATCAATTATCTGATAATCACTATCACAGACTCATGATTATTGCTGGAGGATTGTCTTGGTTTCAGTTCTGCCATTATTTCAGAAACTTTTGCATATCATGTCTGTTTTAATAGCAAGCACTAGTTTTTGTGGTTTGACCTAATTATTTTTAAGCCCATAAATGTATGTTTGGGGTCAGCATAGTTGGTTCCCCCCAGTTTTATTGTTAGAAGCACAGGAAGTCACAAATCAACTTCCTGTTGATTTGAATGTGACAGTATTTATTCAACTTTTTAGCATCCTGCATATGATGCAGAAGGCTTGTTCTGTGGTGTCATTGTATAAAAAAAGTGTGATGCATTTTGGCAAAGCATTAAAAAGCTTGATGTTACTCTGGTACCAGAATTGTCCTGGACAACTCTGAGAAGTTTGAAGTAAAAAGTAATTGCTGTTCTCAGGACAGATTTCTAGAGCATCCTTGGAGTGCATTAAGGACTATGTTGTTGGTCTTGGGGTTTTTTTTGTCTATGTCTCCAAGTGGTGTATAGCATGCTATCACAGTTGTTCTAGGGATCAATGGAAAACTTATTTGGTTGTGTTGATAACTTCATATTTTGAGAGGAATATTGTGGCCACAAAGCTGTTTTTTTCTCAGTTCTTTTTTTTGTGCACAGCTAAACTATGAGCATACTCTAAAGTTGTGTTTTTTGATGACCACAGGTAAAATAAAGCCAGCTCTGAACATGACATCTAGCTTAAGACTCAGCACCACTACAGTGGTGCCTGCATCCTGGGGAGAGAAGAGGGCTGGTTTTGCCCAGGTGGAACAACCAAGCTGCAGCCTTGGCCTGTCAGCTCCCTGCTGGGACAGAGTAAGGAGCAGTGCTAACAGGGAGGGCTAGTTCAGCAGGCTCAAAGTTCCGGGATGGCTGAGGAGGCTGCAGAGAGAAGAAGGAAAAGATTTAGCAAGGCTAGGCAGGAGGAGTAGGTAAAAAATGCCAAGTTCCCTCTACCATATTGAGAATTATTACTGTGTATTATGGCTGTGTCTGACAGTAATTCATTAAAAGGCTAATGATTTTTACATACTTCATCTAATATTTATTTGGGAAGAAACTTTTTCTCATATGACTGGTTTTAATTTTCCTTCTCTGGGTTGGAACAGCTTGGTATTGAAGGTGGGAATTCTCCACAAGTCTTCCTTTGTTGAAGGATATTTTGAATAAGAATACCACATAATCTGTTATTTGAAAAGATTTCCTTGGAGTGGAAACACAGGTATTTTGTGTCATTTCTACTCTTCCAGGCCAATGCGATTATGAAGGTAGAGTATGGTTGTGTTTGTAGATTGGCTGCTTATTATGTGGCCTCTCAAACATCTGTGTCAGCTTCAGGACTGCAATATTTTACCTCCCACTATATGGGCTCTGAAAAAATGCATCAGACAAAGACATACCTTATTTTACCCTTTTTCTTCCCTGCCCCTTCTCTCCCTCTCATTTTCCTTCAATTTATATTCATAGTTTTACTTCCCTGAGGATAAAACTGGGTGTTGTAAAGGAAAGCAAAAGCAGGGGAAGAAAAGGGGTAGAGAAGTGTATGTGTGCAAAAGGGACAGAAGGGCACAGAGGAAAGACAGGAAAGTGGTCCAGTGTCCATGTAGAATGGGAGTAGAGGACTGAAAATACTATGCTGGTTATGGCTACTCTATTCATCCCAAGCAAAACCAGAAGTACTGCTTTCAGTAACCTGTGGTGGTGCCTCTGGATGGAACTACTGTGTGGACCACAGTGGGTTGGAATCAGGCCTTGTATCGTAAATGGAAAGCATTTACAACCTTGAAAAAGCATTGGTTTTGACGACTGGGAATAAGCTCAACTTTTTCTTCATCCAAACTCTTTTTGTTGCCACATATTGGGGAAAAAAAGAAGTAAAATTAAATTTATTAAAGAAATCTTAATTTAGCATTTGTTGGTTCAGTTCTTGCATTGTCAGAATGTGGATGCTGATGTATCCAAAATGTAAGTTAAAAATTTTGAAAACAGACAATGGTTTATTTATGTATTTTTTTCAAGCAAAGGTTTGTCCCTGCTTGCTTCTACTCCTAGTTTCTGAAGTGGAATCGAGGCACATGAAACCTTTATCAAAACATAACATGAACTTATCTTAAAAACACAGAACAACGAAAGGATTTTTGTAATATTTTATTTATAACATTGTTCTCAGGACTGCTAATACTACTGCTTAGTCTGTCTGTCTTTGAGGAGAATTCATTGCCTGGGGAAAAATTTTAATGCTAAATTTGACTGTGGTTGATCTCATGCCTTTTTTTTTTTCTTCTCCCTTTACTTAATAGGTATAAATGACCAAGGACTGTACAGAGTTGTGGGGGTGAGTTCAAAGGTCCAGAGACTTCTGAGTTTGTTGATGGGTATGCCTCTATTTTACAAATATTTTTTCAATATTTTATTTCATGCTATTTCACTGTCAATATTTAGTTTTTAAAACGTCTACTAGTACTTGTCCTTTTTAAGTGCCAAATCTAGTTTGCTTTAGTCCATGCAAATAATCACCATATCATTTTAAGTTTCCCTAGTTTAGAAAGACCTAGATTAGTTGGTAGGAATACACTCACAGAACTGCTATGGGACTTGCAGGAGCAAATCATGAGCTTCATGCAAGGTTGATGGAAGTGAGATTAAAGCAGCCTAAGTTGAAGACTGAACAGAAAATTCAAAATACCCCATTCAAGAAAACTTGAAGCTTGTTGCTTCATTGTTTGAAGTTTCCACCTTCCTTCTCCCTTGTCTAGGATGTACAGGTGTACACGCCCGTGCATGTCTTTACTTAATCACTGTGCAAAATCAGACATTTAGTTTAAGCCTACTGGCAAAGAGCTCTTTGGTTTAAGAGGAGGAATATGATATACGTATTAATAATAACTGTGTGTCAAGGCAGGAGACAGATGGAGAAAGGATTTGTTTTTATAAACTTAGCTCTTATGTGTGGTTAGCGTCTTAGGCTCTTTTATGTACCTAGTTAGCTAAAATAATTCTCAGTGACTTTTTCTCCCTTTTTTTTCTGGAAATTTTGATGCATCTTTAATCCCAGTGACTGTAGTTCTTTTGCCACTCTGCTGTCCCTAGGGGGAAAAAAAAAAAGTATTGGCACCTGGATGAAATCCCTCATCTGCCTGATATCTCTCACCAAAGTAGTGGCCATGACTGCAAAATGTGCCGTGTTTCCCCATTTCTTGTCCTGAGCACTGACAGTACATGCAGTCAGACAAGACCACTGGGATTAGCTCATTTTTATAGAGCTTCCAAACCTGTCACTTGACAGCAAAGGTCTGATTCTCAGGGATTCATTGGTATGCAAAGAAGCTTGTTTGCAGTTTGCACCAGGCTCTTCTCCAGAACCATGCATGCTCCATCTGTGCTGATAACACAGTGTTCTTTGGCACTGCAAACTGGAGGAAGCCAGAAAGTGAATTCATTTCATTACCCCAGACATTATGTGAATGACAAAGCGCTTTTATATTATATGCTGCTGTCAGTTCAGTGCCACCTGTAAGACTTTTTCTTTTCCTTCCTTTATTTTTTCAAACAGGCTGTCTCTTCAGAAATGATAAGACATCTTGAGGCTTGAGGACCTGCATGTCATATCAATCTGTCATAATGACCTTGCTAAATATTAATTTATGATGTCTTACTTTAATCAATATTAACAGCACCCTGAAGTACTCCATTAGTGCACGTAAACCTGCCTATATCTTTAAAGTATTGTAGAAAAAAGGCTCTTTTTGGAAATATGAACTGGGATTAATAAAAATGACTGATGTATAACAGATTCTCATAGTTCATAGAATATGCTGAGTTGGAAGGGGCCCATCAGGTTTATCAGGTCCAGCTCCTGGCCCTGTGTTGGAGTTAGCCTCAGTAAACAATAACCACCTTTAGCTGCTGACCATAGGAAGAATTGATGTGGTGTCACTCAGGGAGTCTCAATTAAATGTATTTGCTATAATAAGGTGCTTCTCAGTTTTGTAGTTACTGGCTTAGCTTGGGCATGCAGGTCTGGCAGAAGGATTTTCCTTGTTGCCATTATTGGTATCCAAATTAAATATACTCAGGTTGCCAGTGGTTCAGTAGCAGCTGGAAGAGTTTACTGGGGATTCCAGCATCTGCTTTTAGTTATTTTTTTATTTTTTTTTTAAATCAAAACCATTTTTTTGTCGTTCCCAAGATTCATATATTTACTTGACATAGGAAGAGTACAGTGGTATCAAGACAAGGCAAAATACTGAACAGGAAAAAGTTAGGGTGCAAGCAGGTGCTCTTTTCTGATGTTTTGTTGAAAGTGATCCTATCTGTGCTCTTTATCTGTCTGTCCTCAGAGAAGAATAAAGAGGATTTCTTTTTGATATACAGTGGTACAGAGAATTTAAAATGACTGATTAATCTTTAATCCTTTGTCTCTGGGCATACTCTTAGATACCTTTTTATATGAAAGATTTTTTCAGAATCATGAAAACCTCATATTAACTTTCTATATTTTAAAATGTTTGATAAGATTTCAAAGTATTTTAAGCTACCTGTCATTGACCATGAGGTTCACAGTTGGAAAGGCCCAGTGTGCAAAAAAAGTCTTCCTAAAGGTAACCAGGGACATAATAGCATTTAGTTTTGTCTCTTTTTCAGAATACTTTCTATAGAATTTTGGAAAGTACATGAAGAGTCGAGAGTATGAGAAGACCAATGTATGCTTTTCTAATACTATGACTGCATAGATTTTCATCTGTAATGCAAAAATCTAGTGAAACATAGTCTTCTGTAAAAAAAGGCTCAACAATTAAATATAGAATTCTTTCTTTTTTAAAAAGAAGTTAATTTTTCAATTAACTTAGTTTTTGAAGTTATCTGTAACTGGCATTGTGCCATGGTGGCCTGTTTTGTGGCAATGATCTTGTTTAAATTTAAGAGAGGCATTTGCTAAGGAAAACAGTCATTACCTTTTAAGGGAAAATGTTAAAATAACGAAATATCTCATTGTAAACAGAGGTACAGAGTTAGAACTTCCAGTATTTTGGGCAATGTAACACACAATGCAGAGTGTGTTGTCAACCACCAAGAGTCTCAGTTTTGGAAATGTGTCAGGGATGGATTCCTGTTTCATCTATGATCTATAGATTAGATCTATGATCCAGTCATAGATCTGATGTGGTTCATTTCATACACTGCCTACACAGATTTCATACAAACCACTCCATAGGTCAGCTTTCATACAGACCATCGCTTGTGGGGAAGTGACTGCTGAGGACTTGCAGTATCTACTGATGAGTTCAGGTTTGATTTCTGATACTCTCTGGCGTGAAAAATGCCAGACTTTTCATGTTGTAGAAGAAAACTTTCAGGTGCTTCTGAAAGTTTTCTTCAAAACTAGCAGATTCCAAAACAATTACACCAAATTCCTTATTGTTTTATACACAGTAGATGACAGTGCATACAGACCTACAGTGGGGCATATTGCATATGAAAGCAGAGAGAATCTCCTCCTAACCTGGTTTAGTGAACTGGACTGTTTTTATAAACTCTGACTCCCTTATTGTCAGAAAGATTTGCATAAAATTTAGAACTGATCTGTCAGAAGCTGTTTCATAAATGTGCACAGTTATTTTTATATGCGTAAAGTTGCCATTCAGTGCACAGCGGCTGCTATGTGAACAAGTAACATGGAAACTAGTAGAGTAATTTTTTTAAAAAATTCTGCTACTTCTTATAATGGTCTGGGGTGTTTGAAGTAGGGGGGGAAAGTGGAGCAGGCACAGTGAAATGCCTTGGGTGGTGGGGCGCAGAGTAACTGTCAAACCCAAAGTGGAAAAAGTCTTTAAGCCTTGATGGCTTCTACAGTCAAATTGGGGTTCCTGGGGATTGGTAGTAGGGCCAGTGGTTTGTTTTTTTTGTTGTTGTTTTCTTTTGTTCTCCAAGAGATAATGAAATGTTTCAACAATACTTTCTATTTTTTATTTCAAGAGGCTTGCTTTGGAATTCAGATGCTTGTTGTTTTCCTCTCGAAATTCATCAACAAATTTCAATGAACAGAGTGCATACTTTGAATGTAAAGGAGGTTGATCATTATGAAGCAGCTATTTAAAAAATGGATATTACATAGTGGTTCAGTGACAAAATCCCCATAGATTTTGCCAGTTTCTGATGTGATGGCAGTTTTTATTTAATCAATTCAGTAGACAGGTTTTCTTCTCAAAAAAGAGAATTTGAACATGGAAACAGCTAGCATGCTAAAAAAGAGGGAAAAAGAAGCTTATTCCTGTGACAATCTTGAGTAGTTTGGGTGGTGGTTGTCTAGTAACAGTTTGCTAGAAAATGTTATCTGACTTGTATTTTAAAATGAGATTTAAATAATTGATATAATGAGGGAGAATATTCAGTTACAGAAATAATTGCTTGGCACAGCTTTTAGAACAAAATTATTTAGTCCCAGTAAAAGGACTGCACCTTTAATCAGGGATCCTAATTTGATTTTTTAGATGGGTCTGTCGTTTGTCTGACAAGCCAAGTAACAAATGAATTCTGAATTGTATGAACTGGTCAACACGTAATCTGTGTCAGCTACTGCTGCAGTTCACTGTAATGACTGACAGAAATATGCAGCAGTAATAATAAGATAAGCTCAAGCCCTTTAAGTTAGCAAATACACTGGGCTAGTCTGGCCATATACTTGTGATCCTCTCACGTCAGCCAGCTCTTGATTCCGGTTTTGAGGTCAAAAAGGTGTTTTTTTGATTGCACAACATTCCAGTGTGCTGTGTTGTTTTCTATCTTCTGTCAAAAACTCTTTAACCTGATGGGTCAATCAGACAAACTATTCGGTTTGACCAGTCTTGTTACAAGACTCTACCAACTAACCTGGTAAAAGGTGGGAGTTCTGTGAACCTGACAAATGGTCAAGCCAACGAGTATTTTTTTGTCCTGTGAGCGAAACACTCAGGCCATCTTGTAGACAAAACTTACTGACAGAAAAGAGTCTTTTTTTTTTGCTTTTAAAGCCCCTCTTAAAGGTTTTCACGCAATGTAGAAGGTCATACTGCACTTTAGCAGTAAACTGTTTTCATCGACAGTTTACAAGCAAAACTATGGAGAAAATTTGCATATATTTATTAGTGTACTTGCACTTTAAATAATGAAAGAAAGGAGGAAAAGATAAGTTGTGCTTAGAGGGTCTTTTTTTTTTTCTAAACCATTTTTGTACATCTTTCTGTGTTTGTGTACATGGGCCTGTTTAATTAAAGGTGTGAAAATTTCAATTGCTGTAGAAATCTTCTTACATGGAAGTGATTTTTAATCCTTCATTAAAGAAAAGAATTAGCAGTAAATAGTTCTAAGAACAAAATATGGAAATAGAGTATATAAAGGGGTTTGGATATTAAGTCTTCTTAGTATTAATAATAAAAAGGATGTACTGCTTCTATGTTTATGTGAGCAAATACATGCTCAAATTCAATGTGTTGTTGTTCATGTAGGGCATATTGATTTAGAATTCCCTTTATTCACATCCCTCTTTTCTTTCTGATTATTTTCTAGATGCAAAAACCTGCAATGAAGTTGACCTGGAAAACCCTGTAGATTGGGAAGTAAAGACAATTACTAGTGCTATGAAGCAATATCTGCGGTAAGACTCTCTCTCATTTATTCATTTTTTAGACTATGAATTCTTATTCTAATTCTCCTATGCGTTGTGTTATGCATGTTACTTGTATTTCCTATATTTTAGAATAGAAGTTCATTTTGTGCAAATACCAGTTTTTTATTTGTCTTGAGGGAAGCAAAATTATGTAGAAATACTAGTACTCATGTTCACGAGACAGGCCCCAAGATATTTTTGTGTTATATAAGCATTTCACTGATGGTTCAGACATGAATTGTTAGTCAACTTGCTAAGAGCTGCTGCTGCAAGTTAGCTGAGATCGTTAAAATTTTTGCCTTTTTGTATTTCAATGTGGTAGAATGAAAAGGTTGGGAAATTCTTAATATTTTCCTCTCCCTTCTGACCCTTGCTCTGATGTTCTGCAATAGTGATAATATTTTGAGTGTTGAATATTTTAAATAAGAATTTTAAATGTGTTCTCTATTCAAATAGTTTTACCAATTCCTGATCAAGTTATTTTCCTAAATTGCCTGGGATCATAAAATGTAGAAGTTTTGTGTATCTCTTGTAGTGTAACACAAATACAGTATTTTTAATCTGCTATTTTTATTAAAAGAAAATATTACTACAACTGATATCAAAGAATGCTGCAGAACTGTTATAAAGACACAAGTTTTATGGAGTGTAGAAAAGATTAAAAAGAAAAAAGTGCACATGATGAAGTTTTTTCTTCCCTACAGTATTTCCCATCTGAGTGTTTACTCCAATATTTCATAAACATCAGTTAATAAATGGTTTCAAGTCTGGTAGTGATGGGGGTTCTTGTTATGTTAAAGGTTTTAACTCAGATCTTTTAACTCTGATTTCCTTTATTTGATGCATTTTCACTGAGGACTGAAGTTTTAAATTTCAATTATTCCATTTGAAATACTTTAGAATTTTGGATGGCTGCTGTTAAGTCAACTTAACTGTTGTAGGACCTTAGTGTCTTTCCAGTAAGGCATTGAGTTGTGAATCTTAGTATTTTAGAAACACTAATGAAGAATTAATTACACAGTATATGTGTACACTCTTCAGTTGAGAAACAGTCTTGGTGTTGTAATTGGGAAAGGTACCTTATGACAGATTGGAGGCATCGCTTCATCTCGTGGAAGGTGAATGGATGCATTTAGTTTTATTTTCCTGATAATACCAAGTTTTCTGTTTGTGCTGGAAACCACTGAATTCAACAGCCCCTGTAAAAATGATTACTTCCAGTACAAGGATTATACTACTGAATGTTAAAAAGGTTTCCTGCTTAGAGTAAATAAAGATAGAAGAGAATATAGTTAAATTTATTATGTCGTCCTTGTTTTACAGAAGCCTTCCAGAGCCACTGATGACATATGAGTTGCATGGAGAATTCATCGTTCCTGCCAGTAAATAAATGACTATAGTTCAAATAGAAATCTTTTGCTGTTGTACTGTTGTGACCTTAGGAGCTCTCTGCAAATGCAATTTCCGAAAAATACCTCAACACAGTAAAAATACAGGAACAAGAAATAATAAGTTATTTAAAAATATGTAGGTTTTAACCAGTTTTCAGTTCTAGTATGTGTCACATGTAATGGGACGGCGTAGAGCAGTTTTAATTTTTATGGAAGAATTTTGGATAGCCATTGTAAACATTCATTCTTATTGTCTTAATTGTATAATGATAAACATCTACTTAATCTGTGATTTTTTTTTTGCCATTTATGAAGAGTATGAAGCTTAGTAAAAGAAAATACACTAATTTGAGCTCATTTGAGTCCTTAGAGCACAGCTGCCTGACCCTTGTTTTCAGTGCCTTGTTAGCTCTGTATTCAGGGTGGCTTGAATGTTCCTCGTGTATTAGTAGAAGAAAGAAAAGAACCGGCCAGATTACACTGTGGTAGTTCAAATACAGACTTGGAGAAGACACAACAGCATTTGTAGCTGTACATGGTATCTAGTGTACATGGAATTTTTTTGGAAGAGGATAGAGGGAAACTGTGGAAGAAAATTTTTGGCTAAGTATCAAACAGCTATTTAGCTGATTTTCTTTCCAGCCTGTAGCACTTCTGGCAAACTGTGGAAAGCAAAATTAAAATAAACTTTGAGACAATTGCTTTATCATCTTCAGATTGCTATAATGACTTTCCAGGACTGCAGAATGTGTTTGCTTGTGGTCCTAAATTCAAAATGAGAATTAGCTCAGGAAATTCATTGCCAAAGCACATGCAAGAGGCCAAGTGCTTAAACAAAATTCAACATCCTTACCTAGATGGTGAGTCTTCCCTTTTGTATTGGAAAGTGTTAAAATAATTTCTTGACTTACGAAGTTTTGCCAGCAGTTTCTCAGTTTATTTTTCTTTCTCTATTTTATAGTCTCTTTCAATAAGGGAATTCAGTTGAAGTTACATTTTTTAAACAGTACAGTGTTCATAAGTAGTAAACAATTCCGTAGGGGAGTTGATTCTGGGGAGGAAAATTTAATCAGCATTGCAGATCTGAGTTACGGTATGCTTAAAAATAGGTAGTCAGTGTTGTTTCCTATCTTGGCTATAAAAAACCAGCAACACTGGAAATAGTAAGGAATATCCTTTTCTCTGAAGCTACTGGGGGAGGAGCCAAAATTAAAACATTCCTTTGATTTAGTTTTCTTTATACATATTGGTCCAGATTGAAACTATTTGAGCTTTGACTGTATCTTGTGATTAAGTTGCTTAGCCGTTCTTTAATTAGAGTTTTTGATTTCACATATATGTGAAATAGTCTTGCTTTAAAGAAGGCCTACGTTTTTCTGGCTGTCGGAATTTTGATTAGCTCACTAGAAGTTAAATGTTTTGCTTTTTGGGAACCTTGTCTCTTGCAATCTGCACAGGGTTATTCACTGCAAAAGAATAAAATACAGCCCTAAAATCTGTAGCAATGTGCAAAGAAAAAAAAAACCTGAAGCAATATGCACTGAAGAAATATGATGGTATTTTTATATGAAATACATTTAGCGATCAAACTTGCTTTACAGTAAAATGGGACCTGGTCAGTGGTCCTGGTGTCAAAATTTCTTGCATTCAGAATAGGTTCTAAATTTTTCTCTTTCTGTGCCTTCTAGTAATTGTTGTTGTAGACAACGGAAATACTTCCGTTCCTCTCATTGTAACCACTGCTAAGATGTAATTTTGTGATTTAGTGCAACTTTGAGAAATAGGAAGGTGGTTTATTTTCATCTTTTACAGATTCTTGTTTTCATCTGTGTACAGTGAAATGTGTAGGGACCAAAATTATTCTACTTGCAGCAGACAAAAATAAAAAGCTCTTTGCTTATTTTTATTTTTGTACTGTACTAGAGATGGATTCCACTGTTATTCAGAGCCTTTGTCATAGTAATTTCAGTAGGGTTTTTTTGCGTGTTTATTCTTCTGTGTCTTCAGAGGTCATTAAAAGCATATAAATCTTTTGCATGTGTTAACTTATGCAGTTTCCAGTGCAAGTAACATAAATGCAGTATCATTAGTTGCACAGTACCAACAAAACTGAATTCTAATCATGAGGACAATCAGTTAATGATGCTAAAATGTAAAGTAGTACAGTTCCTCTCTGTGGCCCCCGGTAACATCGCTCCTCACCTTGCAGTAGATTTGTAAGCAGATGAGCCCAATGCAGCAAAACAATTGCTGCGTCTGTCAGTTTTTAAAAATAGATGAACAAAGGCATCCTTTTGCAGGTGGATTGAAAGATGAGTTCTCAAAATAAGCAGAGAAGTTGAGAATTCTAGAACAATATTACTTGTGAAAACAAAGCACATATGTTCAGTATTGCTATGTTTGGAGATACATAAGTGGTGAAGCAAAGTGTGTGCAGTATGTTTCCATGAAGGGGTGGGAGAAGGCTTGTGTTTCTGGGGATTTTATTTTTATTTTTTGAGATAGTTATGTATTTCTGTGTCCCGTAGAAAGTGGGAGTCCTGAATCTCGAGTCAATGCTGTTCACTTCTTGGTCCATAAGCTGCCAGAAAAGAACAAAGAGATGCTGGAAATCTTGGTGAAACATTTAGCGAAGTGAGTGTTATGACCTGCTTTCCTACCTTGTCAGAATTCTTGTCTTTGCCTTAGTTTAACTACAAAGGGCCTTAGTTAAGTGTGGCTGGAGCCAGAGCCCAATTCGATGCTGTCACACACAATACCAAGAACCAAACGTGCAAAAGCAGACAAGACGTTTGACTCATGCTGTGTGTGTTTTGGCGGGAAAGGCAGAAATCTAATACCTTAATGAAGCCATATAAGTATTTACTTTAGCACTCCTGCCAGCAGTTGAGGGTTTAATTGAAGTGAGAAAGGGAACATTATACTTTCTTTTTGCAAGTTCTGGCAAAGGGAATAGTGGAGATCTGTTAGCAAATTTAAGTTGGTTTCACACTTGCCCTCGTCCAAGACTAAGTGCGTTTTATATAGTTAAGTTCAGTAAGAGACTGGTTTGGCTTTTAAATTGCCAGTGGAAGAATGGCTTTTCAGTTTTCCAGAATTTAGTAATACTTTTATTTGAAGAAACTCTGCAAAAAACCAAACTTCTAAAACATAGATTAAGGAAACGTAATGTTTTCATTTGTAGACTGCAGTTTCCAACAGTAATGGAAATTTTTCATAACCCATTTCCTGTTTTTTCCTTCAATTCTTTTCCAAAAGTGTTTCAAAGCATGCCAAGAGGAATCTAATGACTGTGGCAAACCTAGGGGTAGTGTTTGGACCAACCTTAATGAGGCCACAGGAAGAAACTGTAGCAGCCATCATGGACCTGAAGTTTCAGAATATCGTGGTTGAAATCCTGATAGAAAATCATGAGAAGGTAAGTTTTACTACATCTTTGCATTTCTGAGAATTGTCTAAACCAATCTGTTAGCCTAAATGTGTAGTGTGGAGTTAAGGATGATGTTACAAATAGCTTAATTCTAAAGAATATCCTCTGTACACTGTACACTTTTGGTTGTTTATACTTGATAGTTATTCCTGTTCATAGGTGAACTGACGTTTCATAATGCATATTTTCTGGCAGTGTAAGTGCTTATGTGTGTATAGCACATCAATAGATTTACATTATGATGTTTGCATGTGTTTTTTGATGAGCAAAAGTGATACAAAACTGGAAAAGAGAAAGCCCAGGCTTGGTTTTTAGCTCTTCCATTAAGTACTTTGACCAGGGTTTGAATTCATTGTTTTATGTTTTCATTTTTTCTCAGAGTTCACAGAGTAAAAAGAAGACTTTACTGTGAATTTTATGTGTAAAAAGTATTATCAGAGAGCCAGGTATTAACATTTCCTTTGTTTTCAGCTGAATGTGTGTTATTTTAAGCCTTTATATTTGAGGTAATGCTGAAAATAGAAGTTGTTATTGCTGCTGTAGCAGTTGCCAGTTGCTAAAGAGCCTTGCATGTATAAGGTACTGTCCAGAATATCACTGCATGTAATCTGGGATCTAAAATTAAAAATAATAATTAAAAAGTCCTTTATTGGTCTCTTTATTTGGGGACTCCTTTGGGAGTCCCTTGTGTCTAAGCTGACTTCTGTAACTGGATGTTCGAGGTACTGTTTACTGGGAGATGGACAGCATCTCCCTCACTCTTACTGTCAAAAAAAGTGCTTTGGAAAAATCCCAAGATGTGCTTTTCCCTCTTGTCTGTCTTAAGCACTCCAAGCATTGAAATAGTTATTTCCTTTAAAGGTTAACAGTGTTGAAATTGGCTATCTAAGTCAAGTGTTATCTACTGAAAATAATATATGTCTCAAGTTTTCTTGACAATGTAATTACATTTCCTCCCTGATTGATACAGGCTGGACAAAGCTTCTGTTGGCATAGCTGTGTCCACATGGTGGGTTTTGTTGGCTGAGTTGACTCAGGGTGTAATGCTGTCCTCACACGCACATTGAGCAGATATGGTATTGTTCTGTTGGAAAAATACTGGGCTGCAGATGTGGCTCAAGTTCTAAGCAATAAATATTCAAAGAGCTGTAACCCATGCTATTAATTTTAGACCTTATAAATGAAAGTAAACCTTGCAATAAGCTCATGATTTTAAGGCTATTGCAGTGACCACATAAATTTAAGAAAGTCAAGAGAGAGAGTGATCAGAGCCAGGGTGTTTTAATGACATATGGAGGTTGACTTATGCTTATTCAAATCACTAGATCACCACAGATTATCACCATTGTTTTCTAATGCCAGCTCAGTCACATGTCTTTAATAGCTGGACATCAGTTTTACATTTGAAACATCAGTTTAGTGGCCTTTCTTGCTCCTCTGAAAATGTAGAGAAGCAGGGAATGGAAAGTACATCAATGTAATACTGCATCATTTTCCATAATTCCTTGGTTTTATGCCTTTTTTAGAACTAGAAGGGTGTAATTTTTAAGGGATTTCTTTCATTTCACTGCCATTTCTAACAGTGAACTTGCCATCAGTGGTCTGCCTGCAGCAACCTCTCCCACGCTAGCACTGCTTCCAAGATGGAAGGCAGCCCCAAGTGTGACCTCTGTATTTATGACAAAGGCAATAGTGTGTTAAGACATTACAAAAATTTTATAGTAGAACTGAACATGTTACTTTTACAGTGAGCCTTCTTGATTTCGGGCAGACCAAGGACTTACTTTAAAAGGCAAGCACGGTAATTGGCAGTCTAATGCTCATTTTATATTGCTATTTTGAATTTCTATGTGTTTCAGACTTTCTGAGAGACTTGCATTAGATATTTTATTTATAGCCCTAGCGAAGTTCTAGGAAAAGTCACCAGCTGTAGGTTAAAATGTTTTAAAATATTTCATTCAGCCACTGTTCCGCCTCTGCTCATTTTTAGCGGCTTCTGCTAATAGAAGCAAAGTTTGGAATTGTAGGAGAGTGAGGGAGTCAAGATGGAGGTACACTGACACAAACAGACTTGAAGCAACACTTCTCACTTCGTGCATGTATAAATATGGCTCTGGTACTCTGCAGTGTGGCATTTCTTTTCCCCTATAGCAAATGAAATGACTAACAAACTTTTAAACTGCAGAAGCAACAGCCGTCAGCATTTCTAGTTTAAATACAGTAACTCGGTAGGCAAAATGGTAAAAAATTGTTATGATTCCTCAAATATTTTTAAATTCCATTAATGTTCATTATGTCTCATGTGGATAGCTTTATTGAACAAGATTCACTTTTCAATTTTAGGAGGAGACATAATTGGGTTACTAGCTCTGAAATCCTGGTGCAGTCATTCCACTATCATCACTCTGCTGGGTTCTAATTAGAGAATTTTTATGCAGTTTCTTTGTGGAAACCTGAATATGAGGACTTGCCCTGAGATAAGAATATAATGCCTAGTGAATAAGCTAGGGTGGATTTTTTTTAAGCATTGTTGGTATGTACATTTATTTTCTGATGGCTGGAAACCAGTCAGTACCACTCTCACCTTGTTTACAGGCTGCATACACACTCCCAAACCATGCCTGTGAACCGATTATAGCGGGTTGAGGAGGGGATGTTTTGCAAAATCAGACCAATGCCAAGACTGGAATACTGAAACTAGATCATGCAACCTGATGTGTTGATTAAATGGCATTAGAATTGCACAATGATTAAGACTAGGAAGGGAATAGAAGAGCATCAGGGAGATAATTGTTTATCTTTTTTTCTTGTCAATTATGGAAAAGTCTCCTCCAGGGAGAGTATTTCGCAGTGTCCAGTCAGAAGGTGAGCTGTAGAAGCAGGTGTCTATTTTGAAAGAAGGAAAAAAACTAGACCCAAGCTGAGACAATATTTTCCCAGGACCTTCAGAACCACCTGTGGAAGCAAGGCCAGTCCGGATGAAAACTAGACCTGTGAGCTGTCATACTGCTATAGGGGAAGGCCAGCCAGATATGCCATGTAAAGTAGGAGCACGTTCAGGTTTGATTATTCCATAGTTTTGCCTGGAGTTTTCATGTTTTGTGCTGACTGGGCTGTGTGTACCAGCACTCTTGTTTCCCTTTGCTTTGCAGGTCTTTAAGGTCAGCGTCCTTTCCTACTGGGCTGTCTTGTCCCCTGTTCTCTGACCATGTCTGTCTGGTCTCCCTTAATTTTTATGTCCCGTATCTTTCCCTTCACTAAAAAAGCCTCAAGAAATTCCTGTTTGTGTCTCATCACTGTGTTCGTTTTGCTTTGAGGTAACAGGCTAAGCTGTGCTTGTGCAATGCTTGGGACAATCTTGGCCTTTAGGTAATCCTCTAATTAATTAGTCAACTTGGCCCCCCCTAAAGAGGTTCTGATTTCTCTGCCTCCCCAACATGAGTTTCAAGGGTTTAAATTAATTTTTCTTCTCAAGGATTTCACAGTTTGGAAATCTTGGACATCTCTGCTCTTCTGGTCTTTTCTCTGACTCACAGTGAGGAAGAAGGGTGGTCCACTCCACAGCAGCATGAAGAGCACGCACATATTCATCTTGCAGTTTCTTATAATGTTTTGGCACCCTCTTAGAATGAATGTCACTATTCAAAGGGCTTATTTATTTGTCATGTAAAGATGTCTCAGTGGTAATGTGAGCCATTTTGGTTTCTCAATTCCCTGAACATTATTTTAAGAAGGAAAAAAACCGCACCAGGATAAAAAAAGTCCTAGAAATGAAAGAAGATGAGGGAGGAGGTTGGAATAAAAATCTCAGTGGGACTGGAATATTTAAACCAGCATATGAGGGAGGAAAGAATAGTGAGTACAAATAGCAAGATTACAAAAACAGAAAGAAGATGAAAATTACAGTGAAAGAAAATTAGAAGAAAAAAACGAGGGGCTAGACAGAGGTCTCTTCTGCAGACTGAGAGGCCGGAGTCTGATGAAAGGGAATAAGTTTGGTAAAAGATACATTTTTCTAGAATTCAAACAACCTGTGGGCAAAATGTTCCCAAAGGCATTCATTCTGAAAAACTCAGTAGTTCCTATATATAAGGCTGATGCACTTTTCTCTATTAATCTTTTTATAAAGGGGAAATATTTTATGTACTTTAGACAAAATATGTCTTTCTTTTATCTTTGATTTGCTCAAAACAGTTTTATGTTGAATTTTTTAAAGGAAAGGAAAACCAAATGTTTTAATTTTTCTTACTTTGGGCACTTCTGTGATTTTTTTTTTTTTTAAACTAAAAGGAAGAGAAAAATTTAATACTACTGAGTGCTTAAACCAACATCAACTTCATGTAGTAATCCCTGAAAAATCTTTAGTCTTAAAATCTATTACAGTGCATAATACATGTACTATTGGTGAAAGAGAAGAAATGGAATCAGGTGTAGTCAGTTGTTTGTTTTAGAGTATGAAGCAGCACAGTCAGGTGTCTCCACATGGCAACCAAGCAGTTCTGCTGCAGGTAAATGCTTTAGGGGAGAGTGGCACTGCAATCATGTAAACTTAAGGCTACTTTTTGGCAACACAGCAGATCTTTTGAAGGCACACTAAAGGGACATGGAAAGTACTGAAGAGGGCTTGTTTCAGCTTTCCTGTTGCTTTGCCTTTGACTGCAGAGGAGGACCAAGAAGAAATGTGGTGTAATTGTGGTGGTTTGCTGTGGTGCAGCAATTTGAAACCTCCCCAAGCTGAATGTTTCTCAAGTCAACAAGTGTTTGACTTGGAGGGGGGGAAAAATTACATTAAAGTATCTCCATTAGGGCAGAGTTTGTGAAAAGACACGTGAGCTTCAGTTCAGGAAGTTATTCAGCATGTGCTAAACTCGAAGCATGTAACTAATCAGAAGTGTCATTGGAACTATGCCTGAACTTAATTCTAATTACATGCCTTAATGATTGGCTGAATCTGAAGCAGAAAGGGCAACAGGCACAAGAAAGAAATTCTGGTAGGAGTCAGAGCAGCTCTTTCATTCCACTGTAGTGTGTGCAAGCTCTTTAAACCCTTTCTCTGCCCCGTGGATTGGAGGAAGCCCTTCCATGTGAGACACACACACATGTGGTCTGGTAAACTGACTGCATTTTTTTTTTTATTTTTGTTTGTTTGTTTAAAAGACTACAGTTTTCTAAGTCTTAATATAGTTTATGCATAGTAAGGAGACTGTATATCAAATCTCTGCTCACGTTTGTGACTGCAGTTGATGACATTAGAAGGAGTCTGGATCAATACCTGGATTGGTATGCTGTTAGACTGGTCCAACAGAAACAAAACATGTACTGTGAGAAACCATATTAGATTAATAAAGAAAATAAATATAAGAAAAGTCATGTTCTCAGGGATACAATAGGTCTACTGAGATGCTGTACTACAAATAATACGCAGATTTCTGATTTCTCGATTTCCCTTTTTTCTGATTAATTTGGGGAAACTTCCCTCAACTTCATATGAAATTTCCAAGTGATACAGATCTCATCTTCCACTGCCCACAAGCAGTGTTCCCAAGTGAGTAAACAGAAGGGATGATAAGGGAGGGGAATTCAGTATTAGTTGACTAATATTTGCTTCAGTCTTGATGGAGGAGAAGGCACCAAGGGAGAAGTCCTTATGAAAACTGCTGAAATGGGTGTTCTTAAATAAAATTTTGTTAGTCAAAGAAAATATTCTATAAAATGTTGCAGGGGGCATGGAGAGGGAAAAGTTGTTGTGCTTCTGAAGAGTTTAAAAAGTAAATTCTTATGCAGAAACTGTGATGTAAGAACTATACCATATCACAGTTTTCAATGGCAGGTGAAGTTTTGAATTTACAAACTTATTTTTATTTATAGTGGCCAAACTGACCTGAATGTCATCGTGTATGATCATTGATAATGGATAACAGTACAATATGTGCTTATGTATTTGCATGTACTCTTTAGAATTCTAGTAAGCTGTTGCCTTACCAGAAAGGTTAGTGTATTTAAAACCATTAAGATTTTTTTATAAACAATATGTGGCAGTCAGCTGATAATACTTTACTTTCAATATTTTTGTGTGCATGCCACTTAAGACTAATAAAGCATCAGTACTTCATTTAGACATAAAATAGAATAAGTATGTTCTTTTTGCTTCCAAAGGCCATGTAGTCATAATGTAAGGTAAAAAAATGTATTTCAACAAGAAAAAAGAGCAGAAAATAATCTACAAAGCAATAATGGGCAAATCCATGTAATGGCAGCAAGGAAATCTGTGAAAAAAAGTAGGTGCTAGTGAGGCTATGTGGTTGGCTACAGTTGGAACAGTGTCATTTGCAAAGATCTTGAAGATCTTGTCATTTCATTCTGATGCTTTGCTCAATGACAAGGGGTCAGATGTAAGTTTTTATTCTCAATATATCATTATTTATATTTCTGTTTATAAAATTTGTAAAGAACTAGCTGTGGCATATATATTTAGTTGTGGTTGTGTGTGTGTGGGCACACACTGTAAATATGTTTATATATTTATATTTCTTACAAATGAAGGGGAGATCATGTTTACCTGTGCTGTGTTTGGCCATGGTTGCTGCTTTTGCTGGGTCCTTACTTGGGTTTCCAAGTGCCACCTTTTATCTTCTCAGGACTTCTCACACTCTTTGTAAGAGAAGATACTGCAGACATTCTTCTGCATTATTTTCTATTTAGGGATATGTGATGTTTTAGAAAGCTAGGTAACGAGATTGAGTATTCAATCTTTTAATTTTTAGGCATTTTTCTGTTGTTTTCAGTAGTTCCTGTAACTCAACAAGATACACATAGCTATTATATGTAATAGGAAAAGACAACCTTTTTAGAATACTCTCCTTGGTGGGAGTTAGAGTAGGTGAGCATAGAAGAGAAGGTGAATCTGGTGTTCCTGCCAGTGCAGTGGACAAATGTGTAAGTATTCCAAGCCTGGTAATATGGTTAACTCTCTCATTCCCCTCAGTGAATAAAATGGTTTGGTTGACAGCAGTAAATGGGCTGCCATCAGGAGTGTTCTTCTCATGAATTGTTAAAAGGCGGAGGGAGATGTGATACAGGGGGAGCTGCAGTCTTTGTATCAGGAGTGCTACTTTTAGAAAGGCTGAGTCAACAAACTCATAATTTGAAAGCGATCAAAGGACACACGTTTTTGACCTTGGTATTTTTTTCCTTCCAGCCTTTCACAGCTGTCCTCCAGACTGTAATGTCATGTTTTGCAGGCTGTTTAGTTTCTTCATTAAATCTCAAATGTGAACTACACGGTTCAAGGTAGCCAGGGAAAATGAGTGGCTGCTAGAGTCTATGGATACATCAGGTTTGTCTGAAAATTCCCTCAGTTCTTTTGTCACTCTTGTGGTTTGCAGATTGTCCAGATCTGTAGTTTTTGTATAAGAAGAGCAGATAGGAGATACTCCAATCTCAGTAGGAGACTGAGACTCCCAGTGTCCAGAAATCCCTCTAAACAATATTTCGTTTAGTTGGGGATAGTCAGGCTGTTAGGTAGATGGTCACAGCAAACGATATCTTTGTAATGAAGAAAAGACTGTCTTGGATGGATGTTAAGTTTTATTTATTGAGCTCTGTGGTCTGGCTCACAGCCAAGGATGTTTCCTGTTTCTAGTGTTGACTTATACCTGGTTACTTTCCAGGCTGCCTCCCCTGTTGCACTGCAATCCAACAGTGTGTGCCAGGCAACATCAAGAGTATTATTGATGCTTTCTTGTTGGTGGCTCTCTAGAGACTTGGCTTCAGGGAACTTTCACTCTGGATCCGATTCTGTGCTCCCACCCCCTCCCAATATAGTGATTGTGAATATTGTGCAAAGGTTTTTTTGTGGTTTGTGGTGGAATTCAAGCCTCAAAATCCAAAGCCTCAGAAAATCTGCGTCCTCTGCAATCTCATATAGGCCAGTGCACAGCAAGTCTTATTTTATAGTGTACAGGTGCTGAAGTGCAAAAGTCAGGACAACTACATTGAGGCAGGCACACTTGTATTAGAGTGGACATACCTTGGAGAGAGGTAAGTTGTTTAGGAATTCTAATTAAATTTTTGATGATAATTTTTATTGAAGATTTTGTAGAGATTTTTAAAATATTGAATTAATTTTTAGAAATAATCAACTTCATCGTATTTTTCACACTGAACACAGATTCTATTTAGATATCAAGGATTTCTGGCATGTGTCTTTTTTATTTATTGAATCATGTGTTTGAGAACCAGAAAAAAAAAGATCGTGTCGACTAAAACCAGAAATGCAACAGGTTGATCTAACATTGTCCATAGTAAAGTAAAAATGTAAAACACTAAGAAACTACAGTAAAGAAGGATTACTTTTTTTAGAGATTTCAGTACTCTAGAAGTTTTATAAAATTGTTAGAACTGGTGCAGAAATCAGTTTTGAAATAAAAATTTTGTCCTAGCTCTCTAGGAGTTGATATTTTGTAATTTCTAATATTATTAAACTTTTAATACCTCCCATTAGCTTCTGTAATCCATTCAAATAGGGAATAAAAACCCTAGAACTGTTCTCTTATTGAATGTGTTTTTTATTGTTAAGAAATGGATTACAATCAGTGTACAATTAGTGGTTAATGGTAATAATTAGTGGCTGAGCTACTGCAATGTGTTTTACAATGCTTAGTTTCACCTTGAAATCTCTGAAATGCCTATATCAACAGTAAAATTATAATTTGACATAAAATACATTGTTGCTTTATGTTTGCAGAAAGTGAAAAAAAGATTGGTACAACCACTGCCTTCATTATCTCACGGGGAAAAAAGCTTAGAAAATTTATCAGAGTAAGAGCACACTGTGAACCATGAGGACAGTTGGCCTCTTTTTCTGAGCATTTTTGTCTCTAGTATAGATATCTGGGGTTTGGTTTTGTACAGATTGCTGGGTTTAACCTGAATTAGGTTTGCGTTATGTTGAAAAGAAGCTAAGTCAAGGAAAGACCGTGGTGATAAGTTTCTCTTGCTCTATCCTATTAGCTAACTTATAAAATACTCTTTGATCAGCATATATTATAGCCAGTTGTCATGGAAATGCAAGGAGTACCTAGCCATAAAGTGTATAAGGGCAGAGCAGTATATGTGGCCTAGGTGAAAGGTGTCTTATAATGTTCAATAAACATTAGTTGAAGTGTCTGTGTGTTTCTTTTCCTTACCAGTGGCAAATCAAGTCTGTATTGAAGGGAAATTACCCAAATAAAAACTTGAATGGATGTTGTTCTTGCCTTGAGAAATACAGTCCTCTAAAACATATGTTTGTAGTAGTGGAGGCTAAACCACTAGCCAAATTTCAAAGAATTTGGAATGACCTTGCACATTCTTGCCTCCTTTGCATTAGACAGTGACTTCTGGTACTCTGATTTGTGTTTGTATCTTCAAAGGAAATAGATTCATGTCCTGTATGGCAGGTGTTATGGGAGTGATAGGGGTTTTGTCTTGTAACAAAATCATGGCACAGCTTTAAGCTGTTAATGATTTTTTTATAAGTTTATCCTCATTAGCTCTATTACTAAACCTCCATTTTTTTCTCCCCTCTTTTTCATCCCACTCTGTCCTTGCTGTTTGCCTCCCACTGATTTTTAGAGGAAATTTTAATTACCCCAGTGAAACAAAGCAGACAGAGATGACCTGATGTCTGGGTCTTTTCCTGAAGTGATTCCTGGCAAACATACTGAAAATCATTAATTAGTTCTGCTTGAGACCAGAAAGAACAGATCAGTATTCTCTTGTAGCAGCAGAATCTAATCTGCATTTCCATGTACAACTATATATCTAGTCATAAACTTTGGAATAGGCCAACTTAAATCCTCCCATCCATGGGTTTTTTGAATATCTAAAATCAGCTCTAGTAAGAGCACAGGATCTAGAGTCCAACGCTGTTGTTGCAGATTAAGGAGAATCTGGCAAAATTCCTTGGGCTGCTGCCATGTGGATCTGCTGGTAGAGTACAGTACGATAATATGTTGAATTTGGCTCATTACTCTCAAGAAATGCTGCCATAGACTTTGTGGGATACATATTTAGGAATTGGAATGGTTATATGTAGGGATGGTCTTGGGCTCACTGCTCTAGACAGAGCTGGTATTAGCGCTGTATATCCAAGATGGTTTGTGGTTTGTTTAGTCCCAATGTGCATTTTATACTACTGAATAGAGAGAAATAGGTCAAACTTAGCCGTGTTTTAAATTGCTCCACAAAAGCTTAATCTTTTTTGTTGTAACTTTTACGCTGCAGGTTTGGACACTAATCCACCACTTCAGTCAGTGTGCACTTTGAGATTCTGCTTTCATGTAAGGTTAGACCTAAAGAACCACTTATAATAGTGGACTAACTGGGACTAACTAACTGTTGGATTTGTTGCTTGATTAAAATTTTGAGTGCGACATGCGTTAGTCTTCTCCCAGATTTAAATTATTACACTTATCTTCTGAGTTTGCCCCTAGTTAGGTCGATAGCAGGATGCCAGTGCTTTTAAGAACTAAATTGTAGAGAACTGATAGTCTATAAATCTAATGCAGTTTAGCCACAGTCTCAAAAACTGTAGCACTGGATGTGACTGTGAAATCTTTTAAACTTTGAGGTTGGTTTAGTATATTTTTATTGTTTCTTGAGTGAAGAATTCAACAAGTGGACTTTGTTCTTGGCTTTATAACAGGCATTAATCTGAGCTTTGGTAATTTCTTCAGTCCAGTTGAGTGATGGTGGTGGATCTGACTTTAAGGGAGGGGGTTTTTTTGAGTAGCAAAAAGATCATCTATTAAATAGCACATTGCAATCCTGTTCTTCCATGGGAGGGTTTCCCTCCCGTTGGATATGTGTGATTGCCTCGCCATGGATCTGCAGTGCAAGCAGGTTCTCTGAAAGTTGGTCATCTGTGGTCCCATGCTTTTTTGCTAGTCAGTCAACACACAACAATGTTGGTACCGTTTCAGGTGCTTGTATTGTGTGTGTAGGATTTGGAATTCAGTCTTCTGTGCATAAACAGTGGGCTTCTGACAACAGGTATCTTTTATTAGCTGTGAAACGTTTATATTTCAGTGACATTTAAATAATTAATAAGGCTAAAGGCAAATTTTAATAAAACCAAAAAACTTTTCTCCCCACTGCTGAAATAAAGCAGGTCTCTATTCTGCCCGCCCCCCTTCCCAGGCAGACCTTACAGTGAGTCTGTCAATGCAGCAGACAAATATCCAAGGAATGATGAAAAGTGCTTGCCTATTTAAATGAAAATGAAGCAAGAAAGAGAAGCTGAATGCTGTATGTGCACTTCTTAAGGCAGAGGCTGATGTTCTGCTTGCTTTTCAGATGCTCGCCTTTGCAAAACTGGTACCTGCTGAGGCTTTGGCTTGCAACAGAAAGAGGTTTCTGCCACTGAAAAAAATAGGCCTAGTTATGGCTGGGCTGGACTGGATTTTCCTACTAAAAAGACAAAATGAAAATACCAAAGTATGGATGAACAGAGCTATGAACTGCTTGAAAAAGCAAAAAGTCTTTTTGTCTTCTGCTTTTCTGACTCTTAGTTTCTTATGCTAATACTTGCATTATTTGTGAGAGACAAGTAAAAAGCACTGAAGAACTTCACTGCAACCTGTGCAAGTCACCTAAGTTCATACAAGAAAGCTCATCTCTTATAAAGTACTCCTGGGGAATACTTGTTCTTCTCACCATCATTAATTTCAGCAGAGATCTGTGGATAAGGCTGTGCAAATAAACACAGCTGTGGAATGTGACATAGTAAACAACATGCTGAAACCTCTTGGCAGAGAGTTTTTTGCCAGAGAGCCCAAATGCAACACTTAGTCCGTGGAAAAGATGGCATTTAAAGTTTTGGTACTTTTGAATTTTTCAGAAGCAAATATTTATCCCTAAAACTGCTCAATCTAGCCTTGTATTTACACATAAGGGGGCAGTGTGGTACTGTTAGCCAAGTGCCATGTAGGAGCACATTAGATTTCGTTATTATGTATTGCATCATGTTTTAAGAAATGGCTTTAGAACTCTGAGCACAATTAGAGCTTTGTCACTGCCTGAGAGTGCTGCTGTGTCTGTCCTGGGGAGAACCAGGTTGGACTGTTTCCTTTCTTCTTTGTAAACATTTTGTTTTTAGAGAGTTCCTTGCGCTATTTTGGCGCGCTCTCGTAATCCCTTGTTCATAGGCATGTGAAGGAAGGTGAGACAGTTTTCTTAATGCTGGTATGGGCAACTTCAAATGACATCATTTTACCTCCTGCACAGCAACATTCACTTATTGGGAAGGAAGGTAATATTTTCGCTGGTGGTTTTCTTTGCACATTGTATAGAGGCTTCTGGCCCGCTGCTGCCCAGTTTTGGGAATATGCCAACTTTTCCACACTTTTCATAGAAAGTGGGATTTCTTGATTACTTTGTACCTGCCAGAACAAGAATGATGATTAAGTAGCTGTAAGTCAGCATATATGTGGGTTCTTGGGTCATCTTATTCCTTCACATTGATATTCAGGGTTAACAAGCCAGAATGTGATGGCATTTAGAGTTTCTAGTATTTTTAACATGATATCTTGAGTGCATTAGTACAGGATGCTTATGGCACTTTTTTCTCACCTGTACAGAGCCTCACTGGCTTTTAGCTTCATACTACACCTGACATGTGCTGTGATAATCCAAAAATGTGTTATCTGTGTTGTCTCTTTATACTTTCCACATGAATTTCTACTTCATGAAAAGCTTCTCCTTCAAAGATTCATTCCAACTCTCCTCTTTGTCATATATCCTTATAGTAAATATTATAATGTAAAGTTGCAAGAACATCAGATAATATTTCATTATATCTTGCTATATTACCATGTTGTGAGGTGCCATACAGACACAGGGCTTTTCTTATACAGCTTCTGTTTGTGTTTTTCTTAATCTACTGCTTTGTCTTTGATGAAATACATATTAAGTTGGTTTGTTTGTGTGAGTCTACCATGATCACTTGTAAAAGGCTGCTGTTAAATTGTACATAAGCATACTAATGGTTTTCTACAAGTAAATCAGCATCATTAGATTGTGTGTCAGTTAAAGTAAAGGTGCTATCAGGTACAGCAAATCTGTGTTACTGGTTAATTCATTCAGAGAGAAATGACATGGTATTTTGTGTGGAGTGGTGATGTGCTAAGGGTCATGCCTCAAAAGATAAAATGATAACAAGAAATACAATCATTTTTATATGCATCTTTGTGGATGTCAGCATTTAATATAAATTTGTCTCAATATGCAATAGTTAACTGAATAAATTCTCACATGTTTTGTTACTATGGTATTTCTCACTACAAACCCCTGCCCACAAAATTTTCCCCTCGCTCTCTTAGAGAGTATGGTGTTTTCCTTAATTAAAATGGCTGATAAAATGATATCACAAGTTTTGAAAATTAAAATTGATATTCTGGCAAAATCGTAAGTTCTAGCTAAAGCTATGAAGCTTTTTGGTTACTGGTTCCTAAAGTTAGTATCCTTCTTTTTCTCCTTCCCCTACATCCTGGCTGGTAAATGTGGCTGCAAATATTTTGTCTTTGAATTAAGTGACTGGCAGCTTGGTTAATGTGTAGACAGTGCTCTTGGTTATTTTATTTATCTACTTATTTATTTATTTTAAAAGCACTCATTAAAAACCCACGGCATACTCCCAAACTTGAAGGAATGGATTTTTTGGCTCCTGTCTGCTTTGAATGAAATCCAAAACAAATGTTGTTTGATAATGGTTTACAGTTGCATTACACAGGTTGCTCTTCATGATAAATAATTAACACCCTTTGTGTTCTTGATTGCAGATTTTCAAAACCCTGCCTGATACCACTTTCCCTGAGCCAATCTCTATGTCAGTATCTCCTCCAAATGCCCCACCAAGGCAGTCGAGAAGACAAGGACAACGTATTAAGAGGCCTCTGGCTGTTTACAATCTCTGTCTTGAGTTGGATGATGGTAAGATGTTAGTAATAATTTCAGTCCTTGCATCAGATGGGCTGCGTATCCTATCTACAGAAGGTGTTTTCATTTCATGTTTCAATTTGTATACATGTGTGCGTGCACATGCATGCTTGTTTAATTGCTTTGGAACATGCAAAGAAGCAAGGAGAGCTCCAGAGAAAGGAGAGCAGGGAGTGGTGTCCTGTGACATATGTTTAAAAGTAGGACGAACTGTCTTAAATATGCTTTTCTCCTCTAAAACAGAAGCAGCTCTTGTTTCTTTGGGGAAATCTCTTTGACCTCTACTGAAGATTACACAGCCATAAGATAAATGGAGAGAGAACTAAAATTAAAGCAAATCTTTTATGAGAAGAGCTAATGCACTTTACAGTTAAATTCATCTGGATTAAAGGCTCAGGTCACCACTGCACTGGAGAATACCACTACTTCACTTGAATCTTTAATACCTTGCTGTAACTAGCAGTAAATACTTGTCAGCTTGCCTTACTGTTGAGAAGCAATGGGGAAAAAAACCCAACAAACAGTCTTGCTTTTGCATGGAGTCTGCAGCAGCAACATACAGTGAGGCAAAGGGTGTATAACATCTTATGTATTCTGACTGTTGGCCAGAAACATAATCATTTTCCTGAAATATCATTGCTTGGGGGTACGTACAGTACTGAGGAGGCAAGTCAGGGCTCATTTTGTGTTACAGATTTTCTCCACCCTATTCCCTTTCTCTCTCCTAATGTTTTTAGTGAATTTCTTTTCACATGAAGAACCATGGGATCAGGGCACGAAGTCCAGTAACAGTAAGTGGAAATAAACAGGAAGATTTTGAACTCATGCTGCAGTATGAGATTCACTGGTGAACTGTCATTAAATTGGTGGTCAACAGTTTTGGATTTTGTAAGGAAAGAGCACAAATACTTACAACAGATGTTAAGTGCAGGTTTTAGAAATAAACTCAGGACTGTTTATAGTCTCAAAGCCAGTTTTACAAAGAGTCAGCAAGAAATTCAGCATTCCTGCCATTGGATTTAATTCACCAGAGAGATACATAATCTCTGTGCCTTTCTTGCATGAAATATGAAACTAAATGCCTTGACTAGAAGATGTTTGAGGTATATCTACTTAAAAAGCTTAAGCTGTGTTAATTTGAATAATATGCTACCAAAAGCTAAGAAGGCTGTTGAGCTATATCTACAATAATAAATTTATCCTCATTTGAAAAACAAAACAAAATTGAAGCCATTCACAGAGCTGTTCACATTTAAATTTGAATGTGAATCCCAGCAGATCTCGAGAAGTACCAGAACTACTCCAATTCCATGCTGCAAGGTGTGCACTGAGGACCTCCCAACACAGCTGTGACCCAAACACAGTGGGCAGAAAGTGTTTGATGGATTAATTTATTTTAAGAGCCAAAAATACAGCGTTACTGTTGAAAACGGTTATAAAAGTTCAATTTCTCCTAAATTCAGTCCATATTCTTGTCCAATTTGGGCATCTTGGCAAAGAGAAGAACTGGGATTGTTAAAGGCTGTAATAGTTATATATCATACAGCACTTTGGTACTTGTCTGGAAATTCTAGTGGGGAGAATTGCAGAATAACCCAGTATGTCATTCTATGTGGTAAAACTATGATGAAGGCTGAATTGCTACAGGTAAAATTTCAGTGGGATCGGATGATAATATTTCCCCTTGTAACTGTGAAAAAAATGTCCTCTGTAGTCTCTGAAGCTACCACTGAAGGTACCAGTGTTCTCAGTCTGTTGTTGCTAGAAACTGGCTGTTGGTAGGTCCTGACTGCAGGCTGATGCTCATTTTATTTGTGTTTAGGCAGATAGTTGTGTCAGTGAGGTGGGAAGTAGTTAGGACAGAGGCTGTTTGGCACGTGTGCCATATGCATGCAGTGTGCAGTACCCTGAGCCCAGCTGTGTCTCTGCACAGTCTGAAGAACTACCCCAGTGGATACAGGGTCTGTAAATCATCCAGGCTCATGAATTATCTAGTCAGTGAGCAGAGCTCAGTGCCTCCAAATACACTTCGTGGCCTTCAGTTACTTAGCTCTTTGGAGAGGGGGGGAAGGAATAAAAGTGAGCCTGGGCTTCATTCCATATTTACCTAGTTTCTTGGCTAACAAATGCGTGTTTTATAACTGCTCTTTGGAAGATTTTTATCCTGTGTGTGTTTTTAACAGGAAATTAAACATTAAACCCCTTCCCTCCCCCCCCCCTCTTTATTCACAATGGCATGAGTTAAGCACCAGGCACAAGTCAGTGTTTTGTATTTCCTGGATATGGCAAAATTATCATAATCTTGTTTTAAGCAAGCAGCTGATACATATTTATGTGTAAATATATTTGTAGACAAATGTATCTCTAAAGTTATTGTAATTATATATAAATATTCTCTATGCCTTGAAACTAGAAGTGTGTTGGAGACAAAAATCTCTCTGTGCTGGAAAACTTCTTGAGTGTGTTTCTTTTAGGATTGTTATGCAAACCAGGAAATTGTTAGAAAAGCGGAAACAAGTCTTTAGCTATCAGCTGCTCCAGGGAGTTAACAGGCTTCAGAGTCCACTGCTTGAATTGGAAATGCAGGGTTCGGGCCAGGTTTCTTTTTAAAAGCACTCGAGAAGCTTCTTGACTGCACACAAAACGTATGCAGCAAGCACCCAGAAAGAGCTGTAAGTGACATAAATATTGATAGATATAATAGCTGAAGAACACACACTATGTTTGATAAAAATCTTTATTTTGCCTTCTAGTAATTAGCTGTACTGAATTCTGATAACACATAGATTTTCCTTCCTTGTACATGGAAATGAGGTGATTGAACCTATTTGCAAACAATTCAAGTGTTGTATTTACTACCGTAAGGGTCTTCATTTCCTGAAAGACCAAGTCACAGATGATACTGTCTGTTTTTCTTTCAACTTCTTTCCTCTGTGGTAAGCCAGTTACTAAATTTTCACTCTGAAGTTTTTCGACATCCCAGTGTCTCAAGTAGAACTAGACCTAATGGGGAACTCTGAACTGCTTTCATACGTGGCCTAAATCCAAAGTTCTTGTTTCAGAAAATTGCAGATTTGTCTGAGATTTACATTAGGATCATTTCCAGAGCTTTCTAGTCTTCTAAAATGCAGACATGGGATTTGATTTTTGGTTTTGTTGTTGGGTTTTTTTGGTTTGGTTTGATTTTTCTTTTTTTTTCTATTTCTGGAAATTGCTTTTTTCTTCCCCCCCCCCCGCATTATCTGAATGAATTTTAGGTGAATTAAGTAGCAATGCAGAAACTCCCGTGGCTTACAGTCTCAGCTATATACAAATGACTTTTCATTCTCTCTCTGTCCTTCTATGCAGAGAAGGAAGGACTATTAACTTGAACAGAGAGACGTTTATCCTGTTCTTCTAAAAATGTCATTGGGTCTTTATTTTCCATTTGGACAGTCAATATATATCAGAAGAGAACTCTGTTTATATTTCTTCTAGAGGGCAATGCAGAATTAAAGTTTTGTTCCCTTACAATTTTATTTAAAATTTCTATACCTTTCTCATCTTGTAGCAAAATAAACAGGTTTGGGTTTTTTTGGGGGGAGTTGTTTTGTTTTGGTTTTTCTGTTTTAGTTTTTCTGTTTGGTTGTTTCATGCAATTTTTTTCAGTGCCAGAGAATTAGAGATTTTTAAACTATTTTGCAGGGCTACTAGAACAACATGGGGAGAAAAGTCCTGTGTAAGGTAGGCAGAATAATGCAGTCCATCCAAGATGAACAGAGAATCAGCACAGGTTGCATAAATCACACCTGGAGTCAAAAAATGGGTCTTGTGTAGCAATTTGTCCAACTAGAGAATAACTTGTTTTCTAAACAAACCAAATATACTTTTTAAGCCACAGTGCTTGCTGGTGCTTTATTCTATTTGAATACACTTTAGGAGTCAAAGTTTCTCATTGGCACATACATGGACACAGCACAACAGCATCATGAGGGGGCTGCATTGTTCTGTTTTTAAGGCATTTATGTCCAATCCCCCCACTCTGGAACTCGTATGAGGTGTTTTGTGATAGCTTTTTGTTGCTGCTTTAAACTAAATACTGTATTTATAGTGATGTAGAAAGCAGATATTTGTCAAGAATTCTAAAAGAAATAAGAATTAGAACTGCTACTTAACCCTTTAAAACTTTGTACTAACATATATTATCCTTGCAGTATTTAAGGTAGCATAAGTATGAATGGAATGTTAGTGTTGAATAGGAGTAGCTGGTTTTGATTTTTTTGTGGAAACTGGGGTGAGACAGTGTCTTAATTTGGGGCATAAATTAATTTGCATTAATTCAATTGAATTACTTAATCAAAGTAAAACATGATACATGTAATGGCTACATAGCTTCCATGCAATAGTCCCTCTCCCTTCTCCTCCCATTGCTTCCTGCCCCAAACACGTAAGTAAAAAAATCATAAACTTCATTTGGAATTACTGAACATAAACCTGGGATGTTAGAGAAAACCTTGGATTTATAATGAGACTGGTCTTCAGGGCTGGAACAGCCCAGAGCTGCAAGGTTGCAGGTGTGAAACCTGGCCTTGAACTCTTTCTATTTCTGAATCTGCTGCTTGGAAGTGTTTCTGTAACCTGGCACATAGTAGGGGAAATGGAAAGAAAAGCAGCTACATAGGCATATCAAAAAGCCATAAGGGCTTGCAACACTTGCTTACAAAGCTATTGTTAACAGCTGAGCAGAACACAGCTACGCTGTCACAAAATAAGTGCAGCAATGTTAGTCATGAGGGGGAGATCAGGCAGGATGACTGCTGTTTGCCATGTAGAATTTAAGACAGTTTGTATTTTGTCTTGCTGCAAGAATCGTTCCTATGATTCTATGTGATCTATCACAGCTTTTTCCACCTGATGGCTCCGAGTAGGATGAGTGCTATACAAATTTAAAAGTGCTTTTGAGCTACTGTCAGTAAAGGTGAAGCTTTTTCTTATGTAATAGTGGGTATGTAGAGAGGCCTACTTTCTATCAGATAATCGACTTCTGCTTGGAAAGTTTTGGGTCCATACAAGGTACTTATTTTCTTGGAGATTTGAAATAATTTGGGTCCATACTTTGTATACACAATATACATTGTCTGACCATTGTTATCCCTGTGAGTAGTCTACTTGCTGCAGCCTACTTGCTGCACAGTTATCAAAAAGCAAATTTAAGTGTCGTGATGTAGTAAACATCTAAATTTTACATCTTTTAGAATGAAGTGTGTCAGATCTTCATGGTTGGTGTGAGAATTACCTTAGTATCATTGCCAGTGCTTGTCTGCTTTCAGTGTATGAAATCTAGAGACCGTAGAAATGTTCAAAGTAAACACATCCACATGTTCACACACATGCATAGAACAGGAGTCAGAGGGGCAGGGAAAGGGAACTTAAATAGGCTTTAAACTAAAATCTGAATTAAAAGAAAGAGTAAGGAGTTCAGGAGAAAGGGTCAGTCTTTCCTTGAGGCCAGACATTATTAAAAACCTCTGATCTCCTGTAATAATCCTTCATCTCTTTAATTCTCTACCTTCTGCACACAGACATGCAGGGGCACATAATACTGTAAGAAGGCCAATTTGGCATGCTAAAAGCCATTAATCCCAGGCATGGAAGTCACTGATGTATCTTTGCTATGTGCCAGCTGTGCCCTGGCCAACCTCTGTTGGTTAAAGAAAATTCTCTCACCCAGCAGCACACAAGAGTATAAGTAAAACAAAGACTTGTAGCTGTTCAGCTCTCCAGTCACTTTCCTATGGATGAGAGTGTGCATTTCACTGAATTAGGTGTTTCCTCATGTGGGGCACTCTTGCTCCCCTTCACTGGTGACAAGAATAGCAGAGAAGATCTTGCAGGAGAGAGCTGATGAACTTCCTGGAAGGCTGATATGCAAGTTAGAGAATATTCCTCTTCCTGTTTTGTTCCCCTCCATCAGTGTTTTTCATTCTGTCAGAAAAAGATGTATTCGTGTTCTACCATTAGCTTCTGGAAGTCTCTGTCTTTTTTGCTGTTCTTTTTCTCTCTTATTTTCTGTTTTCTTCTTTTGAAAGTTGCATTCAGTGCAAAGTGAATCACGTTACTACCACTTCTTTCCTTCCCACTTCTTGTGAGTTGCTGAACCAAGAGAGAGATTGAAGGTGTACTTAGGGGATATCACGCAGAAGTAAAAGTAGTGGGACTGTCTTGGCTAGGATTGCAGTCTCGTCTAAGACTACATGACTGGGGCCAAGCAAATTGGCCTCAGAGACCTCATGGGTACTGGTAGAAGAATCCAGGCATGGAAGACAATATTGACTTAACTACATTGGAGTAGCAAAGTCTGTCTTCCTAATTGCTGCATTTTAAACGACCAGTGGGGAGGTTCCTTAACAAACATTGGATGTTCAGTTGAAAGAACTGACAAAATTTTCTTAAGGGCTTCTTAGCTTGTTTCCAGTTGTTGGTTTTTTGTTTTTTTTTTTTTTTTTTTTTAGTAAACCATAGGCATCCCGCTTCCTTCATTCCTCTGTTGAAGTCACTGTTATGGCAAAAGGAGAGAGGGGAACAAAATGAGGAAGAAGGCACAGCCAGGTATAAGCAGCATATTGGAAATGTTTCAGAGTGGCTTTCTTATAAGAGACCCATCACATAACCAATGTGATAGCAGTTAGTCTTTGTCATTATCCAAGTACCTTCGTGGGTTGTGGAATTATTGGTAAGAAACGTCTTCTTTTAATAAGCCATAGGAAGTAATTGCCAGTGAAGCAATCTAAATACAAGAGAAGAGGAGAAAACAGCATGACATTATCTCTGTTTGACAGCTCAGGGAAAGAGTTTTTGAACATCTTACCTTTTGGGGGTGGAAGGACTCTTACACATTTTCCAGGTGATTGGTGGCTGAATTGCCAGCAAAACAGACAAGGAAAAACAGAAGAATATTTTCATGGACTTGGGAGTTTTTGATGTCATTTAAGAGGTGGTGCTGAATTAGGGAACTCTTAGCCCTGGTGATTGTACCCCTTTTTGATCTGCTTTGGTTTTTCACAGTTCTTATTCTCACTGATTAGACTACAGCTGTTTTGTTGGTGTGTTCCAATACAGGGCTGGACCATAGGTTAATGTTGTCTGGACTGGTGGAAACCCAAAACACTCAGTGCTACCAAAAAAAATATGAAAGCAGTGGGACAGTCTGTTTATCTTGCTGTATGTCAGAGTTTTCAGGAAGTGGCTTCAGTTCATCATTGCATTTTTCAGCCATGAAATTTTGTGGCATCTGGCCAGCCTGGTAAGGCTGGAGGTCATATGTGGTTTCCTGCCAAGCAAGCTCTGGTAAAAAAATGAGTAATCTTCGAGTTTTGATACTGCTCTTGTTATCATTGTGTAACACAAATCAAAAGAGGAACCCCTCTGCATGCTTGTATCTGATTTCTGTTACGTTTCAAAATTTAATTATGTAATATAATTTAGCACCCCAACATTGTATCAGTGGTTCTGTCTTGAAGTGGTTTTTCCACAGCTTGAGGAATAAATTGGGATTCTTTACCCATTTTAGTTTTAGCTTGCTCAGCAAAAGGCTATGTATCTTTGGGATTCTATTGATGTAAAATAATCCAAGCAGTATTTCTCCTGAATTTTGAGAGATGACCTGCAGTAAGGGAGGTATATTTTGAAATAATTGCTTAATTTTTACAGGTTAATTGCTTAATAATACAGGGTAAGTGTATATCTAGAAAGATGCTTGTTCGAAATGGAACTTTGCATTTTAGAAATCAGCAAAAAAATTGTGAAAAAGAAGGAGGGCAGGGCAGGGGCATGGTCCCCAAACCCCGCTTGCCTCTAAGTAACTTGCAGATGAGCGCATTTCTTTCCCTTTCCAAACCCCAGCTCAAACACCCACCTTTCTGGATACAATTCTTGAGTTGCGTCAGTCAGTCTTGAGGCAAATTCTGTCTAGTGCAGCTTCCTTCTTTTTCTGACGTATTTGAATCATTATGGAGTTGGGAAAAACAATCTTTCTACAGGAAAGCTCCTCTGTGCCCAAGATACACATGCCGGTACATGCGCAAATCTGAGAAATATATCAAAGTTGGTCTTTATCTAGGAAAAACTGTAGTCAACTCTAATAATTGTGGCAATTATTTTGTCTGAGAGAAAAAAATAGCTGGCATAGAGATCTGATTCTTACTGTGTGTGTTCTTCAAGGCAGCACGAATCTGATGGGTATGTGAGCTGTCTGCTGTCCATTTGCTCCACGAAAGCTGCACTGGCTCCAGGCTGTATAAGGCTATGATGTCTAGATTTATGTAAGAACTGCCTGCCTACTGAGGCAGTGTTGCAGTGCAAAGGATTTGCTACACATTGAGGGTAGTAATGGGTACCTTTTGATAATTAAATGCAGTGATACAAATCTATTTTTCTGAGCATTTACAAGAATCTGCCCCCCAAAATACCCATTGTTCAGGAGGAGTGAATTAACTCTCTTGTTTAATTCTAGCATTATCTTTGATTATTTTTTAACCAAAGATTAGGTCACTATTAGCTTTCAATCAGGCTTTCACCTTGATTTGGAAATGTGTTTAAATAGCACAATTTATGTGGTCTGAAGGTGAGTAATAAACAAGTGACCAGTTTCGATGGTGTGTTAAACAAAAGTACACAGTTTATTAATTTACTCAGGAATAGATAACTTGGCTTCATTAATTCAGAAAACTTTAAAAATTTGAAGGAGTAGAAGAATGTCTGAGTTTACCTGGTGTTTGGTGTGATTACCACAGGGTGAATTGTACTGTAAGTAGTGAACAAAGGGTGCAGCCCTGCATCTAGAAAAGACTATTTTTGATTGCCGGGTCCTCTAATCACACTGACTGTCACAGAAAGCTTTCTCTAATGGAGTTACTTCTAGCTTTCCAGGAATGGCTGAATCCTTTCCAGAGTGGTATGTTGTTTCCTGGGATCATTTCAAGATTTATTAACTGTGTGAGGCAGCTTAACTTTTGTTATGTTTTTCGTGCCTGTTTTCTATGAATGCTGAAGCTCTAGCACATGGAACTAAGTTCTTGCTTGGTAGATGACATTAATCTATGAGATTCCTATTAAAAAGAAAACATAGTACATACCCACAAATTAACCTAAAAGCAAAGCTACTTTCTACTTGGTTAAACTTCTGTATTATTGTGGGAAGTGAGCTATTTGTGGTGAATGAATGTTTGTTATCACAGAGCTGGGTGCAGCTGTGATGCTGATGGGGGAGGATGGGTGGCTGCACAGCAGTGCAGCTGCTGCTTCCCCATCTCATGATGCAAAAAATGTCAAGCTCGAAGGTGGTAATGGGGATTTTGCAGCATCTTTAATCTACTCTCCTCAGGAACTCTCTCCATCATCCCTTGTTTGACTGTGTCAAAGTGGAATTAGACATAGGTTTTTATCCTCTTATTTTACCATGATTTGTGTATGCAATGACCACTTAAAACCTGTATGACAGTTCTGTTCTGCCTATTCTACATATCTCAACAGAAACAGTCATAAGTGTTTCTCATTTACTCCAGAAACAGTCATCTTCATAAACTGTTTTAATTCTCTGGTTACCCTTAAACTATAGGTGTTAGTTGTAGTGTTGATGTTAAAGATTAGTCTTGCTTTTAACATTAAAACATGTAATTCATTAGTTTACTTAAGCTGAAGTTGGAAAGCAACTCTGTCACCTAAGCAAGTAACTAAAAGTGTTAGCTCTCTGCTTTTTGTCACTCTTATTACAAATGTTTTTTTCTTATTTAGGATTCTCGGAGTAAAGTAAGGATCTGATTATTGACACTGCCAAAGTATTTCAGGTTTTTTTTTTTTTTTTCAACTTTGGATGCCAACAAAAAATATTCTTAGACTAGCCAGATGGAAAAAGGAGAAAAAAAGGCGATGGGGAGACATGTCATGTTCAGTTAGGTAAAAACTGAGTTCAGATTTCTGGTATGGAGGATCTGAGAGCCTTTATTATCTAAGGCTCATCCAGGCAAAAGGGAGAAGGAACTGAGGGTTACACAGAGAAAAGCTGGATGAGGTAGGTCTTAGTCTATACAGCTACTCACTTACTTTGTGGGGATTTGTCATTATGAGAAAGGGTGTCAAGAGGCAGGAAGGTGGGGAGGGAGGAAAGAGATTTGGGTTAGAAACTGAATGGTAAGTAGTACCAGCTAGACACACCAGTAAATTGTCAGGATCAGCCTAAGCTATCTAATTTTCTGGATAGGGCTGGTCTGAACCACGAACAGCCATAAAGGCAAAGCACAGGTATCTGTTGCAGAGGCACAGTGAAAGCTCAAAGGCTTGGATGAGTGTTGTGATTAGATCAGTGAAACAAGAACATGATTTACATGACAGTTTAAAAGGATTGGAGCAGTCAAAAAATTTAAATAGTATGCAAAAGGTGGTGAGAATATGAAACAAGTTTTAACTCTCTTGAGAGTAGAATTGGATCTTACACCTATTTGCGTAGGATGGGGAGATGAATTGTAGAAGCAGCTTGATGGCAACTCTAGAAAGATGGCCAAGCTGAAGGCACTCAGAACCTTTCCACAATTATGAAGAAGAAAAGGTGAAGAGCTGATGGCTGGAGTGTTGACAAAAACTTGTGATATGTCATACAGATTTGCTGCTTTTACACTGAGAACCCTCATGTCCTTCATCTGTTCTGGCACTCCTTGGCACCCAAAAATGAGTGTAACAGGGGAGAAAAAAGATTTGCCATTTTTAGAAGGAGAAAATGAAGACCCCAAGAACACCAAACTGTATGCTCAAAGAATAATATAAATGAGCTTTAAAGGAAATCACATCTCGCCTGTTTTATAATGTAAGAGCTCATTAGAATTCAAGTGGTTAGAAAAGAATAGGAAGTTTCTGGAGCTCCTCTTCGAAAGAACCTGTCAGTCCAATGTGGCATTCAGCCTTTTCATAGAAGTGGGAAACCTGACAGTGCTGCTCACTGGAGAACAATGTTGGAGCTAAAGAGGAGTCAGAGGAGAGAAACATTAAAAAAATATTAGACTATCAATATTAGGAGTCCCTGAATTCTGAGGTCTGATGAAACCCATAAAGCTGTTTCAATTCCAGCAATGTCCTTAACACACGCTTTAACAAACAAAGCATGTAAAAACTTAAAAGGATTTTTAATCTCCAGCAGTTTAGGACCTTTACTGGCTCTACAAAGCAAAACACAGGAAGAGGGCAGGGGGATAAAAAGAAGAAATAGCTAGCAGTCACTGTATCTTACAGGTTTTGAAGAAGCGTTTGAAGGAACTTAGTCATGATAATCGATGTTGGATTTAAGAGCAGCAACATCAAACAGAAATGTTCACAGGTAGGCCTTTTGTTAGGTGAATACTTTGAATAATGCAAAGCCACCTAACTTGTCCTAAAAAAGCTCTCTGGTCAAGGGGTTGCATAGCTTGGCACTGTTAGTTTTGAAAACATCTTGTAGCTTGCTGAAGAAGTGGGAAGAAACTGGAGGAATGCTAATGGAGTAGCAATATTTAGAAAGGTAAATACAAATCCTCGATGATATATTTACACATGGGACAAAGGAGGAATTACAAATAATGACAAAGGCAGTCAAGGAGGAGTTGTGTTCATGTGCTAAGACGCACCCATACAAATAAAATAAATGTGGTTGTATTGAGAAATAAATTTACAGATTTTAGAGGGAAGATGTAGCCCATAGCTATGGAATGGAGCACTACATCCTAAGAAATGGTGACTCTAAGTCTGTTGCTCATGGTGGGCAATCAGCTCATCATATTATTCATTTAAAGCAATGGCAAAAAAAAAACAGCCTTGGAAGTACAAACAGGGAATTGATGAATAGAAGTAAGTGGTGGAGCTTAACACTTAATGTGGTTCTCGTGGGACCACAATAAAAAATCATAGAATAATATCTGATGTATGCTCTTCAGAAAAAATACTGGTTTATAGAACAGTTTTATAGAACAGATGCATGATTCCAAAGCTGCAAAATCCCTTACGGTAAGAGATTCAGTGTTAAACTTAAAAAGGAGATCGTTTAAATACCTTCACACAACACAAAAACTGGATATGAGAGATAATATAATAATTAGTAAGGCATATTAAATGGATCATGCCTGAAAATAAAGCCTAAGAAAGTGAAGGTAATTGTTGGCAAGTATATTAATTAGCAACCAATTGATTCTTCATTCCTTTTATCATCTACTGAAGTCTGCAGACAATGACTGTTTGGAAGATGCAGTTTGGCCCAACATGAGATGAACATTAATCAAAAGCAGGTTATTAAGCTTAATAAAGAGATAATGAGACACAGTTCTATGGCCTCTGCCATGTACAGGTGTTACTATAATTTCTGAAGTTAGCAGAACTTTTGGCACCAACAAAAAGGATGAAATCTTTGTAGTGTTGAAATCGTAGCAATGACCCCATATTTCCAAGACTTAGGTTTTGAGCATATATTGTTTTTAATAATGAAAATGTGCTAGATGGTCATTAGTCATCTGTCTTTCAGTTATACACAATTGCCTCTTCCTCAATAAAAATATTGTTTTGCTTTACAAAAGGAGATAACTGAAGAAATCAGAAATGTGAAGTGTCTTTGTACACGTTTTTAGAGGGTGTTTAGAATTTAGCAGGCATTTTCCTGTTTAAATACTTGATTTGTTTTTAGTGTTGTAAACCCAATCTTAGTCTTGAGAGTGCAATGCAGGACTGACTGTGAGAAAACACTGGCTCAGGAAGGAAGAAGTAAAATTTGAGGAAAGATTTAACACACAGTTTAATTTATGGTAATGTCAGATGTAATTGCCTGTGTACTACAGTCTCGTGTTGACTCTGCTGTGCGTGACTGAAGCGTTTAATATTTTTTTACTTTTTCTATGTGTTCTGAGAAACAATTCGATGGAAAATCCTCTGCTTTCTGTAGGGAGGTGCGGTGAGTTGGTCATATTCATAATATTAATGAACAGATTAATACAGATTAATACAGATTTCTGCTGTGTTTTAGTGTTGCTAAGTGAATGGTTGTGGTAAATGTGGCCTTCTGGTAGTGTATGTGGTTTGATAGTCTTGGTTGTCTTAATAGTACTACTTTGAAAATAAACTATGATGGATTAAAAGGACTTAAGTCTAGTTTTAAGGAATTTATGAAATAAGGTTGCAGTATCACTGTCTAATCTCTCAGATGTTTATCACTGTGACACATACATCTGCAAATGAGATGTAATTAATTAGTCTTTACCTGCCACTCCTGCAATTCTCATGTCACGTCATGTAAATGTGAGCGGCAGCGTCGTGTCCTGGGTGCAGTGGGGAGGTGTGAGTTGAGCAGGATTGGGCCACGGTGAGAGTGACTCACTTTCCCAGGCTAACATTCTCCTCCTCAGAGCTTATCACACTTTGTTACTATGGGCTAATTTAGATCCTTAAATTAGCAGCTGCTTAGGGAGAAATTTCCAGATGATGACTTTTATCATTTCACTGTTTTTAGTTGTATGTCATTTTACTCTCTAGGGAAGTTGTTCTCTGAGAGCTGCTGGGAGGGGGTGAGTTTGAGATGGCTGGGGAAGCAGGCAAGTGCTTTACTAATTTTCTGCTTTTGAACCAGAAGGAATTGAGCTGGTTGAGGCAGTAATAAAGTTGTGAGAAGGATTTTTATCCAGCGAGGGTGGCTTTTCATTGTCCAGGTCTTTTTATTGTTGGACTTTTAATTAATTAAAAAAAATAAATTAAAGAAATCAATGCAACAGTACTGCTTACCTCAGTGGAGTAGAATTAAGCTCAATTTTTCATTGAGAAGATGCTTATTTGGTTAGAATTGGAAAGTAACATTGTATAGGACTTCATCTTCTATATTACTGTACACAGGAGATACAGGTTGACAAGCAAGCACGATACTTTACAGCTTGTGATCATATTATTGTGATGTGTTAGGACTTGGTTGTTCATTTTTTTCCCCCCAAAACTGTTGTCCCTAAGAGACCAGAACTCTTTTACAAAGACTGTGGGGTCAGTGATATCTAATCCACTCTAGACTTTTGTGATGATGTTATTTGGCAGACCTGTGGGCCATGGTCACGAGTGCTAGTGGGAGTAGGATGGACAGAAGAAAGGATACAGGGAACCTTGTAAAGGGTGTCTGGAAATGACCTTTATTACAGTTAAATATTAGTATTTTGAGAACATTTGAGACTGCTGGCTTATCTGTCCTGGATACTTTATTGTTTATGAACATCCTCATTTTGTACACCTCTTTTAGAATTTATACGATGTTTAAATGAAAGTTTGGAAGGGAAAAGCTATGTGGGTGAAGGTTAGTTTTTCAGTGGAGAACATGCTGTTTGGCTAGATGTGTCAGCATGGTTTGCAGTGAGTGCTGTGACACACTGGTAACTTTATCTTACTGTCCTTGGGATAGGATTGGTGTTCCTTTAATGTCTTCTCAATCAATCATATCTGAATGGTGATATTCTAGGAGTAGCCTGTGAAAATGAGTAGTAGATCAAAATACAATGAGTTCCCTTAAAAGTAACACCATTAAAAAGGTGTAACATTCTTGGGTGTTGTGTTTTGTTAGAAATCTCCTGCTTATTCTGACCTTTCTAAATGTCAGTGTTTCATGTTTGGTAAGATTGTGCTTGCGGTACTTTAGAGCAATCCTCAAATGGGTATTACATTATCTTTAGAGATTGTGTTTTTAGAGAGACAAGCAAATGTGTATAGCCTAAACTATTTTCTTATCTGAAATGATGCCTTTGTCTAAAAATATCCCCCCAAAATTTAGCATTTCATTCACAGAAAACACATGCTGCAGAAAGCACTGGGAATACATTGTGTTGTGAAGATAGCCTGGTGATAAAAAGGGGGGAAATTGTGCATTGATGCCTTTTGGGAAAATACTGGGAGATTGCTTGTCCTACAAAATATCCAGTGAAGACGGGACAGTAAAGTTTCTTCTCATATATATTTCAGGACATTATCACCAAAGCAGATGCTTTGGCTCATGAGAAGATTCTTTGACTCTCCTTCTGACTTGTGCTCTCTCTTCTAGCTGACAGTCACAGCTTTCCCAGAGAAGACACCCCAACTGGGAGCATAGATTCTCTTTCTTCCCAGTCTCCAACACCTGCCTTCTCTAGTAGCCCCCCTGTGCTCTTGGATGGAAATCACCTTATCATGGACAGTGGAGATCTTGCAGGCTGGACAACAAATCTGTAAGTAACCTGAATATTAAGTAACTATTTTTCCACTAGTATGATTGTGCACATGAAACACCTTTTCCTTTTCAGTTTGTGATGACTGAATATTAGAAATTGCATATAATTGTGTTTGTTTCCTTCTACTGCAAAAAGATACATGTTTATATGTTGGGGTGGAGCTTAGAGATCACTTGAATGCTTGTGGGGAAGAAATGTTATTTTTCTACTGAAACCTAATTCATTTTCCTGTAACCCGTTATAAAATTTTAAATGTTAATTATTTAAGCAAAGAATATTTAAGTTATTCTCTATATGATATATTACTCTACTTTTATTTCAAGACTGTTAAGCTACACTTAGATGCCATGCTATTAAGGTTATGGGCCAAACTTTGAGTTTGGACAAACACTGTAATAAGTATGTGCTCAGATCCTGTTGTCTAAGAACATTATCTTTGTTAATCTCTTCTTAACAAATTAAAGGCCTGTTTTCCAATGAAAGTGCAGTCTGTCACTTTCAGTAGATTCTGTGGATGTTCAGTTTTTGAGCATGACTTCAATTTAGCAAAAATTGACATTACTCTCTCAGTACAAATTCAGGTTTGATACACAAAAAACTGACCATAACTTGTTTTTAAATCAGAGTTGAACTTGAATTGAATTCTCTGGTTTGCTATTCATACAAACTTTAACCAATATCAAGTCAAAGTTTTCCAGCCTTCAGTGCCAAGAAGAGCTGAAGGAGCAGGTCTGGAGAAAAGATCTGTTACAAATATTTTCCATAATGGCATTCTGAGTAGCCTGCTCTGCTAATGGAGCAAGTGTGTAGATGTATGTAACACATGAGAATATACAGATAGTCATATAATGAGTTTATATTTCTAAATGCACACACAAATAATTAACTGATTAGAGTACTTATTAACTAGAACAGGTTTTTTTCTTGTATGTATTGAAATAATTCCAGATTTATAGGTATTGTACATAAATGTTGTTTCTTCAGTAGAGGTCTGAAGTTACTCTTTCCTTATCCTCTTGTACTGTCCTCTAGAATTTGGTGGAATCAGCAATAAGTTGTATTGGAGAAAGAGAGGTGCATGTGTGGAAAAGATACTGTAGCTGGTATAAAACTGGACTGTTGGTAAAAGCAAGCATAGCTAATTAAGAAACACAGGGTTAGCAGAACATTGATAATGTCACTTCAGAGAATAAAAGAAGGAGTTTTGATTTTATCCAGAGAGTTTGGGAACTCCATGTATTTGAAGAAATGTTGCATTGTTTTGCATTTGTTGATTTTCATAAAAAATTAAACTGTACTGCTGTTTTGGAAATTTTTCTTGATGGCTGGAAGTTTTCTGCTCAGTTGGAAACAATACTTAGAGTTCTCTTTGGAAGGAATAAAAAGGTGTGTGGTATGTGCATTTAGATTATTTGTCAAAAGTAGTTTCTTTCTTCCATTTACTTGTCTGTGAAGTTTGCTTAGGAATTACCTCTGTAACAAGCCTGGACAGTGACAGAGAGTAGTCTGTGAATGTTACATTCTTTCTTTCCTCTACTTTCTCACCCCAAACTGGCATCTCTTCCGTTCTAGTTCTGATGACTGAGAGGGCCTTGCCTTAACAAATAAAAGCCAAAGCCAAACCACAACCTGGAACAGCCCCAGCGTGTTGATGGCAGAGGAGTGGAGAATGTACCTGCTGTACTTGAGCAATCATTGTGCATCAGGGGGTCCCGTGGGCAAGGAAAGGCTGTGTTTGACTGGACCTTGTGTAGCTCTGGTGCTCTCACAGCTACAGGAAATGTGCCATTGGCTGTTGAACTCTGCTTTGGTCATAGACTGTTCTCACAAATCGGACTATCCCAGAGTGAGGTGGAGAACAATCCCTTGTTTGTGCAGGATTTCAAAATGTTTTGTATTTTGTGCCAAATTGGAAAAAAATCAATTCCTAAAGTCTCAGCATCCTCTCTAAAATGGTATTGCAGGTCTTCACTGAGATATAGCAAATGCCATACCGAGTCTAGGGGAAATGGAAATATACAGGAGGATCCGGTTTCTCAAGTTTCTGCTGATGTTTATAACACATGGGTGTTACTCTTGTCAGAGATTGATCACTATGGAGTTATGCAGTCAACAAGGTGATGGTGACTTCTTTGTGGTAGAAGAGTTTCTTGCGTTGTTTCCCGGGGGAGCGATGTTGCATTGTGGGTCAAGATGTGTCAGATATTCCAAGGCTCGTTTATACCAGTAGTTTGCTTTAAGCAAGAGTACGTGATGGATAGCAAGAACACTTTTTGTGGTATTTGTTTCCAAGAAAGGAAAAGCTTGCTTTTTCCGGAATGATAGCTGTTGTCACCATGATGTTTCCTGGCAGAGTTTTCTGTGATGTGTACCCTTTCCTTGTCCCACCTTTGAAAACAAAAGGAGCTACAGCTTCCAGCATGGCGAGATGAGCATAAAATGCAGACAAATACACCCTCACCTCCTGACTGGCACTCGGAGGGAACCACATGGCCAGAGTGGTTAAAGAAGCTAAGAGGGCAAGGGCTATACCACCAATCTTCAAAATCTCACAAAGCCCTGACTGCTCAATTGTCATATCAGTATTTAAAGATGTGCTGTGCATACGGTGTAACTCGAAGGTGATGTTTCACATATGTGTCATTTTGAAGCCCCGTTAAGCTGTTGGTTTTCATGTCTATAAGTGTGTGTCTGCCTGATGCTAGATTTTCTTTGAAAGATCTGTGTGGATCAGACATATGTCCTGTGTTGTCATGTACTGCTGTAGGGGTGAATAGAGAGTTGGGCGTTAGTTGGTTCTCATTGCCCAGGGCAGGGGTGGTTCTCAGTGGAGACCTGAGTTTGCTGCTTTAAGACTATTTGGCACCCTAAACTTTTTTTAACCTTTTTCCTGAAGTTATTTTTAACCTCACGCTTCCATCTAGAGCCAAATACTAAAAATAAATATGCCTTATTTTTGCATACACTCTATGGTAGAATATAGAGAGCTTTTTTTCCTCTGTCAATCACAAAGTTACAGAGTAGTTTCTGTAGATGCAAGATTGAAACCCCAGATAACCTAGGATGGACAAATTACCCTTTCTGCTTGATGAAGCACTGTGTCACAAACATATACTGTTTGAAAAACCCTTCTGTCCAAGGATGCTTAGCACAAGCTGATCTCAGACATAAACTGATAATTATGATTGTGAACTGCATAGAGTATTGCTCCCTTGTAGGGCTCTCCACTAGTTTGGGCACTTTTTCCCTTTAAGACAGAGCAACAATGACAATCTCAATGTTAACCAAAGCATTTGCATTCTTTCTTTTTCCTCTCTGATGTAAGTGCCCATACAGACTCTTGTCATACTCAGTTTCTGGTTTTTCTATTGCATTTGCCGAAAAAGTAAATAAATCTGCCACAGCTTTTTTTCAAGAGGCTTGATAGCTTTTTGCTGGAGGACGTGACCCTGACATTGCTTTCTGCCTTCCTGATTGGCACTGAAAAACATGTGAATTAGTCACTTAGATTTTTATTCCTATGGTGTACAAAACTCAACTTTTTGATAATTCAAAGTATGTAGTTTCCAAAGAGGAGTTCAGGATTTCAGATACTAAGAAGCTGAGTAGCCTTTCTAAGCTAGTCCCCAAACTGTTTTGATAATGGTGATGGTCTTGGGTTTGGAGATATGTGTTACAAGGGGATATGGATAGCTCTTAAACTGCATTTGAACTGTGAAGCAATAGTCAATCTTCCCTTTTACATGCAGTTGAAACTCAGCGATACATGGTTTGACTTTCACTCTATTATATTATGGCTTTTCACGTGTAAAAGGTAACAGTGGTAGCTAAACTAGGTATAAACATCAGTGTCCAATAAATATATCTAAGCAAGTAAAGAAACAGTGTAAGTTAAAGTCTGTAAAAGACAACATTTTTTGTCCATTAAAGTCCTCTTGCAGTGAAGTAGGTGGTAGTGCAAACAATGGAGCATCAGACATGAAGTCACATAATAAAATTAAAAAAGGGCAAGGGAAACTTTTTAGCAGCTGTTGTGGTTTGATTATAGAATTTACTTATGGAACCATTTATTGACATGAGGTCTGTCTTATTTAGCCTTCCCCAGAGTACTGACTATAATGGGAGCTCACCTCCGAAGGATTAGGTCAGGTTTCCCTTATTGCAATGACTGATTCATCAAAAGGTGGATTACAAATCATGTCCTAAAATACTATGGGATGCCTTTGGTCTGTTTTCACTTGACCTCAGAATGAACCAAAAAAACCTGAACACTTGGTATTCCCTGGACTTGGTATGTGCTGTAATCAATCTTTCTCTGGACCTCTTTCTGATAAGGAAAGATTTGTTACTGTAACTGGCCCCTTGTCATGTGATTTCTTCGTGCTTTTACAGTACAATGCCCTATGCCAGGGTGTATCTACAGACCTTACAGACTTACCCCTCACAATGCTGGGTTTTCAGAACTGGGCCAGAGTCTTCCTTTTCATTTGGAAGTCCCCTACATTATCTGCATGATCACTTCTTCATTCAGATCATGAAAACTATGTCTCGTTCCTCAGCTGGAGAGTTCATTTTTGGGATCTGAGACTGCAAAGTCTCTGGGTTTCCCAGAGAGGTGGAACATGGTGACTTCTGATGGTTGTTCTGGGTGGAGGTATGATGCAGGATGTGGAGTAGCCTTCCTCAAGATGATACTGTCTGAGTATCTGTTTATCGTGCCTGTTCTTCTTTCCCTCTCTAAGCCTTTGGGATTTTGCAATTGGGGGGGATGGAAAGCATTCCTGTCCCTCAAACCTTTTCACTGAGTGTGTGTATGAGTGTGTGTGGGTGGGTGCACGGCTTGTTAAAGCAATTACATTTCTGGGCTAAGTATAGTAAGATTCATAGTTTCCAAACTGAATCCCACCTTGGATGCTGCTATTGGAGCATGCAAGATACAGTCCTGACAGCCCAAATGCTGAAGGTGCTCAAAGGCCAGAGGAAAAATAGAAGCACCAATGTAAATGGCTTTTCAGGAACATGCAAGGGGCCAGTGGCAGATGATATAATCAAGTCTTTCTTTAATTTCTTATACATTTTTCTTTATTTATTCTCATGATACTAAAGTATTCTGTTACCCAGCTCAATGGTATGTAAGTGCTACACTATGGGCATCGTTTTTGGGTTTTTAATATCCACAGAGGCTTTTAAAATGGTGATGAGAGCTGTGCTATGCAGCATCCTGAGTGCTTTCAAGGTCTTTGTGACCAGGCTGGAAAGAAGCTACTCATTCTTCATGAAATCTCAAGCTGTTCAAATTCCTGGTGAGCACACTGATATTAAAAGAGCCATCAGATGGCAAGGGAGGGCAGAGACAGTGATGCTCTGAACATAACAGAACCCTTGGACATAGTTATTAATTTTGTTTGACTGCTGACTGAACTCCCATCAGCCTTGTTATATCTACATCAGTAGACTGTGTGTACAGTCTCCTTAAAATTGTAGTAGTTTCTTTTGTACTTTCTGGCAGTGGTGTGAATTTGCAACTTTACATAAATGATGAGTGACTTCACTTTCAGTGTCTTGAAAACTTCTTATAATATCTAGTGTCATCATCCTATTTTATTAAAAGAAGGTGCTTTAACAGCTGTTCGGTCATTGTGCTTATTTTGCAGTTTGTTTTTGTTTCAGCTGCCACCTCTTCGGTGACTCAGCAGTTTGGGAGCGGGTTTAGCGGAACAGGCACTTCTTTTTGTACCCTTTTGTTATGCAAGCAGAGCAAGAGCCCTCATTTTGCAGCTCCTTTGAAACAGGCATAATGTAACTTAGTCATGTGGTTCATACAAAATAGTCCTTGCCATCTCCTTGTCTTCCACTGGGCTTGACAGCAGCACTGCTGTGTGAGCACAGGATAAGTCCTGTGTGTGCTCAGGGCAGGGAATGATGTGGATGCAACCACTGTGATGAGCTAAAGTTTTGTTTTGTTTTTTCCTCTCTTTTTCTTTAATTTTCTTTGCATGATTCCAGTTAACACAGCCCCTTCTTTTTTTTTTTTTCCCCTTAAAGGGAACAGCAATTTGCCTTAAGCTTATAGATGTACATACTTTCACTTTGTCTGCATTATCATTCAAAAATGCTTTAACTTAGGACAGCTGCTGTAGACATTAGCTTTGGATTTACCAGACTGGCGTGAAAGATCATTTCACTAATGTGTTAGCTGCTTCACTGAGACTTCACAATCCAAGTTTAACAAAACCTCTATTTCATTGCTGACTGATGTGCTCTGTATAAATGAGGGTTCTGGAATGTTGAGTGCATGTCACATACTTTAGATTTTGAGGATAGAGTTTCTTTTCAGGGGGAACAAAGATGAGGAAATTCCGTCCTTCTATTTTGCCTCCAGCTTTTCTGCAACTACGACCATTTCTAGAATTTTGCCTGTGTATTTTTCTCTTCCCCACTCACCAAGGCATAGGGGTTCTTAACTTGCAGGAAGATCTGGTGGTGGACAGTATTGGGTTGCATATTGAATCAGAAATAGCTGAACCTTTTCATATACACAGTTGTCTTACAATGAAATCTTTCAAGAACACCTTCACTGAGTTTGTCAGCCAGACGCTGTGATACGACAGCCATGGGGCTGCCAAACTTGTCTATGAAACAACTCTTTTTTTTTTTTTTCCTCAGGAGTTGCCATGTAGATTCTTTTCAGAGTCTCTGCCTTGCTCTCAAGATAAGAGACTGCTCTTTAGCTGTGTTACCTTAGGAACCAGCAAGATAAACATCCAATAAAATCTTGTTTTCAGGAGTTTGTTTCTGAGTATCAGTGCAAAATCTCTAGCTTATTTTCAGTGAAGCTATTCCCCCTCCTCTCTTTTCCCAGTGCTCACTATGCTAGACAATAACATTTTTTCCTCAGACAGAGATGGTTATGTGAGGCTGGTTTTTTTTTTTCTTTTTCCCTTACCCTCAGGAAAATGCATTTCCTTCATTTTAACCTTTGGGAGAAAGGATTTCTTCAAGATACCTTCTTAAAGTTGAGATGCTCTATGATAAGGTGTGCAATACTTTCTAATATGTCGTCATCTTGATAAACAAACTGTGTAAAGCTTTATAGCAAGATAGTCTTGCTATCACAAGAATATTTTCAAGGAAAAAACAGTAAAATCTAGCCAGTTTCTTGCTTACACACCAAAACATTGGAAATTATTTTTCTTATTAAGTAAAACCTTCTGTTTTAACAACAAAATTAAGTGGTTCCTGAGATAGTCAAGTACAGTAAATAAAAAAGAACAAAACCAAACCCATAAGTTCTAGAATGTGCTTAGTAGTTAAAGCTATGATTTTTTTCCCCTTCTTAATATGGTGAACCTATTGCTGTTGAAAAGTGGTTTTTTTTTGTTTTCCTACTGGCTCCTAGGGTATGATCTCTTGCTGGGTAACCAGGAGCATAAAGTGACAGGCGAATTCAGGAGCTGTGCTGCAATGCTTTCCCTACAGCTGAAACGTATTAAGGGAATTCATCAAAAAAGTGGGGAAGGGAACAGCCTGGCACTCCACGTACCTGCACTTCTGGAGTATTTTTCCACTAGAACTGTTGGAGTGGCTCAGAATTTGTAAAAAACCTGCCAGTTTTAACATGCTTTTGTATAATGCTGTCTGGTAAAGGACAGTGTAGTCTTACTTGTTGATAGATTACACTTCTTGTTGAGTCTCTGTAACTTGAGAAATAAACATGCCATGACATGGATCTGAAGATTTTATTTCATCTTCTGTGTTCCTTTACTTGCACACCTTTTCTTTTGTGTTTTTTTGTGTGTTTTTTCTTTTCTCTCCAAGTCTCAGCAAGAAACCATCTGTTATTTATTACAAGTATTCTTATGAATGACCACTGCTTTCCTGGGTTGGAGAGTTCCTTTTGTGTCTTCTCTATGCTGAGTATCTTTGAAGTTATTAATTCTGTATCTTAGGTGCAGGTGTTTTGTGTTTTTCTAGAGACGATCAAGTAAATTGCATAGATTAAAATGATGCATGTAGCAATGAAATATTTATTAAATGGAAGATTTAATATTCACTTGCTGAAAATCAAACAGCATACATCTGAGGTATGCACAAGGCCACTTGGTGGAATATTCTTGAATGGTGATTAGTTTGCATTAGAAATATTTTAATACTTTTGTGGTGATGTACTTGGAATATTATTCTCCTATTTTCTGTAGCTTTACAGGTTTCAGAAATGAGTCTGACACCAATCTTAATCACAGAATCGTCGAATGGCTTGGAAGGGAACTTAAAGTCCATCTTGTTCCAAACCCCCTTCTATTTGAATTTAATCAATTTGAATTTAATAAATAGGAACACAAGGAAAATATTTTTCCTTTAAGTCTCAGAATTGTTTTACGTGGAACAGTTTAGCCTATGCAAGTAGGATACTTTTTTTTAAAATTCACTTTTGAAAAACTTTTGTCTTAGGTTCACCTACTGAGTTAAAATTAATTCTGCGTATATACATTATGTGTGGTGAGTGGTTGTCATGGTTTGAGATAGCCCCAAAATCCAATTCCCTAGCTCCATTCCCCCTCCCACATCTCAACCCAATGTGAGATGGGTTTTTCCAGACAAAACACAACCAGACACAGAATGGGGGAAAGGGAATATATTACAATGACTGTACAAATAAATACTATAACACATTATACCCACGATCACAACTATCTCTACCATGACATATAGTATTTACAATGGATCAGATCTCTTCTCCCCTCCAAATAAAAGTCCAGGAGGGAAAGAAGGACAGATCCCTTCCAGTCCCAAAGCAGGAGTCTCTTCTAAGGCAGCAGGTCTCCTCATCTCATGCATGCAGCAGCTGTGGCTGGCTTTCTGCCAGAACTCACGAGGGAGGTATCCAAGCTCCCTCAGCCCCTTGACACAGGCAAAGGGGTCTTCCTCCATGGACTACGTCACCCCAGACAAGGTTGTTCCACCACGGTCATATCACGAAGACACAGGGGGTCTTCGTGACGGTCTGGTATCTCCAGGAGATTCAAGCTCCTTGCAGGGCCTCTGTGCCCTGCCTCAGGCTGCCACCTTGGCAGCAGTGCGAGGGGGGAGCCAAGGTCACCCCCTCTGCATTCCTCTCCGTCCTGGTCCAGCTTCCCAGGACACTCTGAGCTTTTCAACTCTTCTCTCTCTCTCTGGTGCTGCATGTCCAAAACTGCTCTCCAAAATAGGAGTCCATGTCCCTCCTTTCCAAGAGGGATCTCAAAGGAGTTTTTGGGGTCTGGTATCAGTTCTTACCCCCAGAACTCCGTAGCTCTGCTGCTAGCTTCTGCTGCTTCTCCAGTTCAGGTCTTATCAGTTGGCTTTTAGCCGTAACCTCTGGACACTGCCGCCGCTTCTGCTCTGTCTCTGCTCACTCACGATGGAAAACATCTCCCAGCTCCCAGCTACAGACACATAGTCCAACTTAACACTGTTCCAAGTCTCTGCAGTCCCCAACTGGGGCTGGGGGGCCCCAGAGGCCCTGAGGGGCTCAGAGCCCCTTCCTCGTGGCTCTACAACATGGCTACTACTTCTACTACAACCCAAACTACAACTCTTCCAGTCTGGTTGTGGTATGTTTACATTTCTGCAGGAGCGCTCATTGGACAGAACTTCAAAACTTCCAGGGGTTTCCACCCCTTGGGGGTTACCACTTTTCTTAGCCTCTGGGGGAAAACAAGATTCAAACCACTACAATGGTGAAGAAATAATTTGCTTTCTGGCAAACTTTATAAACTTTACAGTACCACTGAGGATTTTTTTGTCCTCATTATTTAGAGAAAAGGATACAAATGCTGGTGTTTCATTTTTTTCGGTTTTGTCTCTGAATGAGGTCACTTTTAGCAGAAGGATTTTGTTTTATCTGAGGAAAATTTTTCAATTATTATAAAAATGGGAGGAAGAGAACAAGTTCAAGTAAAAGCAAAAAACCCTAAATTATGTAGGTGCTGTTCTTCAAAGGTATGTCATTATTGGAAAATGTAAAAAATTGTGTAGTGGAAGATTCACATGCAGTAAAGAAGACTACTCATTCTCTTCCCAAAGTTAAGCATGAAATACGATTATAGTCAGCATAATCCAGCTCATCATTCAACTTAATACTTATGATTCCTTTCTTTATTTGGTAAACCTGATAATTTTTAAAAGCAGAGCATGTTTTGATAAACCCTTCTGGTTGTGATCTCAGCACACTAAAGTTTCATTTTTATTAGTGGCATTAACTGTAGAATGCTGTTTCATACACTGTGAATTCCAGTTTTCATTCAAATGCTTCCTGACACAGATCCAGAGGAAAAGCTATTGTCTTGTTAAGTAAGGACTGTGACATTCACCACTTTACAATGTACTAAATTTAAAAATTAATGATCAAAATTAATGTCTGGTAAATATGCAATTGGTAGAATGACTATGAGATATATTAGCTAGGAGAACCAGTTTGTGAAAGTTGAATTTGATTATAAACGACATTATGCAAACCAACAAATAGTGATCTTTTCTCCTAGAAATTAAATATCACAGATATTTAACTTTAATAATTTTAATAGCAGATTAAAATCAGCTATCTAATTTAGGTTTCCTGCTTTCTTTTAATCATTTACAGTTATAACTGGGGTGGTTGTTGATCCCTTTTTTGCTTTCGGTTAATCCACCTTGATTAAGTGTGAATTTAGACCCCCACAAAAATCTTCTTGAATGAATTCCTAGATTTTGGTGGTGTTTTGCAGATTTATGTTACCTAAGAGGTTAATATTGGAATAAGACAAACTCATAAACACTGTATTGTGAAGTCTGTACTTCTGAGTGATGATTCCTGCCTGAATGCTGTGTGTGAATGATTTTAATTCTGTTTCTGCTTAGAAACTGCTTGAAGTCCAGCTGTTTGTTCCAAAGATACGCTGCCATTAAATGTTTGGAATGTTTGTTGTTTTGTCCATGCAACCCTGAAACGTTTTAGTTCTTTAGGGAAATTAGGAACCTCCTTTATGTTAGGGACGACTTTGTGTGTTTTTCAGCGACTAAGAAAAGTTTTAATTTTGGCTGCTATTTCTTCTTCTCCAGAAGAGCAACTGTGTGCTCAGCCATTAAGTTAATGCCTATTTGAGCAGCATGTTGGTGAGGGCAGCCACTGAGGCAGTATTTACCCAGCTATGAGAATGAGATCTCAATCCAGAGCCAGCATTGCAATCCCAGTGTTGTAATAGCTGCAGCCTCGTAGCCTCGTTAGAAATCTTCCCAGCCTTAGTATAGCACTGAGAAGGTTTTTAAATAGATTTGTCAAAACTTGTGAAGGTAAAGTGGCAGCTCAAATAATAGCCTGCTACATGCAGTTTCACTGTATCTGTCTTTATTAGATAAGGAATGGGGAAATTTGCCTTTTTATTGCTTATGTCATACATCTCAGGTAATTTGTCTTAGCTTAGGATGTAGGGAATTTAGGAGGAAGGTCTTCAAGGAGAAAACGCAGAATCACACGGTGGCCATTTCTGCAAAATCAGCTCGGCGATATTTTTGGGTTTGAATTTGAAGGTCTAACAAGTTGTCTAGTTATAAATTCAAACATTTTGGTAAGATAACAAGTTTTATTCCCATTGTTAATTCTGCCTTTAATATATTTCCTCTTAGCCCTGGTCAAAGCCGCCCATCGATGGTCTCATGGATGAATATTCCGTCTGCTAACCCAGCTGGCACAAATACTGCACTATCCACTTTCTTCTTCCCCAACCCTGCCACTGGGAGTGACAGAGCAGTGGAAAGGTATGGAGTACACTTCAACTTTTGCTGGCTATTTCTTTGCCTGCTTTTTCTGTACGTTTTTAAAAATAGCTAATGCACGTCTCCTGTGTTACGTGAATGATTATCTCAAATCAGGAAATGCAATGTTAGCAATATTGACAGAATAAAATCACTGGCTGTCTTACTTTTCCTTTGAACACCTCCCTTGGTAGAAGGAACACAGATTGAGCCAGTGGCTCGTTGGTCACTACAAGCAGGGTGAGCAATTCATAGTGTCTCTCTCCCACAGTGTTTCTCTTAGTGTCTTTTAAAATACAGATTCTTTCTTTTCTGTAGTCACGTTTGTCAGATGTAAGTTTCTCTTCCTAACTTACTTGCCTCTGAAACTTTCGTATGTTTTTAACCTTTCTCTGTTGTTTCATTCTTTTCTTTCACGCTTTTGTCCTGCTTTCCTTCCATCCTGTTTCTGCTTCCTTCCATCTTGTTGTCCATCTTTTGAAGTATTCTCAGTTCTTCCTTTGAAGGTCTTCACCATCTCAGCTTTTTCCTTCATAATATTTGAAGGAAAATATTTTTATTTATTTATAATATATTCTTTTCTAATTCAAGTAGTTGGGTATATTCACAATTTATTCCCAACACTTTGTAGCAAAAATCCCATTTCTCAGTACTGGTTGCATTTTGCACCACAACTGCATTGTCTGTTTGACTGCAAGTTCCTTGGGGCAGGAAGAATCTTTCCCACTGTTATATGTGTAGTCGTTGTTGCCTGGGCTCAACAAAAGATGATTTAATAGTGTGGGTGCTCTGTCTAAACACAGCATTATCGGGCAGCAGCAAACTGTCAGTTTGCAAAGGCATGATTAATTAAGCCATGCCAATAATATTTACATATTCAAAGATCTCTGCTTATGGTACTTCAAGAAAATGAGTACTGTGGAGAAATTCATATTGATGGCTTATTACTTGAGCATCCTGAGAACGCTTCTACGAGACCGCCTGAGATGTTAGAAATCTTGAGGAATTTAAGAAAAAAACAGCATCTTCGGTAGACTAGTAATGCTGTATTGCAAACAAACATAAAATGTGCATTCTGAACAGTGATGGTGAAAAACTGAAGTGCAAGATTCATGAAGAAATGTTTCAGAAGATATAACGATGATTAGTCTGTAAATGAAGTATCATATGCTTTGCTTACTATTGATTTTCTTGCTGATTAACACTTGAAAAATTTTAACTGTAGTTGAAAGTCGAGTTTGTCATAAAAATAAGTATGCATGAAGTTAGGAGTATGATATTCAGAAATGCCAACAGTAAGGTGTGAAGCTTTGGCTTTGGCTGTGTGTATGAATTACAAGCCTGTAAGGATGCATGTGAAATTGTATTTAAACTTTCAGTCATCTTCAAATATGAATGGAAAGAGAATGGTTGAGAGAGTGTCTTCATAATAGCAAAAAGTCACTATAATTCATAATTTCATTTTTCAGTGCTACCCACCGAAAAGCAAGAGCAGTTTATCCATGTGAAGCAGAACATAGCTCTGAATTGTCATTTCAGATAGGAGCAATATTTGAGGATGGTAAGTACTGCTTCAGTAAATATAAAGCAATGAAAAAACAAATTGACAAAACTGCTAAAATGGCTTTGGATAAAAATACAAGTCTGAGTGCTATTCTGCCAATGTTGCTGATGGCACACAGTTGGCGATGGAGATGTTTTCTGGTGTGAGGAAGCTATTTAACATATCCTTAGCAGTGTGAGGCAATGCTTTTGATTTTGGGTGAGCTTTCAATTGGTTGAATTTTTCAGCATCATTTAAATGTGTTGTACCAAAAAAAGGTTATAGAAGAGAACATCTTGGCCTATGAAAATGTGTTTTTTAAAATGTGAACTATTGTTGCAAAATAACATGTGGGCTTTCATTTAAAGAAAAAAATATCTGTTTAAGGATTTTCAATCAAAGTGCCAGGTAAATCAAGTGAGCACTGGAGAGAAAAGACAGTGCTTGCTGTTTGGGTCAAGGTTTGTGTTAGCATGTGTATGTACTTGTAGAAAGAGGAATATTCACTGAGGTGCAGAATGAAGGCCTGTGTTTAAAGATTTCTACAGACCCAAATATAGCATTACATATGAACACCTGGAGGGTGGTTCCTCTGCTCAAGACTGTGTTGCTCAGTGAGCTTCCATGTATCTATCCTTCAGTAACTTCACAGGCACTTCAAACTCATAAGAAAAGTTTAGGTTTTAAACCTTATGCCTACTTTAATGCAAACTCTGAAGATGCTGAAGGCAACGTTATACTTTCTTCTTCTCACAAGGACATTCCTAATATAAGAAACAGATAGTATGGAATGGCTCAACATGGGCTGGACAAATTCAGAAATTCTTGTTACTTTAATGCAGTTGAATAATAATTCTAAGCAGAAATCAGTTCATAGCAGCAGCATGGTACGACTGTTGTTTATCGGAAGAACTTGGTAAAAAATTACATTCATACTGAAAACCAAAAGACTCTTAAATTTGGCCAAATACTCATCCAAGTTTGGTGCAGACTGGGGAATTAAAAGTGATCTGAGAATTCGGTCCCTAAGGACCTCTTCTGAATTTAGTATTTCAGTTTTTCATTCCAGAGGCAGAGGGCCAGTAAGGCATCCTGATCTTTAAAAAATCTGGAAATTCTGCAGTGATGACTCTTCTCATCCGTTGTCAGCTTTTAGTTTGCTACCAGGTCAGAAATCTGATAGGTGCTTTCCAGAGGAAAAGTGGTATTTAATACAGTGTGACCAAACACACGTAGGGGAGGTACTGCCCAGTCATTCAAATACTATGTGAGAATCTTTCGTTGCATGCCCAATGAAGGAGTATTCCAAATTTCCAGTTTACATCCAGCAGGGAAAAAGTGTACACAGATGGAAAACATCGACCTGCAGGCATTAAAAAGCTAACTAAGTATTTCTTATATTTCCCAAAATGCACCCTGTTAACTCTTAGCACTGGATCAAAAGTGTGTGGGGGAAAGTTTTTTCTCATAAGTGAAAATCTTTTCAACTCCAATAGGATGTTCTTAATTTGTTTCACAAGATGAAACAAATGGGAAGCTCAACAAAATCTTGTTTTTTTTAGTGTGTATAACAACAATGAAAACATTGCACAGGCATAAAGATCTCCTTCCCCTTTTTTGTGATGCTTATTTTAAAGCAGGCAGAGCATAGGACAATCCTGTCCTCTGCCTCCTCCCAGACAAGTAAATAGCAAACCTAGTCCAGACTCCAGTTCTGACATTTTGCAGCATAAAGTGGTCTGGGGTCCTCACTAGATTCTTCCCTACTAGCACACACTTTACAAAATCATTCTTGATGTTTCCTATTAGAGCTGCCTTGCAGGCAAATCATGTCTGAATCAAGTTAGGTGGGAAACCTTTTAAAGATGAATTAGCTAAATGATTGCTCTTTTTAAAGTTCTTAACACCAGCTATTTTAATTTAAGTTTTTGAAAACATGACTGATAGGGATCTTCAGCAGACATAAAACTTGTGTACAGGAAAGAAAAATCAAGTGCATGGTGGAAAAGATTTGATGTCTAGGAGAGGCATTTCTGATGCAGAACATCAAGGGTTGCACACCTGTTGTGTTGGCATGGGATAAGAAATTCTTTCAAGAAACAGTTGTTTTGTGTGAGAGCAATGCCAGGATTCTCTTCTTGTGTAATGAGATCTCTAGAAGTGGTGGCAAAGCTACTGTGATTTGTTGCATTACAGCCTCAGTTGAGTTTTTCAACTAGAGAGTTGGATTGTCCGAGAACAAGTATGGAATTTGACTCTGGCATGTGTTGAAAACTATTTCAACTGTAAGACTCTTTTTCCAGCTCATCATACAAGTAAGGTTGGAAGCTTGGGAAAAGGTTGGACAGATTGCATTTTGAAAACCTAATTGCAGATTTCCAATGGCAAAGATCACATTTCCTTAAATACATTTGTTTTGATTTGTTCCACTGTATCCTGGTAATTTTATAGGCGTTGTCCTTGCCCTGCAGGGCTCTCACCCTGCTGTGATTGGGTAGGCTGTGGATTGGCAGAATAAAGACGGAGAGCATGAAAGTAATAAGGCAGCAACTGGATGTATGTAATAACTTCATGGTCATTTCACATGGATTTCACATAGATTATGTCATGGATGGCTCTGTCAATACGAAAAGTTATTCTTGTGCAAAGTGCAGACTAGTCTCCACATTCGAAGCCTCTGAAATGCCTCAACATGGGCCTTTTCTTTTTGTACTAGGCACCCTTGTGTCTATGCTGGAATCAGATTCCAGTGAATCAATTCAGGTTCTTTAGTTACTCAATTTAAATTCCCATATGCCCTAATAAAGCCCCCAAATGAAGAATTAAAGTAATAATACATCAATTCTGCAGCTCTACCAATAACCTTAACTATCAAAGTGACAACGCATCAATCAAGTTGACATACAGCTAGTATCAACCATTAAAGTAACTGTTAAATTAATGTCTACTAAAAAGTGCTGCTTCCATTAGTGAGAGTTTTATCCATCTCTCCCTTCTCCACCCTGCACGTCTCACTTTTCTAATCCTGTCTCTTTCACCTCTCACTGTTAGGTTATTGAATTTTTTTCCTTTTTCTTACCTCTCTTTTCTACTTTGTTTCTTTTTTTTTTCCTTCACTGTTCTTCTTGGTCTGTCTCTCTTGTTCCATGGATGTTGATTGCAGTGGTTCTCTCTTACCTGTCCTTACTCTGGATGAGTCTTCCTGCCTGCTCTAGCCTCAGACAGGATAATGGCATTTAGTGAAGTACAGTCTTGCATCTGTCATAGCTGCTAAATGTAATGTTGGTGCAAGAAGGTAAGGGTTTAACCTTTACTCCCATTGCCATTTCCTGTTTCTAAATGGGGAAAAAAATCTGTTTGTCTCACTCTTCCAAGGTCAGATTTGCTAATGTTTTAAATTCAGCTTTACGTCACCTGATAGGAATCTGTATAGAATCTTAGCATTTTCATGTTCAGGAGTTTTCACTAGTGCATGTACATTGTGCTACCCTGAATTCCACAGTCTTTCCATTAGTGACATAGAATATAAATGCTAAGGCACCATCTGGTAAGTTAAAAAGAAAAGGCAAAGTTTTCTATTTAATTGAATTGTGTAAGAAAATGAATAATGTAATCTGAACAATATCCACTGTATTTTTTTTTTTTAAATCTTCAATTCAATTTGCCTTAGGCTGTGCCAATATTTTTCTTTCCCAGTTGTTACAGGCTATATTATTGACAGCACATAACAATATAATTCAAGTGGTTAGAGGCAAAGCTTGAAGAGTTTGCAGCTGGATAAGGGCACATATGGGGAGAAGCAGAGTATGATCTGAGATTGAGAGAGACATATGCTGGCTGTATATTTCTGTTGTTATTGAGGCAGATATTCCCAATAACCATGGAAAGAATAATCAGACTGCCTGGCATTGAAATTTTGCCAGCCTTGGAGCCAAGTGTTATTAAATTTCTGGTTCTTGAAAGAGACTGCTTAAAATTCAGTAAATGGGAATTTCACTCGGGAGAAGTGTTTTAGATAGAGTAAATGGTGTTTACACAACAAAAATTCCTTGGCAGTATTGCTAGCAGGAAGGCTTCGTGAAAGCTTGTCAAGATAGCTCTTATCAAGGCTTTTTACAATTTTTAAAATCAGGTTTTAGGGGAGAGGAAGTACGAGGAAAACTGAGAAAATGTTTTTTTCCTCAGGAAAAGTGGGGTACCCATCATTCCTACCAAGTATAAAAGGAACACAAAAAACCATGTTCACACGGCCGTTGTCATCCCCCTCTATCTCTCCTAGTGTAACAAAGTGCCACCCTTAGTTAATGTCCCTGATTTTGACTCCAAGGCACTCTCTGCCCTCTAATTGATGCTGTGGCTTCTGGACTGTCTGTGTTCATGGTACTGACAAATGAAGGATTCATTCAAAGAGAAGTGGTGCTCCCAAAATACTGTATTTCCTTGTATGTGCAAATTGTTCTTTTCCTGAGGTAAAAATGAGGATAGAGCTACTTCTTTGTGTACCTTTTTTCTGTGGATTTCAAAGCACTTGGAAACATTCATGTGAATTAATTATCTTCATTTTACATCTGGAGAAACTGTGAGTATACAGGCTGTGGACAGATGTTCTCCTTTTCAGATACCTCCATGCCTTTTGGAGGTAGTTATCTCAAACTGCTGCTGAAAGTTACAATTCCTTCACCAATAACAAGTACCAGATGAGCACTACCAAATCCCTACTGACATTGCTAGGAGTTTTTACAAGTCACTGAAGGTAGTTTGACCTTAACCAGTCTGACTTTGCTCCTGCCATAATAGTTGTGGAAGCAGTGATCTTCGGGAGAGAAATGTTAAAGTGGAAGATGTTTAACCTAATGCATTTTACCTTGTAGTTGGTGTGTGTGCAAGACTGTCGGAGATGTTCAGCTGTCAGGTGGGATGGGAATCATTTCAGGAGAAAGACCCTAAATCTCACAGATTGGCGAGGTTTAATGTTGGTGACACAGGTCACTAACTTGTATTGCAGGAACTCAGCTTGACCAACCATTTACTACTTTAGAGTGAGCCAAGTTATTCTTTAGACACTCTATTCATCGTACTGACTAGATCTCCACCAGCTGTAATAGACACTTGGGAAGTCTGTAAGCTGAATTCCACCTTCACTAGTTTGTCATGGTGTATCAGTGTGTTTGCTTTTGTTCACAAGCCTGAGCCCTTATGGACAGACTGTTTTATTTGTGGGCACACAGTAAATTTTCAACAGGTCAGGAAGAAGATCCCCAGCCCTCTGTCCTGTCCACAAGATAATTCTGCTTCTCACAGCATAATTAAGGGAAACAGCAAGTTCTGAAATTCCAAATTCTGTGCTAACCCTAAGCATGCTAAATGTTTCTGTATTTCTCCGATCAGCTTTATCCATAGGGATTGTTTGAAAAACCTAGAGGGATTTCTAAACACAGAAGGCTTGCAAACACATTTTGTCTTTTTAATTTAATTTCCTAATGAAAACTTGGCCAGTGTGATTGAGTTCTATGGAATTGAATTCTGGTGCTGTAGTGGTTTTAGCAGTGAGATTTCTGTTGTTCTCAGAATGTGAATCCTCATTTATGTAGTTTTTTGGGGTTATTGCTCTGATTGGCAAAATAGTCCATCAGAAAGGGAGATCTTCTTGTGCCAGGCACCCTGCGTGTTAGATTTCTTCCCAAAATCGCTAGTTTCCACAAAGATGGGGAAATCAAGTGTGAATCGGTGTCTGAATTGGTCTTGCTGAAGTTAGTGGCACCTAGACAATGAACTAATACTGCTGTGGAGATGAGTCTTGCTGTCATGTGTGCTTGAGAGCTGTGAAATGTTTGAGCTGCCAGAGCAAGGTCTGCTTGTAGCATTGGGTCTTTGTGAACTGCTGTTTGCAAATTTTATGTATTTGCAGTTAGATAATTGTAACATTGGCAATATGAAAGCTATTTCCTATGGAGCATACAGAAAAATAAGAAGTGCTGCAAATGCCAAGTTGATTTTATTGCGTTTCTTGATTAGGTGAAATTGGAAAAGCTTTTACTTAAAGATCTCATTACAAGTTGCAAGTCTGTAGATTTTGTTTTCCCATTTGAGTTGGGTGATTGTTCCAGAGCGCTTGCTTGTAATACTGATGGTCAGACAACTTCCTTCTCTACTCTTTGCCTCCACTATAGTGAGACTGCTTAAATGGCCTTGCAGCAGGTACTGAGGAAGCCAATGTCCCACTCTGAGCTTTCAACTTTGCTGCTATTTCCACTTTCCTAGGAGGTGATAGCTTTTAGTGGTGTTTCTATAGTTGGTCTTATTGTTCAGTCTTGCTATACACTCATTAAACCTTGCTGAAAATACTTAATTTTTAATTCTCTGCTCTGTACCTTTTATACTATAAGTATCCTCTCCTCCTGTCCATAGCTGACTTAAGACTTATTCCTATGGGATGACTGGTCTAGTAATGAGTTGTAGTTTTAAGGCCAAATGTGTAGTTTCTGCAGCAAGGTATTTTTATATGAGGCAGGCCTGAGAAAGTGCTAAGAACTGTAATCGTTGTTGACTGAGAAGAAATGACAGAAAGGGGACACTATGGAACATCTTCTCTTGAGCAGGGTATTTTTTCAGAAATAGCCTGTGTCCTGGGTTTAAGAAGAGCTGTGTACGATAGAAAAATGGCTTTTCTTTTTGTGTGTGTGTGGTTAAGTGGTTTTGATTTTAAATGAACGCATGCTGTTGTACCCAATACTTCGGAAATGGATTAGCAAAGAAAACAGGATCACTGGAGCTTAAAGCAGCTTGACACTTGGATGGCATCCTGATTAGTATCATGTACCTGCATAAGAAGTCAGTGATGTACGTAGGTATCCTTAACCCTTCTTGCATATGGTGATTTGAGCGGGGGCAGAAATCTTACCTGACGTGTCACCACAGCTGCTGAATATTAGGAATTACTTTTTAGTGTGGTTTTTTTTTTAAATAAAGACTGATCTCTAAAAAATTGTGATCTTAGGAGTAATCAGAGTGATAATTATCTTTTCAGTCTTCATTGAGTCTAAAAGAAACTTATGCCAACAAGTGAGACCCTGAGCTGTGTGATGTGCACACAGGGTATTTAATTTCCCAAGCACAGAGCTCAGTTGTACCGTTTATGTCTCATCTTCTGGGCTGAAAATGGTATTTGTCTCAGAATTTACTATTATCAAACTTGTTTAGAAAATATTTCTTTTTGAAATTTGCTGTCAAGTGATTCAGCATAGTCTGAGCATTTCCTCCCTGGGTACATTTTAGGTGAATTTAAATTTCAGTGTGATCCCTCATTTTGAACAGGCTATTGATTTATAGACACTCACATGCCAGTGATATCTAACATCTCTCTAATATAAACTGAGGTTGAGCTCCAGAGGACTAGTAGAAATTTCCTACTTTCAGGTTTTCTAGTTATTTTTCTTTCTGACCTGTCATTTTTTCAAGTTTGTTTCCTGTAATACAGATGTGCTCAGTAGGTATGGGAGACTTCAGGGAGAGGTTTGGCTGGCTGCTGGCGCATTTGCTGGAATGAGCAGAATTACAGCCTCACTGCCGGAGGGAGGCTTGTGGTGATGTCAGCAATGCGGTTTCAAACGCATGTGTACTCTGTAATTGTGGAATAAAAATGACAAAGGGAGAGGAGGGCCTGCTAATTACTAATAGTAATGTAAGTTACTGTGTGTGCAGAGATCCTAAAAGGTAATTTTCTATGTGTGTTTTTCCTTTGGAATCTTTCTCTTGAACACTTTCATTACGAGTGTAAGCCCAGACTTTTGTTCTGAATCTAAACTATCAGTATCACTTGAAAGCAGTTTTATTTTCTGGGTTTGTTGGAGGTATAGCTGTTGTTTAAAGTATGGTTTCTGAGCACAGCTTCTAGCTTCGCTGTCTGACAATAATAGGACACAAGGAAAAAAGTAGGAGAAAGTATGTTTTTTAAGTGCTCAAATTTAGAGGAGCCTTACAATGCTTTTGAAAGTGAGACTTAACATGTTGCTCTCTCTTAGCTGTTATTTCCCTGATATGTAGAAGGCTACAAATATCACATTCCCCAATGTGTTAATGTGTTTTAAATAAAGTACTGACATGGCTGGCAGCATGTTTCAGCATTTGTCTGATCTCTTCCCTAAATACTGTCTGTCTCAGAAGCACTGTGAGGATAAATTAATACAGTAGAGAGTATCGTAGGTTGCTAAAAAGTGTGGGATTTTGCAGTTCTATAGGTAAGTAGATACCTGTATCATATCCTTATAAGACATCTTATAAGGGAATTTGAGGACTTCTTAGTTTGTTTTCCAAAGAAATGTGGCTTATGCTTCAACTTCCTGTCAAATGTGGTCAAATGGGATTTAAAGGGCTGCTGGAGCTGCAAGTGGTCTGCTAGAGGTCTCCTGGGAGGCCAATCAGCTGACTAGGGGGTGGAACCCAGCCCATCCACGAGGGATTTAAATGGCTGCTGGGAGCACCAGCGACCCGAAGCGTGGTGAACAGGAGTGGGCAAACACCTTTTGATGTGGCACTTTTTTTCACGTGGCACTTTTTTCACGTGGCACTTTTTTTCACGTGGCACTTTTTTTCACATGGCACTTTTTTTTCACATGGCACTTTTTGACAGCAGTTAGTGCAGGCAGGGCAAGCAGGCGGGGCACAGCCACCTCCCAGCTCTCTCAGGTGATCTTTTTTTTTTTTTTCCTCCCCACAACTCAAGCCAGCCACGGTTTCCAAAAAAGCAAAAGCCGTTGCTGCTGCTGTTATCACAAGGGGTGTGTTCACACAGATGGAACCCCCCTAGAAGGACACCAAGACGGCTGCAGCTGTTCAGGTCTCTGGCTGCGCAGAGTGTTTGAGCCTGGCTTTAGTACCAGGGGACAGTGTGAGTGGGGTCTGTGTACGATGTGAGCAGGTGAATGATTTGCTGTTCCTGGTGGCAGAGCTCAAGGAAGAGGTAGAGAGGCTAGGAAGCATTAGGGAAAGTGAAAGGGAAATCGACTGATGGAGTCGCACCCTTTCACCCCCAAAAGAAGTTCAGCAGGAGATGGTGAAGCCGTGCCCCTTCTGCCATCAGGCAGATGGAGCAAACCATGTAGATGGGGGGGAGTGGAAACAGGAACGGTGCTGCATCTAGTTGGGATCCAGTCACTAGTGGTGTCCCCCAGGGATCATTGTTGGGCCCAGTTCTGTTTAATATCTTTATTGATGATTTAGATGAGGGGATTGAGTCCACCATCAGCAAATTTGCAGATGGCACCAAGTTGGGAGGGAGTGTCAGCTGGAGGGCTCTTCAGAGGGACCTGGAAAGGCTGGAGAGTTGAGCTGATTCCAACGGGATGAGGTTCAACAAGGCCAAGTGCCGGGTCCTGCACTTTGGCCACAACAACCCCCTGCAGCGCTACAGGCTTGGGGCAGAGTGGCTGGAGAGCAGCCAGGCAGAAAGGGACCTGGGAGTTTGGATTGACAGGAGGCTGAACAGGAGCCAGCAGTGTGCCCAGGTGGCCAAGAAGGCCGATGGCATCCTGGCCTGGATCAGGAACAGTGTGGCCAGCAGGAGCAGGGAAGTGATTCTTCCCCTGTACTCAGCACTGGTTGAGGCCACACCTGGAGTAGTGTCCAGTTCTGGGCCCCTCAGTTCAGGAAGGACATTGAGGTGCTGGAGCAGGTCCAGAGAAGAGCAACGAGGCTGGTGAAGGGACTGGAGCACAAGTCCTATGAGGAGAGGCTGAGGGAGCTGGGATTGTTCAGCCTGGAGAAGAGGAGGCTCAGGGGAGACCTCATCACTCTCTGCAACTCCCTGAAAGAAGATTGTAGCCAGGTGGGGGTTGGTCTCTTCTCCCAGGCAGCTCTCAGTAAGACAAGAGGGCATGGTCTGAAACTCTGCCAGGGGAGGTTTAGGTTGGATATTAGGAAGAAATTCTTTCCAGAGAGGGTAATCAGGCATTGGAATGGGCTGCCCAGGGAAGTGGTGGATTCTCCGCCCCTGGAGGTTTTTAAGATGAGACTGGATGTGGCACTTAGTGCCATGGTCTGGTAACCACGATGGTAGTGGATCAAGGGTTGGACTTGATGATCTCAGAGGTTCCTTCCAACCCAGCTGATTTTATGATTCTATGAAAATATATATAGGAAGTCAGATTTCATTAGCTCTGCTCACAGAGTAACTTGTGGGGCATTGAGAGTCCAAGCTGATATTTCTTGTTTTAGATTAATAATTCTTAAAATATTTTATATTTTAGATTAATGGATACTTTTGCATAAAATTTTGGATCAGCAACACTGATGGCAAACCCTTAGGATGGCACAAGGAACAAGGAACTCTTCAAGCTTTTTCTTAGTTGGTTGTTTGTGTTTTTTTTTTAATTGCACTGTGTATTTGAATTTCAGAGAGAGGATTTAACCAGAAGAATGATTCAGATTTCGTCCATTGGTCACTTCCAATAGCAGCTCTATTCTGAAGAGATGATACTTGGAGTGACATCTGGCTCATTTCTATTTCCTCTATAATCTTTTCCATGCTTACTTTTCATGCCAAGTAAGGTCCTATGCCATTCTTCTGTGGCTCTGAGATTCCAGATTCACCCCTGCTGCTCAAGACAGGTCTTTGTCTTGTTTTGCCCCACCTACTGAAATTGTTTTCCACTGTTTCATATGAATCCTGAAAGCACAGATTTTCTATTTTATAAATCTGTCCTAAGCTCCATTAACCATTTCCTTAAGGAAGTCTCCTGCACCTAAAAGCTGTTTCGCCATGTATACTGTGCAGAATATTATGAAGTATTTAAGTCAATAATCATCTTTATCTTTCCTTGCCAGATTCTTAAACTGGTCACTGCAGATGATGAGACGTTTTTATAGATACTTTGCCTGGTGTCACAGAGCTAAAGCTAAAAAGTACTAATTCCAGTATAAAAAGATGCAGTAATTTTTTTTCCTTTTCTTTTGCAGTGCAATTTTCCAGAGAACCAGGATGGCTAGAAGGCACGTTAAATGGCAAGAGAGGACTTATTCCACAAAATTATGTTCAGTTTTTATAGCTTTGTGCATTGAACGCCAAGAAGGTGTACATGGTATCCATGGATTTTTGTTCTAGTCACTTGTCTCTACTTTTGTGACTGCTTTTAATCAATGAAGAGCTGGACTATGGATTGAAGATCCTAATCTGTATAAAGATATTGTGTTGCCAAATACGAATTACAAAAAAAAAAAAAAGATTCTTTGAGGGTTGGCATGAGTGGGGGGGACAAGTAAGGGGGATGGAGGAATAGATTAATTTTTTAATAGGGTGATTTTTTTCAATTGTAAAGAACAGTAGTGGTATATTTGTTTGCAAAATAGTTAGCATTTTAAGTCAAGTATTTGGTTGATCTGTGACTCAACTTAGTGTCCTGGAGATTATGCCTCAAGAACCAGCCTTTTTAAAAGAATGTGAAGATGGTGAGACACTGGCACAGGTTGCCCAGAGAAGCTGTGGATGCCCTATCCCTGACAGTGTTCAAGACCAGGTTGGATGGGGCTCCCAGCAAGCTGGTCTAGTGGAAAGTGTCCCTGCCCATGGCAGGGCGGTTGGAATTAGATGATCTCTAAGGTCACTTCCAACCCAATCCATTCTATGATTCTATGATTATTTGGGTTTGGAAGATACTGTTGGATAAAAAAGGCTATCATGCTGACAATTAAATTATATTTCAAAGTGGAATAGCCAGTATGGAACAGACATCTGTAAGTAAAATAATAGTTACTAAGACATGACATTTTTCAAATGTCTTCAAAGAGCACATTCGTTTATGTTTTGTGTATGATTTCATTTATTTTATAAAGATAAGACACATGAACTTTTATTACAGGCTCCTATATGTCATGGTTTCTTCGCTACTCAAAAATATCACTGTAAATGAAATAAAACGTTATTTGCTATTTGACTTGTCATTCCTATGTTGCAGAATATTTTGCTCTGCTTCTGAAAGTTGTGACACGCATTAATTACTGGCAGCTGTTTGCAGTCAGCCTTAAGCAGGCTCCAAAATGAATGGGGACCCTTCCTCACTTAAAATAGGCAACTCTGCAAGCTCAAGCCAAAAGGAAAAGAGAATCTCTGGCTTTTGCATCCTGGAGGCATTTTGCATTTTATCTGTTGTCTGTCTGTCTAGCTGGCTGCTGACCTTGCCTTTCTTCCTTCCCTGTTCTTGTCAACTGTAAGGTCTTTTGGATGCACCAAGGTATTGGAATCCTCAGTAGCTGCCTCAAAATTTGCAGAATTATTTGAGTAGTGAGAGTGTTATCTGTGGTCATAGAAAAAGCTTCCAGAAATCTTGTGATCTATAAATATGTACCTTGTGTTTAATCTTTGTATTTTTCTCTCCTTTAAGTAAGACCCTCTGGGAGGCAGTGGAGAGGATGCAGGAAAATATGACAGGATGACATATAATACAGGCTCACTTCTTTGTTAAATTGGACTCTGTGAATTTTGAGTAATTTACTTAGCTTGCAAGTTTTTCTAACAAATGGGATTAGTAAACCAGTTAATGGTTAATGCTGCTTTAAGGTTGGAATGGCTTCCACCCCCCACCCCCCCCGAAGATTTAACTCCACACTATTATTTTGTTCCTTTGCCCAGACTGCACAGACCATTGGAGTGTACACAAATCATCTCCAGATGGAGCAATGGTGGGCCAAGTCAGTACAGCTCTCCAGCACTAACCCTCATTGCTTGGAGGAATTTCATTTGGTGTATTCTCCTGGTATTGAGCAGTGACTCTCTACCATACAGCTTTTAGGCAGTTCTTGTCTTGGCATAGTGGCTAAGTGACCCAAGCACTGGAGATGACTTTTGGACTTTTGTGAAGCAGACAAAGTTCCTTAATTTGCTCCTTCACTCAGTGTTAAGGAAATAGTTGCACCAATACCTAGGGCAACAGATTGAAGGTTTCCTTGCTCATATTTGTTCATGTGGCAAAGCACTGTTCTACTGTTCTGGCTGGGTATCATGTTGTCTGGGCCCGCAGCTTTATCAACTCATTTGTGGTCTTAGAGTCATTTAGGAAGCAGGATGGTGTTTGTGTGCCAAACTCAGTTTTCATGGCTACCAGTTGGTGGAAAATGCTGAAAGAAGAGGGGGAATGTAAACCTTTGGTACTGGCCTTGCAGGTGTGGCCGCAAGGTATGCTGGCTTGTCAGATAGTGAAGCTCTGATAACTTGAAGCTGACAAGCTTTGGAAGGTGCTTCCATTAGTTTTGTTGTTGTTTTAAACATGCAGTGCATGTTTGATCTTGTTCTTCCAAAGTTCTCAATATTTCTCAGCTCTAGCTCTGTGTTTGGGTTGTTTGTTTTTTCTTTCCTTTTAACTGAAGTGGTTTAAAAAGGTAGTTATACAGACAAGGAATAAAAGACTTAGTGCCTATTCCATCCAGTCCTGTGACCCTGTTTTGCCTTTAGGTGAGATCTTTTGAGACTCCTGTTGCTCCTGGGGCCATGCAGAGCCCAAACAAGGAGAAAAATTTTCTACTGAGAAATGATACAGCTGAGCAGAGGTAGTACTAACCCAAACTTTCTCACGTCCTGAACATTGTCTGAAGGCAGTGGTGTGAGCTGAGCCAGATCAGATCTGGCTTTCAGGCTAACCACACTGCCTGTTAGGAATATAGTTGTGGGAACTGCTACCCACCATATGGGTTTCCACATCAGCCCAGCTATAGTAAGGCTGAGTACAGACTTGTCCAGCTGAGCAGCCCATTTTTCCTCCTCACTGCTGAACTGCACTGCCAATGATGCCTCGTACTGACTGCTTGGAAGTAGAGATTCAAAGATGCTAAAAATGAAAAAAACATATTAAGAAAGTCAGGCCCCTTTCCCATCCTTTGAGATTGCTTGCTTTCCTGAAGCTGGCCTTAGGACGTGCCTCTTGTCTGTCTTTTCCATGGCTTGGTAGACTTGGAGGAGCAGAGTAACATGCTGTTAACTTGGGGCAGGAAGCACAGGGAGTCCATTGTGGAGGAAGCTGGTTGAAGATTTCTTCTCTTTTGGCCCAGCAGCAGGAGTGGTCATTTCTGTGGGTCTGGCCTAACTCCATCCTCTCACAGCTCTCCTGTCACAGCTGTGGGTACAGGTTCAGCTTAATCCTCAGGTTGGGTTCCCCCTCCCTTCCTCTGTGCTGGTTGCTGTGCGCAGGAGCACAGACTTGTCAGTTTGCAAAAGCCAAGACTGCTGGTAGTGAACACATGACACAGGCTGGAAATTAGAGAGTGTGAATTAGGGGAAAAAAAAAAACCACCACCCAAACCCAAGAAAACAAATGTGCTTTTTATGCAAAATTATGCTGGCCTTGCCATCACTATGGGGCCCGAGACTGAATCCCCCAGCTTGGGGATTAAGGTCAAATGTGTTTGCTGAATAATTAATGGAAAAGCTGAGACTCCTGACTAGCTGGGATCAGCAGAAATTTATAGTCTGTGTTAGTCACTGGACAGTGCTCAGCCCTGTGCCTTGGCCAGGCAGCATTTTCACTCTGCTGGGTGAAAAGCCCCGGGGTTTTCAGGCTGCTGAATGTTGTTAAGTGCTGTCCCAGCTGATCTTCGTGGCAGGTTTCCTTCTGATGCTGTCTTTCATCAGAAATGAAAGAAAAAAAATCTCATTAGCTGATTTATCTGCTCTGTAATGAAAATAAGTGTTCCAGCTTGCAGCTTTTGCTAGCTGAGCCTCTGTAATTGTGTCACAGAAGAGACCTGGGCAGAAACTTGCCTTCCTCAGTGCTCGGTTCCTTGTTCTCTTAACCCATTTCACAATTCTTACCTGGTTTGCAATTTTAAGAGAGAAGTTGCTGACAGAGGGCTTATGACAGAGGTCTTTAGCACTGGAAATGCACCAGTGCTAAACTGGGTTTTACTGAAAGTCTTCACTGGAGTGTCACCTTTTAAACTGAATGTGAATTGGACATTGTTTTCTACATCAGAGTCCAACTGTGCCCTCATCTGTCCTTGCAGTAGCCACAGGTAAGCTCCAGAAACTTCATCCTATCAACATCTACAATTAAAGTAAGACCACTTTAAAAACCTTATGACATGGCACATTTTACCCAGCGAAATCTATGACATGAAAGGGCATTTTTTTTCCACTCCTTTCTACCTTAGTAATATTGTACTCATCATAAACTCCCAGTCTCTGTAGACACCTGAAACAAAGCAGTGTCGCAGCTTGAGGTCAGATTACCAGTTTGGTTATGTTTTTAAGTAGCAATAGCGTCGTCTTATTTCTAGAACAGCATATGACAGATACATCTGCTTGTAAACATATGGGAAATTTTTCTTAACTCTGCTGATCCTCTACTATTCTTTCCTTCTGACAATTCAGCAAACAGAAAGCAGGTGCAAGGATTTTTTGGCAATAAAAAGTTTATGCAATTTGTTATTAAAAGAACAAAATGCAATTAAATGGTGGTCTTACAGCACAGACCTGGCTTTGTGCAGAACTTGGTGGTGAATTTTTGAGATAGACAGTGCACAGAACAAACCAGGATAGCAGGAGTTTTATTTCCCCTTCTGTCTTACTGTAATTACAACTAGAAAAGGCCTGACCTGAGAAGGCAGTTTGATTAGTCACTAGGGAGACCTTGCATATATAAAATAGGGAATACCTCTTTCCAGGAGAGAAATTCTAACTTTGGGCAAGGGGTACAGCAGCCCATAGGTTAAGGGGAACTGGAAGCCAGACTGGTCTGGCTGCTGAAGGTTGCTGGGTTTGTTTGTTTTAGTGGGATGTAGCTTGTGCCCATAACAGTGCCAGTACATCATTTGTCAAGCACAGTTACCCAGGTTAAGTGAACCACATTCCTCACACTTGGGCATTCCTTTTTCCACAGTGTGAGTAGCCGCTCCCTGGCTGAAGCCCTTGGACATGCTGCATCATCCAAAGTAATAGAGCTTGAGGAAACAAAGGCTCTATATGTATGAAGAAAGATGTTACATTGCATTTTAGGTTGCTTTATGCTGAAGAGTTCAAGGCTGGGTTGGACTGGGCTCTGAGCAACCTGGTCCAGTGGAAGGTGTCCCTGTCCATGGCTGGCGGAGTTGGAACTAGATGGTTTTTTAAGGTCCCTTCCAACCCAAACCATTCTATGATTCTGTGTTGTTTCTAGATGAGCAGAAGCTTGTCTCTAAGGATAGCAATGCACCAGCACCTATCTGAGATTAAAATGCAAGAAATACTTGCAATCAAACCAGTTTAATTCATGTATATTTGTACAATTTGTATAAAAAAAAGAAAAATAGGTACTTGCAGACATTAACATAAAGACCAAACAATATTTTCTATTTATTTAAAAAGCTTTAAACATACAGAAGCAAACCCCTAATTATAAATGCATCATTATGCATAGATTTTACTGTTTACACCATACTGCTGGCTGCTTTTATTTTTCATCCAGGAATCTATTTAAACTCCAAGAATTCTTAAACATTCCTCTGAGCTTCCTGGCCTCAGAACTGCTGTCTGTCTTATCAAGTCATTGACCTCCAGCTGAAAACATTGCTCTAAAAAAAGTCAAATCTTTAATAAACAATTAAAAGTGCATTAACTGTAGAATTGTTTAATTTCATAAATGTTTAAACAAGTCAGTGAAAAACACCACCCTGTGAATTAGCTTTTTGCATTATTGATTGTAAAGTATCTTTTTAATAAGATTTTGATATTGCAAACTTTAGTCTTTTCTATTTTACTCTGTGCAACTGCTCAAGTTGCACGATGTGTAGTATTCCTGAAATACCCACTGCAGTACATTAACACTATTTTACATTTTAACTGTGTATACAATGCTCTTGCTGCATATCCCTGTTCCTTCTTACAACAAAATAATTTAGCTCAATGAACAAAAGCCCACCTCTAAAAGCTGTTATAGTTTGTCTTGTATTTTGCAGGAGACAAATGCCTATTTCATTCTAAACAAATTCAAAAGAACGTAACTAACTTCCCGGTAGCTAAAAACTAGGGTTGGTTTTTGTTTTTGTTTTTTTTTCCTGTACACAGGTTTAGATAAAAAAAGTGATGGCTATTCTGCTTAAGTGTCCTTGATGAGAGAATACTGCCTCTTACAACATCTATATCCAATTGTATCTATTACTTCAATGATCTCTAGCAAAAAATAATAATCAATGAATGGTTTCATAAACAACAGGTGATTAAAGTAAAGGATTTATTATAATCTGCTTACAGTTGTTTGCAAAGACAGACATACGTTTTTGCATAAAGATATAAATTGCTTTTTAAAACTAATTTAGTGTGTTTAATTATATGAAGTTTCTGTGAATTATGAATTGTACCAAACCAAGATTAAAAGTAATAAGGTACAAAAATAGGAGAAAACAGACAACAATTTGGACTGGGACAGGCATTTAACAGTGAAGTGTAGAATATGGCTTTGCTATTTTAGTCAAGCAAAGTTACTCTGAGACAGAAAAGGAGGCAGTAACTTTGTTAATATAAAAAGCTGCTGCAGACTGTATTCACCCAGAACCTGGCTTTGAAATTTTCTATTTTAGACTTTTTAAAAAAAAGTAAATTAAAAGATGGATGTATGACTGTGTCTTTACTGTAAACAACCAGTCTGCATGCTGTATATCTCACGTTGGAAGTTTGGCTTTCATATTGCTGTGCAGGTCAGTATTTAAAGATCTGCCTATGAATTAGACTTCCAAAATGCAAATAATATATGTATGTATATATTTATATATAAAAAACCTCTCTGAATACAGTCTTTACAGATTACCCATTGCATAAGGCAGGTGTCATTTAAAAAGACAAGTAGCGCTGACTGTCTTCAGTGCACCAAAGTGCACCTCAAAATTTGGGTTCAGAAAGGGTGTAGAATTCTTAATTTGACCACCATTTACAAGAAATGCTACATTCCGACCGGCCAAGGGACACACTAGGGCTCAAAAATATCAGTGGCACCCAGAGAGAACACTACAGATTAGGACTCTGAAAAACTATTCTATTTAAACATGAGCATATGGTAGCAACAGTTGTGCCTCAGAAAAGTTCACCTGTCCTCTATTCTACTCCAAAATTTTGTATTCGCTTATAAATTGTGACATAGTGAAAATCACCTCAAAAATTCTTTTCTTTGCAGTCTTATTCTAGAGAAAACGTTTTTGAGACAAAATCAGACCAACTGAGTTGAACTTGTAGTGTGAACATTTGTCTTCTCAGATGTACTCTGATTATTACAAAAGTGCTTAGAAAAGTACATGCTTTTTAGTTTTGTCACTAAAAATTCTACTCAGCTAATCTGCCCATATCAATACCTTACCATCCCTCTCACCAGTACAAATGTCTTCGGTATACTTACTGTAATGATCTGCATGTTCCCTTCATCACAATCAGAAATCGCCCTTCCCCTCTCTGAAATAATAATCTGACCTTTTAAGATGTATCATATATCCAGTATTCAAAGGAAAAAAAAAATAAAAAAATCAATCAATCTGGGAAACCTTAGTAAAAAAAGAAAAATCATTCAACATGTTGCTCACCCCCGTTCCCCTGAGAGAGAAAGGGAATAGAGGGCAAGAACTCACTAGATCATTAGGCTGGCAAAAGCTTTGGAGAGAGACCATAATTTGTCTTGTTAAATGAAACCTCCATAAAGTGGCAAACTCAACATAGTGTAGTTTCCTACGGATTTCTAAGATGTGCTCAAGTCACATACGCTTGCAAGAGAGACAAAAAGGGAGAAGAATATAGAGGAAAATAGAAAGGCTTCAAACACAACTGAAAAGGTTAAGCGTGGTTATTTACAACAGATACTGTAGGATGGTAAATTAGATATGATGCTAAAAAAGGCACAGCTTTCCCTTTCTTAAATACACTGTAAACGGTTCATTATGCATGCAGAACATTTCACTTTACAAAAAAATTACCTTGTTTGTTTAGACAAAGATAGTACTTAAATAGTCTCCAGCAAAATAGAGTTCTTTCAAAAATACTTTCCCGTTCATCCTATTAACCATTAAAGATTTTTTGTCTCATTTACAAAAGTTCCTTACACCTTATTTCAGGTCCTTCACAATTTATACATACAGCAATGTACAGTACAGCAAAAGACTGCAAAAAATTATTTGTAAAGCCAGCACAATAGATACTATAAATCGATACCAGGGCATTTGTTTTTCACATCTTATCCTTTTTAATTAAATAGTAAATGGACACTTAACACAGTGTATATCATCTATGATGGGATAACATGGGATAACAAATGCCACAGGTGGGGATAACAGAGTATTCCACACCAAATGTTCTGTTATTACTTTACACGTTAGGGTTTGTGTGTGTGTATATATGTGTATATATATAGTTTTTGTTTGTTTTTTTTACAAGAAAAGAATATTAATGCCCCATATTGACTTTACGTTTTATGTGCAAACCAAGGGTAAGCTTTAAAAAGTTCTCATTAGTTCTCGAACCCTTTTAAAACAAGCAAACAATACCAGAAACTACATGGCATATTTAAAACTCCATCTGTTAAAATATCAAAATCAAAGAGTTATTGACTAGATATGGCTTTTCATCCAGAGGAACAGGAACATTTTCTAAGTGTTTTAGGGTTATGGGGTAGTTTCCAAACATCTAGGTCTTGCCAAATCCAAGTCAACTGCTTTCCATTCCCCAAACCCTTCTTATGATTTTAGACTATTCAGAGACTGCTGAACGAGTGTAAATAGCATGTTTAAAATATGGTTTCTTGGGTCCTTCATGGGTGTGGAATAACACAGGGAAACTTAAGGCAAAGTTCTTCCATTTAAGACATTTTCTATCACTTCCTGTGAAAGTACAGGGGCTTGGCATTCCCAGATTCCACCTTTGGTAGCTGGTCACTGATGATTTCCACCAGCATGGCTGGAAACTCTACTTTCAGTGCCTGAGACTCTCGGAAGGTGTAGAAGCAGAATTCCAATAAGTCACTAACAAGCTGAAATACAGAAAGAAACACTTTTTAGGAGAAACACACAGATTTTTGCATGCAAACAACAGCTTATTGATAATTGATTCAAGACATGGCATCTGACTTGGCAGTCCATTTATAGGGTTATAAAGCAAACAAAAGAACTCCAATGCCAAAGGGCTATTTAGCTCATTAAAAATCAGTGAACTAGGGAAAACCAAGATACCACAGATTTGATTTTTCAGCCTAACTGCACTTTTCATTTCACTAATAGCAACTGACCACCATGAAAACCTTAGGTACTCACTATCTATGAAAATAAAGCCTTCTGCCCAGAGGGAAAAGATCAGCAATAAACTATTGTATCTCTAGATTTCAGGGGGACACACATTCATTAAATCAGATTATTTGCTTAACTTCAGTGCATTCTCCAGGGCCTGCAACCTGCCAGAGCAGCTGATGTTTTCAGCTCAACAACACTAATGCTGTGTCATGTGGTGGCATTTCAGGTTTTACACCATCACAGTGTACACGTTTTTTTTGTGGCTGTGATCTAAATGCACCTCCTAAAGCCTTCCAGTACTTTGGACTCTTTGCAATCTTTCTGTGTTGTGTTGTGTTTTTAAGAAAAACACAACACAAGTCAGTCAAGAGGCAGAGGCACGTCAGCTTCTGAGGTACCCGTGAATGAAGTGCGTCCAGATTTCAGTGTATGAACTTCCACTGCAGTTCAGCAAATCACTGTGTTGTGTGATTAAAGAAAAGCTAGAGTGTCTGCTGTTTAAAAATTCAAAAGTTAAGCACAGCTTAATTTTAGTGGCCTATGCCCTTGCAAAGACTTAAGCCACTTCTGGTGGTGTAATTTATCAAACACAAGTTTGTCATTTCAGTTCTTAACATGTGGATTTGCACTCTGCTGTAAAGGCCCTGTTAAAGACAGAGCAAATAAAAGTGGACTTCTGGAAGGCAGAAACAAATAAAAAAAATATGGACAGCAACACTACCGTCCTGTAGCTCCATACCTTATTGCTTATTTTCAGGACTTTCACAGCTGTTCTCACAAACGTAAGCAATTTATGAACATCACAGAGAAGTGCTGAGATCATTCAAACACATGACTTTCTGCTATTGAGCACTATATGAATCTGTCTGCTGTGGCTTAGTTCATTCCCGATGATCTGGCATGTCATGAAGCAGTGCTAATTAATTAAACAGATGCATGCCTAAATAAGTAGCACAGACATAATCTGGTTTTCAAGGGAAAAAAATGCTGATGTTCAAAGGTTTACTTTACCCATTAGGAGGAAGCTGTTACTGTATTCAGTAACTGCGTGCCAAAAATATCCCAAACAACACAAAACCAAAGTAAAGGAAACTCTTTTGGTGTAATCACCACTCAGGCATCAAATACCAGAACCTAAGCAAAGTAAGCTTTGCACCCCAACACAGCCTTGACAATGACCTGGCAAATGTGCTGCTTTTCCTAAACTTTTTGGAGTCACCTCTGTCCCACTGCCAACCATCCTCACTGTGCTGATGGCTCGCCTTCTGTGCAGTACAAGCTAATTCCTGCCTCATCGCACTCATGTGAAGCCTCTGAATGCAATGAGACAGGAATTACAGGAAAGCCTAAGTAGAAATTACTAATTCTGACTTCTTTGCAAGCTTTTAGTAGTATCCAGTAGGTATGTATGTCTGGTGAATAGGCAGACAAGGGGAAATGAAGAATAATAACATTAATGAAGGAAGCATAATCTATTCTATTCAATAAATGAGTGAGCAGTCCAGTGGGTGAAAACCAGGATGCCATCATGGATATGCTCACAGCATAGCACATTATGAGTCTCACCACAGAGGAAAAAGGTTAAGTTTACAAAACAATTTAAAAGAAAACCCCTCCTATCATGTAACACTTGGCTTTGAAGCCTCAAAGATAATATATTTTCTATACCTATTTAGTCTGCTAAAACATTTAATCTTTTCTTTCTTAGGTACATTAGCAGCTTTAACATACTTGACAATAATCATCTACTTAAAGAAAATGGGAGTACTAGGAAGCATGTGTGCCACACATGTGACCATGTGTGTCACCAGGAACACAGGGCTGAAGTCAGGATCTTTTTAACTTCACCCTTAAAAGCTGCATGGCTTTTGGGGTTGGGGAAGCGTTATTTTAAAATAAAGAGGAATGAATGTGGGAGAATTGAAGGCCAACTCAGAAACACTAAAATGTAAACATTAAGATAAGGTCAGACAGAGAAAGCTGTGAGGCTGAAAACTGTGCCATGAGCAGTGCTCTTTACTGCAGGCGTGTTCTCATACATTTGCAAAGGTATCCTCCCTCCCTGCCAGCCCAGCAGCCTTGGCATGAAGATGCACTAAAGGGAGGAAAAATTCAGGTTCCACAGGCAATACTAATTTTGAAATTTAAGTCCCTGCCTCTGCATCCCAAGCAACATCTGTCTGAACAGGTAAATAATTTAGCTAGTCTTTTGCTTTAAAAGAGAAGCTTTCTCTTCAGTAAGGAAATGGAAACCTTTGTTTTCTCTTGGAATACACAAGCTCTGTCATTGCAGTGACAGTGACTGATGCACCACAGGTTACAAGCAAGGTAATGCAAGCTATCCGGCACCTTTAAATGTGGCTTATGGATTTCCTAGATCAAATATACTTCTGGTTGTTTTTTAAAGGCTTGTAAAAGCCCTGTGCTCTGAGAACTCCTGACTATACTTTACCTGATCTCCTACTCTCTGCTTCTGGTAGTTTATACCGAAAATGCTGACACCTCCTCTAGTCCAACAGCATAAAAGACAACTCCAATTAAGCAGTGAGAGCGAAAGCACCGTTTTCACAAGCAGTGAAAGTAGTGACTAGAAACATATTTGCTTTTAACAATCTCAATTATTTCAGCTGCTGAAGCACACTTCTGAAGAGCTACAGTTTAGCAGAGTGCAGACAGTGCACTTAAGGCCATGGTTAAAACAATGCCTGTTTCCCTGGGATGCAACCAGGACACTATTCTTACCTCTTTAGTAGGGAGGTGTTCAGTTCTCTTTGGAGCGGGCAATAGAACATGGCTCAGTACCTTCTGACAGCACCCCAAGCCTCCCTCTACACAAGGCGGAATCAGGGCAGTGCAAGGGAGGGGAGCTCAGGTACTGCCTGCCCCTGGTGGGCAGTGCTGGGCTCCCAGAATGGAGACTGCAGCCTCTCTGGGTGGGAAAATACCACTAAATAAGTTAGTATGAGATGGGTTGGGGGGATGGAGAAACACAGGTCAGAATAATCACATCCATGTCACCCAGACTGCTGCAAGACATGACAGCTTTTCTGCCAGCAAGCAGATCAGCTGCTCGCTGTAACCCTTCACCACTTCAGTGATTAATTATGAAGCTTTCTCTCATCACTACCCTGCAGAGAGTGTGCTGCACTTAAACATTTTCAAGGCTACAGCAGTCTTAGTAATTCTGAGATTTTTACTTAATCAATTTTTGCATTTGTATGCTGTATTAAGCACCTCTGAGAAATAGGAGTATTAATCAAACATAATTTTCTGTTATTAGGGCGGGGTTTCCATAAAATGGACTTTCTCACCCATACTGTTCTCCATAATTAAAAAAAATGAATCCTTTAATGAAGTCCCTGAAGTTAATACAGTTAGAGTGACCTTTGAGAACTTGCAGAATTTTTAGAGCAAAAAGAAGTTATTTTAGTTTTGAAATCTCACCGTGCCTCTGCATTTCCAGAAATGGTTAGAGAACTGTTGGATTTGCAAGGGTGCACATTCCTGTGCTTAGTTTTCTGACTTCAAATTCTCTCAGAATCTCTGAGTGAGGTATGAAAGCCCACAGTCACTTCTCTATCAGGAGCATCTTTGTGATTAAGCCTACTGAGACTGCAATTAAGACAGCACTAGGGTAACAACACAATGCTGAATAATTTCTTCCTATTATTAGCTACAGCTATTACTGTAAGAAACCTCAGTGTTCTCCTTTATATATATATATATATATATATATATATTAAAAAAACCAATCCAAAACCTTTCTCTGTCCCTTTCACGAATGGGTCTCTGCCCACCCAGCTCCTTGCTCACCCAGCAAAGAGACCTTGGTGAGTTTGGGACTATTGTCACTTCCTGCTATTTCCCCTCTGTGCAGTGGAGACAAAGCTCCTGCTTCAACAACCAGGTTAAGGAAAACCACTGCCAACCAGGTCTTGATTATTCCCTTACCACTATATTCCTTTTTGCTCCTAGTCCTATGAAAATCCCATGATGTAAATTACTTATTACTCTGGGGACTCATGAATAAAGTTATTCCCCCCTGGGATGGCTCCCAGGCTGATTCTCAGAGGTAACTATGTCCTTTGTTGCCCACAGTGGCCAATTCCTAGGTGCCTATGAAATCTTTAACCCAAGAGTAAAACTTACCACAAATACAGGGAACACAAGGTAAGACCAAGGGATGAAGCCTCTGATCACACCTATGCAGTGTATTTACCTCATGCTAGTAAGGAGTAAAAGGTGGATAAAATGCATATGGATTAGGGACTAACAGTATCTGACCAGAGAAAGTGTGAACCCTAGTTCTGCCTGGACAAATGCATTTCTGATTGAGGAACTGCACTCATGTCTTCAAGTTCTCTTCATAAACATGTGCATGCTGAAACCACAGCACTTGACACCTGGACATGACACGAGGGAACCTGAGTTAAACTCATTTTGTATGCCTGGAGGATGCTTGCAGACCCAGAACATCACACACCAGTGAAGCATCCTCAGCCCTTGGCCGAGGCACATTTTGAGCCAAGTCTCCCTGGCTCTTCTATCAACAGTAGCAGGGTTCTGCCCTTCTCCAACAAACACCTATTAACACGAAGGAAAAAAGATCCAACCATCACAAACAGAGCAAGAAGCCTCTCAGAGTAGCTTCTGTCTACATTAGGGAGCTGGGAATCAATTTCTTACTTAACAGATGCACATTAGCTGCTGCAACACGCACATTGCACACTCCTACATTGCTGCTGCTCTGCTAGGAGCCACACTGGGAGTAGGGACTGGATCTATCCTCTGAATAAACAGAGAAAATGCTCACCCTGAGAATTCAGGCAGTGGGACTAAAACAAGGCTCCAAACAGCTCATCATCTGTGGGACACAACTTCAGCAAATCAGTAGCAGAAGTAAGTGCACCCAAAGGTGTTGGTGACAGCCGAGGGGCTCATCTGCAGCTTCCTATCTGCAGGATTAGGCACCTGCAGAGGCACATTTGCATCCAGCACAGCATGCCTTGCAAACCTGCCCCTGGAGAATCCGTGCCCTTCTTCCCACTGTCAGCTTTTTCAGGGAGTGAAATCCTGGCGCTCTCAGCCTATGGAAAGATCTACCTCAGCTATAAAGTATTCCCTTCAGGAACCATAAAAAATTAATTATTCAGCAGCATGAGCCTTAAAGAATTTATTTTTGTTTGGCAGAAAATGTCAACAAGCGAATGACAGCGCAGGGTGCTGCCTTGCCAAGACAAGGGGAAGGTTCACATTAGGGTTTAATGTCATGGCATCGAAACAAAAGCCCTCTTCACTCAAAGTCTGTTTAGTATCAGCCAGATTGAAACCAAATTCAGCTTTTGTTCTGCAAACTGCCTAACCATACACTATGGTCTCTATATGAAATGAGGCTTGCCATGCAAGATACAACCTTCCCTGCCAAAGCTAACAGGAGATGCTGAGGAGGATCCAAATGAAGTTTCTGATACCATGTGCAGTACATCTGTTTCTAATGTTCCTGCATGCCGTTTTTCTGATCCCAGAAGGCACTTCACCTACATCCAAGTGCTGCATATGCATCTCTCCCCAAAATGCCCATGGTCGTTCTCGGGCACAAGACCGAAACCTTTATGTTCTGAGTAGAGAGGTGGGTTGTCCTCACTTCACTGCGGTTCTTTAACACATAAGGCTGCTTTGGGAAATGATGCACATGAGCCAGCCATAGTGGTAAGAAATACAGTCACTACAAGAAGGAAACACGGCATCACTAAATCATTAAGGTTGTAAGAGACCTCAAAGATCATCAAGTCCAACCGCTAACCCAGCACTGCCAGGTCCACCACTAAACCATGTCCGTCAGTGCCACATCTGCGTGTTTTCTGAACACTTCCAGGGATGGTATGCTGATTGCCTTGCTGCCCTGAGTGCTCCCAGAAGCTACTCATGCTGGGGTTCATCCACACAATCAGTGCTGAGCCCCAGCACAATAGCAAGTAAACAGCAACACCCTCCTCCTCTCTGTCACCTCGTGCCGAAGGAGAGGAAGGGCACACTGTGCAACTGGACAGACGCTGTCAGCCTGTGCCTGCTGTATCAGCAACCACTGCTTCCACACTGCATCATGCAAATAAAGAGCATTTTGGTGCAGGGCAGCAGTGACACAGATGCCAGGGCTCCTAAGGGCGAGCACAGGTGTGCAAACACACGTGCGCTAAACCCTGTTCATCTTGTCTGCTCGGGATGGGTTTCGATCTCTTATATTTCAGCTGCACTTTTGGTGCTTTGAGGTTTTATGGATCATTAAATAAAGTTGCTGATGTTTTAAAATACTTAAGTGCCTAGACCTGGCCTTCTTGAAAATGTCTGTTTTTCCTCAGCTCGGCACTTTTCTACCTGCACATATGTTCACTGCGTGGATGAGTAATTAGTATACTGAGCAATGTAAAACCATCTTGTTTGGGTTTCTTTTCCTATATTATATAAGCCAAGCATGCTGTTATTTCCATGCACTTTGTTTCACACAGTCCTCAGAAAGACTACTCAAAAATGAGGTCGATGAAAGCAAGTGTGAAGGTGCAAAGGAGAAGATTCTTTTATTGTTTGTCGCTACACTCAGGTAAAGAGAATTCCATGAGTGATGAGAAGCTGCTCTGCTCTGATGGAAAAGCTGGATGCAGCAGGAGGGTTTAGCATGCATGAGTTCTGCACCAGTCAGTCCCTTCAGGCTTGCCCTGCAAATGCCAATGCTGTGGCCACAGCAGCATGTAAACACGGGGCCCTCAGCTCCAGCTAGATTGCTCAGCACCAAATATATACTGATCCTCTAAAATTATAATGGAGTAAGTTAAAAATACATAGGTGACAGCTGAAAACACACTCCTCCTGTACTAAGGAACTGAGAAGCATTTGCATTTACATCGATTGAACGGAGAAATTCTGCACTAACAGGCAGTGGGGAGAGAATAATAATTCTCACTTCTCATTAATATTATTGCTACTCTAAATTTATTCTGATGGATTTCAAAACCAAAAAAGCAAAAAATCAGTTTTAAAGAGAAAAAATAAACAAGTGCCTTTGTTGAACAAGTCTCCAGCATCATCTCTGAAAGGAAGCACTGTTGTGCAGACAAGCAGCCTTTTTAACGGAGAATGCTGACAATGGGACTTTCTTTAAAAAGTCCTTTGAAACAAAGTGCTCTATTAAAACAAAAGTAATGTAAAAATAGCTTAATTAAAAATTAAATAAAATGCAGGAGCAGTCTTGCTTCCTCTGGTTAGTTCAGCTCCCAATGGTTAATGCTGTGTTTTGGAAAATGTCTGTAGGACACGGTAGCATTCTCAGTAAGCACGAGCCTGTCATCCAGTCACCTTAACCTCACAAACACACCCATTGCAATAACAAGTCACAGACACTGCCTATCCTGAAGAGGATTAGAAAACTCCATAAATGCAGGGGTTTGTTATGCTGCCTCCAGGTTCAGATGTGAATTCTTGCTAACGATTTTATCACTGACCCCTTTTCTTTCCACTAAAACACTACAACTTCCTTTGCTGGCATCGAGCAAGTGAAACCTGATCTCTGAAGAATGAGCTATTACTGCAGTACTAATAATACTCTCCCTGCCTCCCACTAAGATTTGCAATGTTTTAATGAACAACAGAACAATATTTGAAAAATAATTCCATATGTACATTCTGTAAACAGACCTCAGGCTCTTATACTGCTTTGACCTGAAGTGCACTGTACTGTACCATCTCCACAAAATGAAATTTAAGTCAAGTACAAAGAAATACATTTATAAGCAGTAGGTTATTCGTGCAGTAGGTTTTTCATGCAGAAAAGTTCCTTCCCTGCCCACCCAGGATGGAGTGGGACAGTTTTCCCTTTTGCTGCAGTTTACCATTTTTTACTAGGAGGTGGTCACCATGCTGCAGGGCTTCAGCCTCTGCTCACAGGAGCCCTCCTCTCGTGTACCCAAACACAACTAAAGGTCACATTCACTGGCCCCAGGAGTCTCCTGTCACTTGCTGCACGGTGGCACAGCTTCAGAGAGGATGGGTGCCAGCCCTGCTGGCCCAGGCAATGGGCTGGTCCCCAGGGCACTCTCAGGGGGCACTGGGAAAATCCCTCAGCTTGGGGAGACCATAGCACCTGGGTCCTCTGTGGGGACTGCACAGAGTCCTGCTGCTGCTCAAAGCACCTGGAAAGGTAAATCTTTGCCCTTACCTGGCTAGAACCAGGTTGTTCCCTACTAAACAGTTCAACATTATGGATACCCCTTCTGAAATCACGAGCTGGCTCCGTGCATCTGCCACAGCCCCTCAGAGTCACTCTGGGAGGAGGCATCAACAGCTGGGGTGCTTTGAGACTAAAGCTTTCGTCTCCCATGTCATTCAGCACATCTCACACCTGGCACATGTGTGAGAAATGCACCTCACATTGGAATGAGGCAGAGCAGAGTAGAAATAACCTAACAAGGAATCTCGTACTTGAAAAACTTAAATAAAGCTTCAAATACCCAAGATGGATTCAAGATCTTAATACACCTTTTAAAGTCATCATTATTACAATCGCAGTTGTAAAAGATGACTAAATTGAATTAACATCTGTTAGCACATCAGGCATGTAAGATGCGTGACACTAATCCGGCACCTTTCTCTGGGAAGCGACTCACGGATACTCCATGTGGCGCACTCGTGCTCTGTCCAAGAGGATCACAGCTCACGTCACCTCTCCTGCTGCACAGCCTGTGGCCCCACCAACAGCTCTGACCTTATGTGAATCATTGGAGGAACACGCCACCATTTAACTTAGGAGAAGGCGTCAGGACCCAGCCCTTAATGACTTATATTTTCTTATTTTACTTGGCACTTGTCCTTAAATTCATCTAACAACTTCTCTCAGATGATTCCTTTAAAAAGAATTTCACTTTTTTCTTCCTTATCAGTTAACACAGTTAAAGACTACTGGTTTACCTTAATGGAGAGATTTTTTGCTTAACTTTTCTGCACTCCCTGAGGAGTTATACTTACATCATGCATGGAGTCAAGAAGTTTAGTCAGTTGGTAGAATCTCTGCCAGCTTTGCCCAGAGTTACTTGGACATTTAGTTACCATCTTCTTTAGTTCTTTAATGTAATTTGCCCTCATTTCTTCAAATGCAGCTTGGCTTTTGAGACCATCCTTGGGAACTGTCATTGAAAAGACAGTCTTAAATTAATATTAACTGCATTGCTTATTCTTTTGATGTGCACACTTAAACAGTTACACAAGTTAATGGATGAAGGAATTAAATCTTTAAGCAAAGTCCATAATTTTATAGACACTGGTAAGGGAGCAACAACATCATACAGATTTTCAAGCAATTCAGGCATCCTCTCCAGATGTGTGATTGCAGAAGCTGTGGCAGAGGACAAGATAATATCTCAGAAATATGACACATGCTAACCTCATGTCTGAACTGTTTTTAATACAATCCAACCACATAAAAAAAGGCAGATGGATCAAGGGTATTTTTTTAAAAGTTGAAGACGTGATTTATCATTCTTGAATGATTCCCCACACTTGGCAGAGGAGGAGAAAGTACAGAACTACAGCTGTTATCTGCAGAAATGCTAGACCAAGTGACACATTTTTAAGCCATCAAGTAAGATCTAAAATTTCTTTGAATGTTAGCGAGCATCAGTGTACCACCTAGAACAAACAGAGCCATTATTCTGCACAGAACAGAAGACTGTTTTCCAAACAGGCATCCTGACCCAGTGTTTGACCACAACATACAGTTGCAAGCATTTGTAGTGTCCTAATGAAGTTTCCATCTGCCAGAGGGAGATGGAATCACGATCAGGGAATCATCATTTCACAGAAGCGCTAAAAGTAGAGTTTTCTGATACTTTTTACTGTGAGTGATGTCAGCAAGGCTAATTACAAAAGCAGGCTGCAAATACTGTTGCACTCCAGCAGGTTCTGCCCCAAAGAGAAATGGCTTATTAGGATCAGATCCTTATGAAAATCCCAAAGAGGTTATTTATAACATTACTCAATATGTTCTGCTGTTTAGTATCTGAATTGGTTGAAAACTGCTTGACCACAGAATGTTTTTTTCTCTGTATCTCCCAACGGTAGTCCACTGAAAGAAAATAAAATACTACACTGTAACAGGAATGAGTTTACTTCCTATGCAAGCCAGAAAACTCATGTCAGAATAAGCTAAATGGGAAGTTACCTATGAAAAAAGCAAAGAAAAAAAAAGGTGATCTTCCAATTTAGCTTATCCTGACTTAACATCTTGACAGAAATCGTCTTGTTCATCCATTCCCTTCTCTTTGTGATCCCGTTAACTGCCCTCTATCCCAATGAAACCACATTATAAGCATGTAACAATCACCCAAACAGCTCCAGAGTTGAAGCTTTAAGAAAAAGCATCAATATCTCCCAGAGCAATTTAGCAATGCAAAACAAGGAGGAGCTGTACCACCATAAGAACAGCAAGGACTTGAGACCATCAAGTGCTGGAAGGAGGCACAAGGAAGAATCTTTAGAAAAAGCCTAGGAGATGATACACCATTCTGACTACTTCTTGGTAAATATTATATATTTATATTCGATAATCACAATATAAACACTGTATATTCATATTAAATGAACATAATATTTAATTTTTAAATTATAGATGCAAACAGCTGACAGATAAAAGAAACTGTCTGGAACAAATCTATACGTTCAGTTCAAGTTGGATGAATACAGAGGCACCCATCAAGACGACTAAAGCCAACAGGGCATTCTGTGGCCCTTACACAAATCCACATGGGCTTTACAGTTCCTTTAATATTTACAGGCCTGTATTCCTACATGCTGCTTAAAGACTGTCAGAGCCACTCTTTCTTTGTCTACTACTATGTATTTTACTGTTCTGTCTGAAAATTATTATACCATCACCCCAGCCAGATTATTAAGAAAGAAAGAAAGACCACAAATAAAGAGAACTCAAGCAAAACATGAAATTCTGGAGATTTGCCCAGTGTTTCTGATTTTACTTATTAAATGCAGCAATGCTGTTGGCAAGCTCCCAAAATCTATGGTCTGTGGAAAGCAAGAAAACAATTGAGTTGTAATGTGTGGTTTCTTCCACATGTAAATGGAGTGAAACTTCCTTGATGTGGTCACCATGAAAGTTTCAGAATAACCTGTACTCTGCTCATCACATGATTCAATAAAAAAAATTAAACGAAAACAAACCTGGTGTTTTCTGTCATAAGACTGTACAAAGGTGCAATCGTTCAAAAACTGGTTTGCTGCCCTTCACATGACACTTTCTGGGTTTTGTTACTGTCTTCATTTCCATTTCATTCTTCTCTCTCTCTCTCATAAATATCCTGACTCTCTCAAAACAAACTATTTTTAGCAGGTTTTCTAGTGACCGTGGTGTGTGTTTCAAAGGGACCCAGCTCACTGATGTTAATTGGCCAGGCTGATCTCGCCTAACAGATTCTTGCAATAACTCATTAGTTTATACTCTCAAGAGGGTAGAATAATAAATACCTAGCTTAAAGACACTTTGCTACATTTTTAGAATGCCTTCAGGTTCTTTTTCTAAAGATTCTCCCCCTTTAGGGTTGATTAAAAAGTTGCAGAGGCAGATCTCCAATCCAGACACTCTCTCAGGAACGTTTAGGGAGCCAACCCCCCTGAGCACATCCACGTTAAGCACTGCTAGTTGCTTCTGAAAAGACCCTGACTGGCAGTCTTTAAAAAAGCCCACTTACCCCTCAGGGCAACCCTGGAGTGTATCAATTCTCTACTGTTCCTGTTTCACTGGCAGACCATCTCCTCCACCCCTTGGTGGAGTGGGACCTGGAGGTCAGGTTCTGTGGGTCAGGACAGAAAGTGCTTCCCAACCAGCAGTGTCTCTCTCCATCCCAGCGAGCTGGAACAGCTTCAATCAGAAGGAGGGAGAGAGACAGCTGGGTCCAAAAAACTTACAGCTCCAAGAGGTTTCTGTTAGCTGATGCAAATCCCCTCCAGCATGGACAGGAACTGCAGTTTCACAACCTCCCTCAAGGGCAGGTACTTTAACCACAGAGTTACCAGCTCGATGGGGTGGGAGGGAGAAAGTGCCCATCCCAGCACCTCACTTGAAGGGGTGGCCACTCAGCTTTGCTGGATGCTGCAAATCCCTTTGTAGGCACCAAATTGTTCCTGCATGCAACATGCCTATGCCATGGATGGGGACTTGGGAGGCTCCTGGGTGCCTAAATCTGCCAATGCACTGGTCTGCTCTGGTCTCTAGTGGTTTCAGCTATGGGCACCAGCCAGTGCTGCACAACTCATGCCTCCCGCTTGCCATTTGCTTCTTGCCTCATCTCTGGCAGCAGGTGATGGGAGAAGGCAGCGGGATCTCAGAGGGCCCCACTCACCACCAAACAGGGAGGTGCTCTGTGCAACATGAGCCCTGGCAGCCCCTGGCCCCCGTGTCCCGCTGCTGACAGCTTGTGAATGAAGGCCAGAATAAGCGCAGTGGTCCCTTTGATCTCCTGCTGCTCCTCCTCTCCTCCAGCCTCCTACTGTCAGGGGAATTCCTCCCTGGGGAGTTCACTGAAGTGACATCACAAACACCTGCCCATCAAAGTGATGCGTTAACTCATCATGATGTCACCAAGTGGATCCCACAAAAAGGAACATGATTCTACAGAGAAAAGTTTGTTTATAAGTAACTGGTTTTTTCATCAAGACTGATGGAAAAGTAATGTACTAACTGCCTGTATATTTGTACAATTGTACTGGGACAGGAGTTTTTCAATATTTTCAGTAAGATAAGACCAAGAGACATGCTAATTACTACGCAGTGCTGTAACAAACACCAAGATGTAATTTTGTATCTTAAAACTCCAAGCAGGACACTTAAGAATAAATAAAGCAGGCACTGTCATTTGTTAAACTTTCGGAAGCCTGTAGAAGAGCTTAACATTCTAAAATTCACTTGGCATTACAAAATCACCTGCTCTGCCGTACTGGCAATGCACATCTTTCGATCCTGAAGGGAATGCAAAGTCAGCTAAACTTTGGTGGTTTTAAATGTTGAGTAGGAATTTTCCCTCAGTCCCCACAGTTGTAGCACTTTCTTGGCATGTCTGGTCTACTCATGTGGTTCCCCTAAGGAGCAGAGGGCCAAAGTCCCATGCCTGTCCACTCCTGTCCCTCCAACGGGTGTGACACATTCAAATTGCAAAGACACTTCCCGTGCTAACTGCAGATAAACCCCAAGACATAAACCCAGGCTTATTCCTGCACCCAGCTGGAAACAGTTCAGCTCTTTTGTCACATAAGTTAAAATTATTGCATTTCGCTGTGAACTGGAATATTTTCAAGTATTCCCATGTAACCACAAATCCAACTTACCTGTGCTTAACAGCAGCAAAACTTTCATTATAGTGTACTCCTCAAAGCTGAGCTGCAAGCGGACAAACTGCAGACTGATCTGGTGCATCCCCTGGCAGAGTTCAAACATCGCAGACTGGCGCATCCGCTCCCTGCAAAGAAAGAGAAACAAAATCCAGAGGCTAAATATGGGAGAGCCCAACATGCGTGGGGGAGGTCACGCACGAGGAAAGTGAGGTGTGACCTAGAAACCAAGAGCTGATCACACAGAGGTCAGGAGGAGACACCACAAAGGAGCTGAGGAACACGGAGTAGAAGCTGGAGCCCTGCCATCCCCAGGGGGTTGCCTGGTCCCCGTGCCCCCAGTGCCTGTGAACTTTGGGAGACCTGGGCATCACCTTGCTCCTACACCATGTGCAATGCTGTAGGAGTTCACTTCACTACCCAGCAGACCAAAGGCAACATTGACATCCACTCCCCTAAAAGGAATAGCAACAAATGTAATTTGAGTTTTATACACTGTTGATGTCAATGAACTGGCAAAAATGTTTTAAAATGTATTTGAATTGTCAGTGTTTGTGCAGCTCTGCCCTGGTTGAAGGAACATGGAAACATGCCTGCTGAAGAGGTCAGAAGTGGTGCAACACCGGAACCTACACCCAGTTCTACATGATACACTCTCCCATCAGTTGACATATCTTGCTCAAACTGAACAAACTGAAATATTCAAAACTAATGGGTATTTTTTTCCAAAATAATAATCTAAAATAATCTGGAATAAAGGAGTAGGTAAAACAAGAAAATAGTTTATTAACACAGACTTTTGCCTGTTAAATCACAAAATAATTAGGATACATGACTTGTATCCAGGTAACTTTTTTTTTCTTTAAATTCATGTGCATAAATTTAGCTTCAGATCTCATCTCTCTTCTCTGACATAATCCTAGGCTAGCCTATCCTGCCGAAGTTTCAGACAGAATTAGTTAGAATTTTTGCTAAAATTCTAAAGCTGCCATCCCAAACCACAACAACTACAGCAATCAGTCAATGAGAATTGCCCATCTCAGCTAAAACTGTGATACATACATATCAATCAATCTATCTATCTATCTGTCTGTCTGGGTACTTAGATGAGGCGCTATAATTGTTCATTGACCACCACTTTTTTTTTAATTGCTCAAAATCAATTGTCTATATTCTAACATGTTTTTCACATAACTGGGGAATTGGATGGAATTGGATGGAATTCAGCTCGTTATTTTAACCAAGCAACTGCCTTTTCAAATATACAAATTGGCTGGTGAAAGAGAAGAATCATACTGTGTGCAAACAAAGACTGACATAATCTTCCTGGTGTTTCATTTCACTACTGCCAGAGTAGATTTTATTTTCCTCCTTAATACTAATAAAGTGGACTCCCCATTGTTATATGGGTTCTGCACTTTTACCCTGCTCCACTCTTTTCTTGAGACTAAGAACTTCCAGCTTTTTTTTTTATTTAATTTAATATAGTAGTTGTAATGCCATATGTACTTGTTTTTATTATGCATCATGGACTGCACGGAAGAAAATGAATAGAAAATAGTCTTTGAATGTTTTGGATGCTGGCTGAAATGCCACTCGGTGCTCTGTTTGAGAGACTGGATGCACACAAGCCCAGAGAGTCTCATCTCAGTGCCCGTGGTGTCATATAAACAGAGTGATCCAGAGTAACTGGCACTGGATGGACCAGAAAAGGATTTGCAAAATTAAAAGACACCAGATACACATAACATGGGCATTTCTGAAGCTGCTGTGCCCAGGGTCCTGCTCCAGCCCCAGCTCTGCTGAGGGTTGTGGGTACAGCAGCACCTGGATCTCTCGTGGTATGTGGACGTGCCCTTAGGATGGAGGGTCAGTGCGCCAGGGATGGGGACTCCTTCTCATTTGGCCACTGCATGACACAGCCCACCCCCCACTGGGGACATTCCCCTAAACCAGCCCCAGGTCCTCCTGCCTGACAGGTTGTTACTGCCCAGAGACCAAATGGCTGCAGCCACCTCTGAGCTGACCCCAAAGACAGCTGGGGAAAAGGGCCCTGAAAAACCCCAGAGAGTGATCTCCCTCCTGCTCCTCCTCCTTCCCTCCCTCTTCTCAGACTTACTAAATCCAGATCTAGGACACAGGTAAAAGTGGCTTTTAACTGACCTCTCCCAGGAGGTTAAGAGGGATACATACTGAAGTCGAAAGGCAAATGATTAATAATGAATTCTCGTATTTTAAAAAATAAATTTTAAAGTATATCTCAGACTGCCAAAGACAGAAGGATTCAAAATAAGAACAGTCTATTACATCCATCCTTACTTTTGCAGGACACCAGGGTTAGTTTCTCCAGCCTCAGAACACAAAGCTGCTGCCACCATCCCTATCTATGTTTGACCTCCACAGAGAGGAGAAGCGCCAGACCTTTCATCAGATACCACAAGCCACACAGAAAATAAAACGAAACATTTTGATGCTTTGTCTCAGATTTCTCATGCTTTCACTAAACAGTGTGGCTAAACAGTCTCTGTGAGAGCCAACATAAAAGTATTCTGACTCAAAACCTTTTTTTATATTGCATTGCACTTTTTTTGACATTTTACTTTTTCTACCTTATGTTTTTCTTTGCACTTGTTTTGCTTTTATATGATTGCCTAGACAGAAGAATTTCAGTAATAGGGTTTTTTTGGCTAGTTATTTTTCTGTCTACCTTTAAAATATTCAGTCTTTCATCTGCTTACAAATATTGATCTCTAGGTTACCCTCAAGGAAAACCTGATGGCATTGTTAGTAGTGAGATAAAATTATATACAGAACAAGTTACTTTGTGGTTTGTTTAATGTACAGCAAACTTGTAATTTCAAATCAGTTTCCCTCTTGAAAAATCAATTCAGTTGATTTATTACTTATTTACAAATTATTACTAACTATAAATTATGTTAGTTAATTCATGACTCTGTTTAGGGCAAAATAAGCATTTTGTGGGAGTTCACAGTACTCAACTTTGCATTTGATTTTTAACCCACACTGTGTAAAATAAGAGGGTACAGAGTTTTTGAAAAATTCAGATGCTGACATCACAGATACCCCAATACCATGAGAGTAACAACAAAAATAAAGCAATAGAATATGTTAAAAGAGAAGCAGCACAGAGAAATTAAGGTATGTCAACATAACAAGAACAAAGTTATATCTTCCTTCCCAAATGCATCATCTAAGAATAAATATCATCAAGTCATCACAAATGTCATTACCATCACAGGGAAAAATTAAAACAATCTTCTATATTGTCTTCCCCATTACCTTTTTTTTTTAAAAAAAAAGAGGAGGGGAAAAAAAAAAGGTAAAACCCAACCACTCAAACCCAGTCCTACCTCTGACACAACATCTAAACTTCTCAACATCGAAAACGGAGAATATGAAGACCTGGAATATAAGGGCATGTATCTTTATGGGGACATTTAAGAAGGTAAGTACATTTAAGTAATAAAAGGCATGGAGTCAAAGCTCTGAATCCGCTACGTGGATACGCATTCAAAAGTGGTGTCATTAGCTCAGTTTAGCTTAATCCTCCTTCATAATAATATGCTTTAAACTTTACACCTTAAGTTAATCCATCTTAAGTTCCCCAAGTGTCTCCTTACAGGCTTAATTTAATGCCTGGCTCACATTCTGTCTGACCTTTCCTGCAGCCCTGTGGATGGGCAGAGCAGCTGCCACCAGCCCAATTCCCCCAGTTACTGCTCTGCCCAATTCCTACCTGCTCCTGCACAGCCTCTCTGACCACAGGAACCTTGTGTTAACCGGTCACTGATTTGCTCATCACATCCCCACTGCTGCTGCCTTTTCCCCCTTTCCCTCAGGAGGAGACAAGGTGGGCACTTCTGCTGGCAAAGCCCTCCAAGGCACCTCCACCTTGGTGGGAAGAGAGGTTTTGTTCCTGCTGTTGGGTTTCTCTCCATGAACTGCACCAGACACGTTCCCAGTTGAGAGACTCCCTTGTACTTTCCCTGGTCTTTTCTTTCTGCCCACTTGATCTGGGATCTTCCCCTTACCCCATGTGACCTTTACATCCTCACCTCTCTCATTTCTGCCATCAAATTGACTCCAGATCTCCAATCCTCCTTTCATGGGCAGGCTGCAGGGAGACCAGCTCTGTGGTACCAGCCCAATGCCTCACCCTGTTTCATTCTCAAGATGTAATCACTGAGAACTGAATACATGGATGAAAAAGTGGCAGACCAACCCAGCTCCTCCTGCTCCCCTGCTCTGTGGATGTAGCTATCCTTTTACACTGGGGTGAGTGACGAGACAAACAGCTTGAGCACCTGGCTGGTATGGAACTGATGATCCACATCACCAAGAGATGAGCCACTCAACCACAACAGATATGAGCAGTCACACCACGAGAGGAGGGAAGGTTTGAGGAAACTATTTAAGACAAGGCATCCTAAATACCAAACCAGTCTTATATCTCATTAATACCCTTATGTGACCTCCATGGAAACCAAACAGCCACATCAAAAACTGTGAAACTAAAGGCATGTTGAATAGAAACAACTTGCTATGACTAAGTAAATTATCATTTATGAAGTCATCACAAAGTCTAGTATCGTAAATCTCCGTGTTGAGGGTGGAAACTGCAACTCCACTGACCGTAACCAAGAAGAGGAACCCACGCATCAAGAAATATTCACTGACAGGCAAAACTCAGCCCCAAACCAAACATGATACCATGTTTTATTTACTTTCTCATGGATAGTATTCAAAGCTGCAGCACAAGGCATCTTCCTAAATTAGACAGGGAAGTGAAGAAAGGGAAAGTTGTGGTGGGTGTGTTGAAGTTTCATCAGAACTTAAGTGGCTTGCTGATAATCCCAAGAAAAAATGAGCCAAGTCATCCCCTTCCACAGCATCTCAGAGGGACAAACATGCAGCTGAATTAGTCCCTTGGCCTCTGCAGTTCAAAAGACTGAGGAGAAGACCAAGTAAGATTTGTAGCAAAAATCTGATGTCCAAGATATTTTTTGTGCTTTCTGATTTTACACTTTTTACCACTGTAAGAACCAATTTTATAACCAAGAGCCTTTTCTTTGCTAGACTAAAACCTGTGTCCATTTGAAGGTTGCCCACCACTTTAATTATTTCAGGGAAATTCATAAAGCACATTATACTGTAACAAAACCAAAACAAATAACCAATCAAACAAATGCAACCCAACAACAAAACCTGCCAAAGGCCTGAAGGTCAAAACTTGTTTGGAACCCTCAGAAAACAAGTTACGCTTTCCCCCATGCCAGAAGAAGTCAGTTTGAACTTGGCAGAGAGAGGAGCAAAACATCACCAGACACCTTGAGGGCAAGGCAGAGATGCTGTGGATAAAGAGGGAAAAATAGCAGGGACGTGGGATCACAGCATCCCTTATTCAGCTGCTCAAACCATCCAATCAGAAAAGCCCTTGGCCTGAATTATCTTACCTGCCTTGAGAGGGCTTCTTTGACTGGAAAAAGTTTTGAGGTTCTTGGGGAAAGAAAAAAAAATAGACATTATTTTCACAACAATTTACTGTTTCTTGAGGGAGTATTACACTTCGACAGCTCCAACAGGGGCAACAGACACCACCTAGAATAAAACTGAACCAATTCTTCCATGTAAAGGGGCAGTCCCTGCACTGCTGCATGTTCAGCAGCATTGGGACACACTGTGCATTACTCTGCTCAATGGAGTGTACACAGACACCTGTTTCCCTTCTTGAAGCCATTATAAACGCAACCAAAGTCAGCAGTACTGGAGCAGCATCATTAAGTTATTGTACTGATCAAAATCCAAGCAAAAAAACATGCAGAATTCAGGTAAAATTCAATTATGACTTTTCATTCAGTACTTTTGTCTTATTCAGCGCTTTCTAATCTCTGCTTACTCTGCAAGCCACGGCAGAAAGAGACAAAACACACTCCCTTCAACACATTGCCTTGAACTCTTAAAGCAAAGATTTAGAGTAATTTCCTTCCAGGAAGGCAAAAATACCTGTTACCTTGCAGCAATGGCAAATGCAGGCACTCAAGCCCGTTGAAATTCATGGCAGTTCTGTCATCAGTTTCTACCGGAGAGAAATTTGGGTCACGTCCGTTTTCCCTGCAACTTGTCAGTAAGCCATTAGAAATAAATACCCCATCTTTGGCACCACCAGCAACCTTTCTTCCTTCTGATAAGGATCATGTAATCCCACAAGCTTCTCCCCAGGTGACAGGGCTGTTGCAGACTGAGGGGTGTGTACCTGGGAGCACCAGCACTACACGTCACAAGGTCACTACAAGGACCTTGGTAGGAGAACCTGCCAAACCCAGGACAAAACAGGGACTTGACTTAAGACCACCAATGCTGAACACTGACAGTCAGACAAGGAGGATCATTTCATATTAAAACAGATCTGCAGACATGAGTTAGTATTTTGTGGGCTTTAGCCATCAAAGCAACTGGCAATTTTTAAACTCAATTTGGCAATTTTAAACTGAACTTAAAGGACTCAAGTCTGAAAATTAGCTTTCTCCCAAGAAAATCCTCATGGTGATCCTAGAGAATACCATCCCAGACAACTAAGAAATTTAGAGCTGCTTTAAGAGTTTCAGCCAAGTGTCCTCCTGTTATATGCCTATCAACAAAGGAATTGGCAACAGCCCATGGATAATGATTGCCAAAGGAGAGTTTCAGCTCGCAATCACTAACAGAGAACTTGTGCTAAAATCCAACTTAATAATCACCAAGTTATGTAACCCTAAATTCCTAAGCACATCAACAGCAAAAAAACCCCAAGTATCTGTTGGTATTAACAGTTAATTATGCAGTTAGCTGAATGCTGATACCAAATACTCTCTTTTGATTTGCATTTGCATTTCAAAAGAGACAAACCACAATTTTAATTAGAAAATACATAATTATGCCTTTACCAAAAAGCTTTTTCAATACCACATTCAGTAATAAGTGATGAAAATGTACACATGACAATAAATACTCTGTTTTAAAGTTCATCAGAGAAAGTTATTGACAGCCAGAAAAGGTGTTCATCAGGTATTGTTTTATACATCCATTCTGCCAGGGCTCATTGCCACTTGCAGTGGTTCATCAACAAAATTACTGCTATATTCCACATGCAGAGGCAATTCTCCTCTTATGCCAACAATGCCTCAAAAATCAAGACTTTACTCATGCTGTCACATAGAGCCTGGTATTTTCTGGAAGTCAACTGAGGCATGTCTTCATCTCACACCAGTCTAGAAAAATGACTTCCTAATTTTTCTTTAAATCACATTTAACTCTACAGAGGAAGTAGCAAATCAAAGAATGTGAAAGGCATTCGGAGATGCCAGCAAATAGCTCATCGAAGTGCAGAAAGATTAAGGCAGCACCATGTTCAGACAGACACTTGCAAGGAACAAACCCCTATCCTAATCCTCCCAGCCAAGGACCTCAAGAGAAGTGAAAAGAAACCCTCCCAAAAGGCTTGTGGATATCCCAAAATCATGCTGAGACAATACTAAGAGAGCATAATTATGCCATGTTAAATGTAAAATCCTTGGGCAAGTCTTCATGTTAAAGTCATAAAAAGTAACAGTCAAATCCTTTCGAATACATCACAAGCTGGAAACCTGCCAGAACACTCACTGGGCCAACTGATGATCAAGATGAAAAAGAAGTGTTTGAGAAAGATCAGAAAAGTTAAATGAAATCTTTGCATGAGTGCTTTCCATAGAGGAGTCCAGGAAGGCTCTGCACCAGAGCCTTTTCAGTAAGCAAAGTATGAGAACTAGTTTCAGATTAAAGTGTAAGTAAAAGAGGGTTTAGAAAGACCAAAAAAAAAAAAAAATCCAGTAAAATGAATAGTAATAAATCACCAAGACCAGATGGCATCCATCCACGAGCTGTAAAGCAACTTAAATACGGAATTGCTGAACTACTAACCGTGCTGTGCAGCTTATTGCTTAAATTGCCCTTATAAAAGTCATGGAAGGCGACAAACGTGACTGATTTCTTAAAATGGGTCTGAGAGTGGGAACAGAGCACTCCAGAGACCAGAGGCTAGTAAGTCTCGTTTCTATATCTAGCAAAACGATTGAAAGAGAAGCATGAATAGATAAATAAATATGTTATATGGGAAGAAAGTCAGCAGAACTTCGGCAGAGAGAGGTCATGTCTCACGAATCTGTAAGAGCACTCTAATGATAGCACAAGGATGTTCTCGTGGATACAGGCAACGTCTGTACGACGGAAATGCTTTGCACATGCCAGGTCTAGCTGCATCCCACAGCCATATGGGGTGAGACCTAAGCAAACACCAATCCTCTCCTCCTCCTCTCTTCTGCCCTGGTTTCCACACAAAGGAAACTGGGGCATGCATCTTGGGTATGGGCTCTAATACCATCTGTCAGTGTGCCAGCACGGGTAATTACTGGTCTAGGATCTGTACACTGCTTTGCATGAAGAGGTATGTGGGGATGCAATCCTGGCAAGGTTGGATTTTAAAGCTATTAAAAAGATCTCCTGAAAGCTCTTAAAGAGAGCTTAGGGAGAAGGAGGAGGTCTCTTCAGGGATTATTAGCAGCTTAAAAATAGGAGACCGAGGGTAATAACAAATGGACATCTCCCACAAGTACTGGAGGTTACCAGGGAAGTCTCTCAGAGCTCCATGCTGGGACAAGGACTGAGAACTGTGGTCATACATCACCTGAAAAAAAGTCAGACCTGGAAGTGATGGAAGACTATGGAAGACTATGGAAGTTATAGGGCTCGCTGATGACTCCAGGTGATGAAATCCAGAGCTCCCTGTGAAAGACTGAAAAATCCTGCAAGTCTGTGTGGCTGGCTGACAAAATGGAAGGTGAAAACCACTACATGGACAATGCAGACAGTATAATCACCTCCCATCATACATACAAAACAACAAGATTAACAAGCATCACACAATGAAGAGACCTAGGCATAACCTGGGACAAGTTTTTGGGGGCTTCTACCTTCTGAAAATGTTTGTTCAATGTTTGTCAAAAAAAAAAGTGAAGATGTGAGAGAAGAGTCAAAAGCAAGACAGAATTTGTAATTTTTCTACTGCGTCCACTGCACTCTGAAATCAGCATGTCAGTCTGGTCTCCTCCCAAAATTAATACAATGGGCTGGCAAAAGCATAGAGGGAAGAGCTGAGGATGGTCAGGGATTCCAGACAACTGATATACAAGGGAGGATTACATTGACTACCTGATTCTTTGGCTCATAGAAGAAACAACAGGACTTGACAGAGATCTAAGTGACGAATGCCACACATCGGATGAGAAGGATTATATCCACTATTACTACAAACACAGGAATGAAGTGGCACTCCATGAAATTATCAGCCACCTGCTTTAGAAACATCGCCAACAACCAAATATGCATGATTAAACTGCAGAAGCGACTGCCACGGAACATTTTAGATGTCAAGATTACAAATGCATTCAAAAAGTTACTAGGCAAATTCACAGAAGAAAGGTACAAAAGGGTTATTAAGCACAACTGTCCAAATGCAATCTCACATTCAGAAAGTACCCAAATCACTGACTGCTGTAACAGGCAAATGAAGAAGTATCATTTTACCCTTGTCCAGATCTTAAAGCTTTCTTTGCAACTCGCCCATTTAAAGGATGAGAAACTGTGCTAGATGGACCTTTCTTCTAGCAGTTTCCACACTCTTCCAGATCTCCTTAAAAATACTTTATCTCCTGTTTTCCCTTACAGTTTCAGAGTTTGAACCAAAACACTCTAGAAATTTAGGAAATGTTTAGAGATAGAAGCATTAAAAGGCAGAGACTTTAGAAATTTATGCAAAGAAATCAAATCTATTACTTTGCCCAACCAATGACCTGCTTACAAAGAAAAAGCAAAATAAAGACTTGGAAAATCTAGCTGAAGCATATTACATCCATTATGTACAGGTATGACAGAAGCTTTTCAAAATTTCCTTCTGTGTCTGCACTATTGTGGGGTGGCTATGTAACAAAATCCTTTCATGTACATCTCTGGATGGGAACTAAGCTGCGCTTAATGAAAAAGTAAATAATAGTAACAACACATATAAAAAAATTACTGATAAAGATACTTCTTACTGCACTGACAGTTTGTATGAATGCAGTACTCCTCATCAAAATAATATATGCATACAAAAATTATGCAGGGAGGATCATCAAGGAGTGCTTGATGACCTTTTAACAAGATCAGGGATCACCCACACAATTTATTAGCAAAGAGCGAACATTGACAACTCCCATCAACCATTGTTCTGGCAGCACTAATTAAAAATGAGGGATTTGGAGACTGCCAGATGAAAGAGATTACAAATATGTATCTAAATTTAGAAACTACAGGATTAACAGATTGCAAAAGAAGCCAAAAGGGTTAACAGTCACCATCCTGCAGAACATAAAAGCAAAAAAGTAATCATTTAAGCAATAAAAAAAGTTACTTACTGGTTTTATCACTATTCACAGATGATCTAAATAATCATCCCCCCTCAAACCCTCAAGGTATATAAGGTTAAAAAAAAAAGCTGTTCTTAAATATTCAGCTTATTTTATTACGTCTATCTTCCTGCTGTTACCATAGAAATCAGAATACCAGGAAGACTTACAGGCTTCAGCACTGAAAGGGCACAGAGAGGTTGCTGCATCCTTGCACTGCCTTATGCAATACCAAATCCTAATGGTCCCAGCTTCCACAAGCATATATTGTGAGAGGATATTAGAAACGTAATGAAAAGACGATGAACATTTTATTTACTAATAAACTATACATAGTTATTAAATGTAGATTTAAAAGAAAATCTTAGCTATTCAGCTGAGTTACATCTTAATTCTCACTTTAATTTTATGACTTTCCTCAATGTTACAAAATCCTCTGCCCATCCACATCCCATGACAACACTACCATAGAAACTTCACAGAAATCCCAATGTACTGAAGCTATTTTCCCTGCCTCTCTCTACGTCATTTGCTCTACAACAACTTTCTTATTTGAAAAATGTATGCTCTGTTTTTCTACTCTATTGCTAATATCAACCTCTGTCTCCTATTAAATGTTAAAACCTCACACTTGGGACAATTATCAAAAGCACAGCATGAGACATGCTTGAAATACTACAGTTTGATTTTACTGGAAGTTAAATCTTGCACTTTAAAGGGTGTATTTATATTAATTTATAGTAAACTTAGTTTGTTAAACTACACTACATACATAGTATGCATTATTTAAAAATATTTGGAGTAGATGATTGAATTTTGTAATGAAAAAATCTATCCGTACTGCACTACAAACTACAATAGCCAGTAGTGTCACAATTGCCTGAAATGGAAATAATGAAAGGACAGCCACTTCTGCATTCAAAATCCATGGCCTGAAGCCTCACCTTATCAGTCAAAACCACCAACCAATATATCAATTGGTATATTCTGTTCTTAATGTTTTGTACATAATATTCAGTAAACTGCAGCCCCTACTGAAACCTTTTTACTGTAAGGACTGAGCTGCATATGACTTAATACAACAAATTCAGAGATTGAAAAGAGACATCACCGATCCAAATGCTTGTGAAAACTGGCCCCAGTTTTTAGACTCAGCTTTTCAAGTTCACTTCAATACTTTCAGGTACCTCATGCAATACCTAGTGCTGTTCTTATCAGGCAAATCCTCAAGTCCTTGACTAGGGTAAAAAAAAACAATGACAGAATAAAGTACAATGGCCAGGAAATTCAGAACCTGCATACTTATGCACCTATGATTTATTCTTTATGCTGCAGATGACAAATCAAGAAAAATCAAAGGAGAAAGAAAACACACAGCACATTAGTCATTCAGTGCATTTGCAAAATACTGTTGAAATATTGATGCTGTACTTTAATGCACTAAAGAGTCTCAACATGGTGTGTCTCAGCATTACTGAATTCTGCCTGTATCCCACATCATTGCTGTTTTACAGCTAGATAAGACTTGAATGGTAAATAAGGTAATTTGGGTAAATTTTCTAAAAATAGTAAATGATCTTGGAATCTTGAGCCTCTTCAGATGTCCCAAAGGATTCAGAAATCCACGAAGAGATCATGTAAAACTTAAAATCAAAAGATATATCAAGACCTGTGGAGGAACTCTGGGGTCAGGTTGTCCTTTTGGGGTTTTTAAGCCAGCAGAAACCAACATATGCCAAAGAGGAGCAGGGCTTGAGTTTTAATAGTTGTCAGCAATTCCACAGCTGGGTTTTTGCCCAATGGAGAAATAAGAAGTCACCATACCTCTTCCAGTGCAGCTTGCCATGAGGGATGTAGTTTCTGGCTTCCAGCTGGGAGGAGGAGACGTGCTGGGAGCAAAAGCCATGGCTCCAAACGCAGCCCATGACCCACTGCTCCCACTGGTTTCCCACGTTGTGGGAGCGAGGATCCCTGCCATTCCATGTCTTGGCTCCTGTCAGGTTTCTGTTGGCAGTGCTGCACTCATAAATGGTTTTTATTCCTTCCTGAGCCTCTGAAAGGTTGCCAGCCAATGCCCTGATTTAATGTATGGGTGGAAGCAGATACCTGGGATGTTGCCACCACTAGCCGGCGGGACAGCAGTGCCTGAGCCCGTTACAACGTGAGCAAGAAGAAGCATCCCTTGCCTTTCTCTGGAATTTAGGCATCTGACTTTCGCACTGCAAAGACAAGCTCCTACTATTGAAAGATTGGATCTCTTCTAGACATGAACTGTCACACCACCTCTTTTCAAAAATGTTGAGGACTTTTCCTTCAAAAGGTCACTAACTTAGCTATTAGTTCACTGATTAATTCATCCAGTAAGGGAAAGACCAATGGAATCGGCAACTAACTTCCCTGTCTTCAAGGATCATATCTTAAAAATCATGTTTTAGGCTATTCCCTGTAGTAAACAGTGTATTGTGCATAGTTTCAGTCAGAATCCCTGAAAACAAGGTAGTGTTACAAACCATTTTGTTTTGCTACATCCCTTGCTTTGTTCTTGCACCCATTCCAGGCAGCTTCGCTCAGTTTCCTGCTTTCAATTGTGGGTAATTCTACCCATTTAACGCTCTGGACTTAAATTGTCCATGCATATGCCTGCCTCAGGTTGAATTAGATTAGAAAATTTCAGCTAAAGTCTTTGGTTAAGCCTTAAAGAGAAATTTTCTCCCTCCCACGAGTTAAATAATCAACAGACTTTTTTTTCTGTAGGATTTCTGTTACTTTTGCAGTAGGAATCTGAAAAGTCTCAGAGCTCAGGGCTTGAATTAGGGACAGTCTTTTGCCACGTCTTAAGAAAATCTTCCCCATTAATATCCCTCTGTTCTCCCAAATCCCTAGATCCATTCAAGGTAAGGCTTTCTCAATGGCAACAAATGAAGAAAAACTCCAATAGTCTCTCACTACATAATCCTGTATCATCCCTACATTTCATCCAACCTGATCAAAGGAGTCACATGAGAAAAATATTATGGGATAGCATAACTTAGGGTTTGGTTACGGATACAGTCTTCAGTGCATATGCCCAAAAGGTTTAAACTATGACTTCATGGACCACCTTAATTCTGGAATTTTGCAACTTCCTGAATTTGAGTTTATACAGCTTTAGGAACATAACTGCAACACCTTTTGAGTGTTATTACATATGCAACAATCATTCTTTAAGAGTATTTACCCACAACAGGAATTATGCAGTGTCATGTATACGACAGTCTTTTTAACGATTTACTGTGGATTAAATCCAAAGCTTGTGCCTACAGAATATTAGTTTTGATTGCAACTACTACGCTACAAAAGAAATGGACTAAAAAACCATACATGCCATAACTTACACAAGCACAACATAAAATACACTGGTCTGTTTTATGCCTCTTTTCAAGCTGTTTTTAGGCATTTCTGCAACAGGCCGAGCAGCCATTTTCTTATCCCTCAGTTAAAATCTGCATGTTTACTTAAACCCAATTAAATCAATGGAATATATGCCTGATCCACAGAGACAAACAGTACACTTAATTAGACATGTAGCATGACTAAATGAAGGCGGACAAATATTTCCAGCCTTCCATAAGCCTAACAGGAAATCAAACCACATATGAGTAGGGAGGCATTTTGCACTGTATTTATACAATCAAAGTTACATTTAACAGCTATTAACAACGAGGATCCTCATTTGTTATTTGCCTTGTTTACAGGCCTTCAGAATAAGAAAGAAAACAAGATCATATATCATGGCCTTCCAGAAACATTACGACTTCCTTTTATTCACAGTAGTTAAGAGTAAACGGAAAATTCATTTAACATAAAACAAAGCCACATAATTCTGCTAATGCCAACCTCTACTTTCACTCTTTTTTAACTGTTCATTGAAGAAAATGGTGAACCCTCTAGGGCACTGAGTGTATGCTACTGGCCAGGGACATTCCTGATTTTTTCTTGCACGGAGACGGGAAATGACCTCTGCAGACACAATATGAAGAAATACCAAGAAAATCTTGGTCAGGTGATAACAGAAAGATTACTCACTCAAGCCAGCAGAAGGTAAAGTCACTGTAAAGCATCTCCCTTTCATTCTGCATCAACTAATACAGTCCTAAAATGCTGAGGACAGTAAAAACCTCAAAAAGTGGCATGCAATGAACCTTAGGGAGGTCTGATAAAACCTTGTGGAACAGAAACAGAAGCCAGTACTTAGAACTACACATTACATTTCCAAGTTCATGGTACTCAAAAAGTAAGGTAAGATTAGCCTTCAGCAACTCCAGAGCAAACCCTCAAAGCATTTCACAAACAGTATTATGCTTTTTGCCTATCTGAATGTTTTCTACACTGAGCTGTATTGGTCAACTTGCATAATTCCAGTAATTCTCTTACTTTATCTCAAAACTGGGAAAAGAACTGCATCTCTTGAACTTAGAATCACGACACAGTAGCTTGGGAGGGACCTCTGGAGGTTTCAAGTCCAAACCCCGGTTCACAGCAGGGCTAATATCAAAGCTGGCACAGGCTTTACCCAGTGAAGGCTTGGATATCTTCTAAGCCAAAGACTCCAAGGTCCTTCTGGGCATCTGCTCTGCTATTTCACCATCTCTTTATGAAATGTCTTCTCCTGCTGCCCAGGAGGCAGTTTGTTGTGCTAGACTTGCAATCAAAAACTCATTTTTCCACTGAGCACCTCTATAAAGAGCCTGATTTCATCTTTTCTACAACAACTCCTCCAGAAGCTGAAGATCGCAATTAAATCCCCACTGCACCCAGCACAGTATTCTCCTGGCTGCGTGGGCCCAGACCCTCACTGTCCCAGTCAGCCCCCAACCACCTTGGCCAACCTCCACGGGCTCTGTGCAGTTTCTCAACAACTTCCAAAAACAACTTTGCTGGAGAGCCCAAAACTTGGACTCTAAATGCAGTCCCAAAGACCCTCCTGAGTGGCAATATGAGAAACTGAGAACATATATCAGCTGTGATTCCCATCAGGTATGAAACATGAGCAAAATGACAAAACCCCCTCCTATTCCAGCAATGTGGTCATTACTGTTTTGGAGTAAACACTGATCTCCTACTCTTTTATCTCCAAGGAAATTTCTTGCCCTGATTAGCTACTTCAAAAGTCCCTGTCCCCTTCTCACAGCTCCTGGTACCTTATTTTTTGTCTGTTTAGAAGCAACTGCCTTCTGCTACCTTTGGTAGCTTTGCAATGAGTACATTACTAAATACGTAGAAGGCCAGGCCACTATCTTACATATATATATATATATATATATCTGATGTGGGATGTTTTAATTTTTCACTCCATGATGACACTGCATTCCCTTTTTCCAACCTCAGCCTCAATATAACTCTGCAGGCACCTACCTTCCAGGCTTGCAGCATAAAACTCACAATTGATCTCGACTTCTGGAAGTTGCTTCTATCTGTAGTATCGCAAATGCTAGCAATGCACACACTCTTTTGTTTGCAAGCAGGATTGATTTCCCTGTCCAATAAATTTTGACCCCCTGACTGATTTTCTCCAGATGAGGGAAAGCTGCTTTTGTGTTTGAACTTTTAGTCTGCATTTCCCCAGGAGAACTAAACTCTTCAAAGTTCACATTTTCACTTAGCTTTAGCTGCAGATACTATTTTTCTTCAGTGATAATTCTCTAATGTCCGAGTCGTAATGGAGGTGCTTTCAACAAGGAAAATGGCTGACATTACATTTTCAACCACATGCAATGAATCACCAGTCCACTCTCTTAAAAACAAACCAAACCAAAGAATCCTCCTTTGATATTGCTCACTGCTTGGGGACCAATCTCATACTCATTAATTATTTAGGAATTCCTAAATCAAAGACAGACTATTAAGACGGACAGCGACAAAGCATCTTCTCCAAGAAAAAGATTTCAGAATGCTTTAGGGGATTGAGTGGTAAGTTATTTTTTGATAATTTTTTTCCTGGTTTGTTTTTTCTTTTTTTTCCTTCAAGTACACTCATATCCTATTGATTATGTCTCATTTTTACCTCAAGAAAAAAACCTCAACCTTCTGGATAAGCAAATGATGCGACCCTCATTTGACTGCCTGTGTATTCACTTAGATTTTGACTTTACTGTCTTGTAATAAACACTAGGAGAATGGAACAGAAATTAAATTATAGTCATCAAAAGCAAAGCACTAAACACACACAAACTTAAAATATGAAAGAACACATACTCAGACAGAATGTCTGATCCTTCTTTTTGTCTGAATGCATCATAAAAGAAGTTATGTTTCATTACTGAAAAAAAACATTTCGGCTTCTTTCATGGTTGCAAAGAAGGGTAATTAAGACTGTCAAGAAAACACATTGAACAGCTGTATATTGTTAACAAAAGCACCATTATATGACTGCTCTGAAAAACCCAGTAATTTAAACATTCACATTTCCTAGAAGTTAGACATTTTTCCAAGCTCCAGTAGATACCAAAAAATGTTCTTTCCTATAAATCTTGGTCATGTATCAGTCATATTTCAGCCAGTAGGATGGTCCTAATTTGAAAACACATCCACATACATAAGGAGAAGTGGATGGCAGTATCAAAGCTTTGGTAATTGAAAAGTGAGTCACTGAATAAAAACCCCAAAATTTAGCTACTTTTTAAGCCTGAAAACCAAATAAAGACAGAGAAAACCTTCCAGCCTGTACCAATAAGGGCCATTAAGGAATACTTACTCATCGAAGATCAGGTCTGGAGCAAAATAGAGGAACTGGCTGTTTGTGTGTTTGTATGATCTCCAACTCAAGGCAAATGATGACAGACACATCCATGAATACTGAATTAAAGTAATTTGGTCCTCAAGAGGCAAGTTTCTAAATCCTAGAGACGAAAACAGAAAATACCCATAAGCAACAAAGGTTGGTCAAATACATTGTTCATTACTCTTCTAGAGTCCATGAACAAGAGCAACACTCCCACAAAGGATACTTCTGAAAAAACAAATCCGTAATTTTTCACTCCAGTGACAGAACTCGAAGAGACTATTATTCAGATTGAAAACTTTTTAAATATCAGTCACAGACATATGAAACAAACATTACATAAGTCAAAAAACCTGCAACAATCTTCTCTCAGATGTTCATCCTGCACCTCCCACTGCGCGTTTTTTCAAACGGAGTCCATAGATTAAAGACCCAATTTTTCAAGCAAATAGTCCTTTGACCTAAAAGAAACAGTCAAGTGACATTTCACCAAATGATTCATGGTCCTACCTGGAAGTATCTTTGCCCACTTCACCACCTGAATCATCTGCTTGCCGGCCAGGCGGTTTAAGGTGGAAAGCAGGTACTCCGCTGTGTCTGGCTTCGAGCTGTCATATCCTGCGTACACGATCTCTGGTTCAATGCTTTCAAGGATCTTAACAGGAGAGGGAGTAAGTGCTGGTGAGATAGCAGACATGTGGGGGACAAGTGCAGTGTTTACAGAGGGCTCGGTCACAGGTGCAATGTACGTCGTCCCTTCCTCGGGGCTCTGGGGTGGTGGCTGCTGCCGCTGTTGTGGCTGCTCCTCGTGCATCCCTTTCAATTTCCCCAACTTTTTGGACTTCCGGGCTGTGAAAATGAGCAGCGCAAGAGCAAAGTCAGTACAGAAAGCCAGCAAAAGCCTTGGTTTTATAGAAAATGGAAGCAGAAGTATAATATCAAAGTTTTTAAGTGAAACAGGTGCAGAACCTTAAAAAATACCTCACTGCCTGCAGCATTGGCACACTGGAAAAATGACCAAAACAAACCTATAAGCTCATTTTCATTGCTTTACTGGATGTTTTTATAGATGACAAAATGTCCAGTATCTATCTCCATGCAGACATGCATAAAACATCCTAGTTATTGTGGTTGGTGCCAATTAAAAATTTCAGAACTGTATCTGTTTTGTAGCTTAAATTAATCACTTATCACCTACAAGACTGCAATTCGTGTTCTCAATTGCATTTGGTCATCAAAAGAAATCTGCCAAAAATAAGCAGATCCAGAGCATTCCTAAGCTTTTGCTTCAGCTGGAAATGTAGTCAACCTATTCTGAACAGCCCAAGCTAGTCAAGTCCATTTGCTTCCGCCTCTTTGATACTTCCATAAGAGTTCTGCCCCTTCTCTTGAGTAATTCTGAAATAATGCTAAAAATATTTACCCACTTAAAGAAAAAAGACTGGGCCTCGTGTAACACCTTTCTCACTGCTATCAACATTTCTCGGATGATTTGCCTCCCATTTTCTTTTAATTTCCTTTTTTTTTCTTTAATGCTACCCTTCCTACTTTTCTTTACTAAATATTCTTAGAAGACAGCAACGCTACGGTGCTTCCACTTGTCGAAGAGACGCCAGACATTCTCTGTGGGTTGCATTCCCAACTTTGCCATGTGAGTCAGAGATATGAAAGCCAGCAGAAAGTTCTGCTCCTGCCCCAGCAAAACGATCTTGTAGCATGAGGAAGGAATGGGACTTAAAAATCAAGACAATTCAATTAAAAAAAACACACACAAAGAACCAAACAAAAAACCTACCACCACCCTTTTCACTATAAGGAAAGATAAAAAATAATAAAATCTTTAAAATCATTAGTAAAAAATAACTAAATTTACATGTTTGCAGCTCTTTCATAGTTAACTTCTCTCAAATACAGTTTTTCCTTATCTATCTGTTCACACCTAAAACCCTTGTCTGGACTGTTATCTTCCTGTCTCTTGATTATTACAACATTCCTTTTACTGACATCAGTAAATACAAGCCTATCTCACTCCTACTTGGAATACTATTGCAAATACCCTTCTTAGTCTATGTCCTTTCCCAAGTCTACCTCCTCAAGTTTTTTTTCCCTGTCATCACTTCCCCCCCCCCCCCATCTTTCCTTAAATATAGCAACTTTTTCGTAGTTTTAGGATCCTTTCTGGCCAACCTCCATCTCATCCCTCCTCTCTTCTCCATTATCAAAACGTTCACTTCCACTCCAACTCAACATGCCACGCCACTGCCTCCTGGGAAGTTTTCAAAGCTTGCTCTATGTGCTTGTTCCTGCTCCTCCTATTACGGTGCAGAAAACTCCCCAGTAAGACCAACAGAACTACCTCACTGCTCTTCTACAAACCAGTGTTTTAAGAAAATCCTCCTCAACAGCGGAGCTGCCACTGCTCTCAGACCACTGCTGGTGACAGGAGTCATTAATGTTTTACTGCTTCCTTGACACTGGGGCTGCCTGCCCAGAGTCAGAGGCTGGGAATGAGCGAGGCAGGATACAGACGCCCAGGGTCCAGGACAATGCACACCCAAGTGCAACAATAGCCTGTTGTTTTCAACACTTCCTTACTGGGACAGTACCTTGAACTCCGAGGAACTGGTTCAATCTCAAGATTCAACAGAAAAATTTATTAGGGTAAACATGGGACATTGCTTCAGAAAACAGCGATGTTACTAATCATACAGAAGATCTTGAAGGTGCCCAGTCAAAGAGATGCTCCTTGACTATTGTCTTCAAAACCTGAATACAATTCATTAGTACTGCAGCACACACTGCACGGAGCAGTGAGTCCAAAATCTGAACATCAGTTTGGTGTTGTTTCCATTACACCATAAGGGATCTTTATGGTTGATCTCAGCACCAACAACCCTCAGGTGACCTACAGAAAACTTCAGAGATCTTTGTGTAACTTTCATCACCTTTCCTTCAGAGAGCTGAAGGAAATTAATTTCATTAATTGATGTATGTCTGCTTTCAGCAGTTCCTTCTTTTCTCCCTGCCTGCAGACATCCAGACCAAGTGAGGTAGGTTGAATTTTTTAATAAAAGGTTTGAATATGCAAAAAAAGATGTGCTGGTCCTAATAAAACTTAGTTTAAAATTCTTTTGTTCAACTAACCACACATACTTAAAAACTTCCTAATTATTGGAAGCGTTAGCACAGGTTACAGAGGAATAGCTGTCATTTGAGATTATAAGGAAGAAATGAAACAAGTATCTGTCAGGAAAGGCTTCACTGCACCTTATTCTGTCTAAAGAGACAGGACAGATGAGAAGATCCTTCTAAAAAGTCCCTTCAAATCCTATTTCTTACTTTTCTATTATGAAACTCTTAAAAAAAGCTCATTTAAACAATGAAACAGAACTAAAGGATTTTTTATTCTCTGATGCATCAAGTTACATGGATATGGCATCTATTCTTCAAGATCTAATTTCTGATACTAGCACCCAAAAAGCCATCTTACAAAGCAGCAGCTGATCAAACACTTTGTTAAACGAGCCTTTTCCTCACTCTGCAAAATAAACCAGAGAGAGTTACAGGCAAAGCAGGCAACCCTAATAAATTTAATCCTGAAAAGTAAGTGAAAATACTGTTGTTCCTCATTTGGTGGAGTTGTACCTATATGACGACATCCTGGTGAAATCACTGTGAGTATTAAAGACAGTTTACATTTATCTTAGAAAGGCAAAGCAGAACTTACAGATTTTTCAACAAAATAAACCCGAAAAGCAAAGCAAGGATGGTCAAGTTCAGCAGAATGTCTGATGATGAGTTAACAGAGCCACTGGCCATTGAAAACAGTTTAAAAATAAGCCTGAAGGAGTGGATAGAGATTGATGTTTGCTATTATTATTCATTAAGTTTATCAGGCACTATTTTTTTCTGTTATCAAAACAGGACTAAAAATAAAGAACTTTACATATCTTTCATGTTTGCAGAGGCAAAAAAATGCATTCATGCCATAACTACACCATAACAAAAAAATGTATTGGTTTACCAGCTCCATCAAGTATCTAGCAACATAGATAATTGATTACATACTTAGGCATAATTTTTTTATGTTCTATTCTTCAAGAGTTTTTCATTAAAAGAAAAAAGAAATAACATTCTTCGACATATAAAACTGGCATTAAAATGTGTTTTAGTTTCATTTTCTTCCATTATAATGCCTTTAAAATGAAGCTGAGAAAAACATTACTGCTTGACAGTCATGTTTACAGTGAAGAAAACTGTATTTTTCATTTGGCTTTATGCCAGTGCTGTAGCTCAACTGGTTTGGTAACTCCCACAGAAACCAACAACTAAAGATTAAATACAAACTCTGAGCAGTACATACTCCAAGTCGGTCTTTAGAAGCTGTTTTTCACATTTCCTCTCTAACTGCGATACCAACTACAAAACCGACTAAGCCACCTCTGAATCAGGGGCAAAACTGTGTGCAAAAGCCATGTTCATCAGGATTGCTCCCTGGAAATGCTCTGACTATCCACACAGACCATAGGATGGGGCAGGTGTGGGGCATTTCATGTGACAAAGCTGGAGTCTGAAGCCTGTTTGGGGTTAGGACAAGAATTTCATCCAAATGGCTGCACAGCAGTGACTGTGTATTATCTATAACTGCAGGACTCCTTGCCCCTCCTGTTCGGTGTTACTGCAGCCAGGGTATCATATTATAATCCTTATATTTTTAAATCACCTGAGATAGAGTAGTAATTGAAGGAAAAAACCAATAGTGAAAGACATTGCCTATATACCTGAGGTTAATACTTCATATATCTGACACGACTTTGGTTGAATAAGTATTTTAGAAGGTCTTGTATATTCCAATAAAAATAATAAAAAAAAGTAAAATAAGGTGAAGCATTTGAAAAGTCATGATGTTGCATTTTTAAAAAGGCACTTCCAAAAGACCTCCTCTGTAGCTCTAACAATAAATTACAGTATAATAGAGGAAGAAATAAGCCACAAGTGACAGACAACTGGTTCCTTAGTATTGATCCTTCACATGTAAAGACTCCTGTCTCAAAGCTGGCACAAAGGAGGCCTGTGATCTCAGGATTGAGAGTTTTTGTGCCATCTGCAAAACACTAAATAGGCTTCTGTTCTTCAGGGAATGTTACTCTAAGTCAAATAACAAGACATTTACCTGGAAGTGTAGTTACAAGATAGGTAAACTACTATATTCTCTTTTTAAAAATATCATAGTAAACTTATACATGCTATACAAGTTGGGTCTAGAGGAAGCTATTCTATACTCCCTTTGTACCCAGACAATATATACAAATGAAGTTATAGAATCTAGACACTTGATAACTATTTTTCATAAGCTCAAAATTAATAGTTTTCATCAGTATTATTGTTAAAAATACAGGATCCAGAAATGCTAGAGAACAAAATGCTATCAAATAGTAGATAAACCCCTGTAAATATTATTATTTAATTCAGCAGTTTTATAAGAGTAATAACTTATTTGTAGAATTGTATCAGTGTTCAAATTTAGTAAATAAACAATGTAAAATGCTCTGCAAATTCATGCTGCCTTCCAGTTCTCTAAAGCGAAATGTGAAGTTTAGAAAATTAGTCCTATTTCTATGTAGAGGGAATTTTAAGACCTGCAATAATAATGCCCCTGAATCAGATTTTTTTTTTAAAGATGATATTCAAAGTTTGCCTTGATGTCTATTAAAAAGACATTTATTATTTGTATAGCTAAAGACATAATATTGATTACAAAGATCTTGTTTTATCACATGTGTAAAGCTCTGCATGAGCCAGGACCAAACTGATCCTCACCCAACAGATCTTTATTCATGTTGCAGGACATACCTGGATCCGCAAATGATATCAAAAGCACATTAAAAGAACATCAGCAGAAGGAAAGGGGAAACCGAAATGGACACAGCACAGGACACAGAAAGCAATGGAGGTTTAAAAAAAGAAGAAAAGGAGAAGAGAAAGTGGCAATTGGAGTAAATACAAAAAATGTAAAAGACATAAGGAAAAAAAAAATCACTATATGCACTTCAAACACGGTATAATTTGGGATTATTTCAAAGTATGCACTACACTACTAGTGGTCTAGGAAGCCTGAGGGTAGACAATATGCTGCAAAACAAACCCAACTCTGACCACCTTTAACTGTGCTGCTCTGTATGCCATGCCAGTGTACATCGCGTTTCAAATACTTGAGCTTCTCCATTCAGGTCCCAACTTCAGTGCCCGAGCACTGCAGCTGAGCTACAACCACCACCACCTTTCCAACCTCAACAGCTGTCAGTTTTCTCCCTTCCACCCCATGCCAAATGCTGGAGAGCTTTCCTGCACACCCTTCCACTGCCACCTGCCTCTCCAAAAGCAACCCACAGCACACCTTGCTGCACCACAGCTACCAAAGATACAAGCTGCCAATGGTCCCCTTGAGGCAACTGTAACAGCCTTTGGGCAGACTCTCCTCTGAGCCCTCACCAAGCATTTCCACCTTTGTATAGATAAATGCTCCATTAAAATGCCAGTTTTTACTCCTCTGAATCTTTTCATCGTGTTTGCCTGGTGACTTTGTCTCACTTACTTCAATGAACTGACATCTGTTCTCATTAGCTATTTTACTGCTACCACAAATAGTGTTTCCCTTCCCCCCCAATCTGTTGTATCTTGACATATATGAAAATTTTGAGCTATCTTGGTACAGACATTTTTTCACTTAAGTGTCTAGCACAATGGGAAATGAGATTTTGCTGAGAAATTTCTAGACAATAACACAGACTTTATATAGATATATACACAGACACACATATGCATGGGAACACATGGAATAAAGTGCAAAGCAGGAATGCAAACGAGATCTTACAGCATCATCCCATTCACCCTACAAAGTGCACTCAGGCATACACCTTTCTTCAGGAAACAGAAGAAACGAGCAAGACAGGATCCTAAAGCTTCCATAAAACTAATTACCCACTCTGGGAAGCAAACCACTGATTTTCAGGTAGAGCTGTGGTGGATGAAGAACCTCTAAATGTGACCCTGAGTGTTAGAGTCATAGAACATTGTGAGTTGGAAGGGACTCACAAGGATCCTCGAGTCCAACTCCTGTTGTGCCATATGTAAGAGCAAGGATCAGGTACAAATCTGGGAGACACACAGACAAGCACATGAGTCACTGCTTTAACTGGATAAACCAAGGGGAGGAAGTAAATGAAAAGCAGCTACTGAAGCAGGGGACAAGTTGTACAGGGACTTAAAAGGAGAGCACAAGACCGCTTTATCATGTAAGACAGACTACCAAGAGGACTTCACTCTTGCAAAGCAGAGGCCTTTCAAGGGTGATTTTTACAGTAGTATTTGGGATATGCTGAAGCGACCAAGTAGTCTGCCTAAATATGCAAAGAAAGGAAGACTGCAGCTGGTGAGGAAGAAAATAAAGGTCCTGGCTTCACACAGCAAAATAAATTTTAAAATCTGTTTCTGACAACTGTGACCCAGAGGAGATAGAAAGCGACAGAAAATGCTATTACTTGCTGTTGAGTCTGAGAAATCAGTAGTCTAATTAACAAAGCAATGAAAATTTCCCAATTTCTTATCCTCTGCCAGCAGAAGCAAGCTTTTACTGGAGAATAAGCTGAAAACCAATGACTGAATTCAGCAGAATGAAATGGTAGGCATAACTGAAACGATGACATAGTTTGGCACTGCCAACATCATTCACAACTGTTTACTAGTTAATAAGTAACACTTTAATCTGACAGGATTGGACAACCTAAAGACAAGAAATAAATGTGAAGTCTGATCTATGGAAATGTTACATTTTATTTGCCTTTGGTCAGACCCTGCAAAGATCCAGGCCCATTCAGAAATGTAACTCTTGTTCTTGGTTCACATTTGATATACCAAGAAGGGAGGCACAGCACAGATGGAAGAAAGAGCTTCTAATGTACATTTTAATCCACGTAATTGTACACTATTTTCATTTTGTTCACTTAAATGTATTTTGGTTCTCTATTCTAGTTGAATTTAAACTGCTAATAAAACAGACTGTAACTAGGACAATATTTCCTGCTTATTACTTTGCTTGCTTATAGGACAATTTTGGAAGTGTTTGCATCTTGTTTTGTCTGGAACAGATTGTAATACACGAAGTAGTGCAACGCTGCTCCAGCACAGGACTGTAAAGCACAGAAACAATATATCTGAAAAAGTTTATCCTATTGCCTTGAGCAGGATCAACCGTACTTTGCCCAAGTCAGTATATCATTAATCTCCAATAACAGGAATTCCACAATATCCCCAATCTTCCTCCAACATCTAACCACTCAGTTTTCTCCCAGCATCTCCTAATTTTGCATCATTTTTTCTGCAGTGAAGTTGATTTCTCTTCATCATTCCCCCAGCGGCCATAAAGAACTTACCATTCCTGTCCCATTTTACAACACTTTTTGAATTGACTGGTATCATGGTCTTCTTAATATGTTTCTCCCTTCTACACTACAATAAAATTAGTGTCTTCAACTCTTCCTTACAGATACATGTTTTTGGGGTTTTTTTTCCCCTAAGCTTCTTATTATCCTTGTTCTTCCTTGGGCAGTCTCTAGTCTGTATACACGTTTCTTCAGGCACATGATATGAAATTTCAGGAAGGAAGATTCAGTTTAGATGTTAAGAGAACCCTTCTACATGTAAAGCTCTGATGTGAAAAAATGGAATAGGTTATCAAGGGACACAGCAGATACTTCCACACTGAACAACTTTGAGAAGAGTTAAGAGATGTGTCCTTCATTTTAGGAAGGACACAGGCACTGCTAATCCCACCAACTAGGAGAGGAATGTAGGTGACAATTTTGCCAGGTTGCCTCAACCCCTCCACCCTGTCCAGAAGTGCTGAAATGAGACACAATCATCAGGCCCACACTTGCCAGTTCTGACAAGGAACAGAATAATTTCTTGGTATCAAACAAGACTTGCCTATTTTTGCAACAATTTTACATCGCTGACTCTAAATTTAACTTAAAATCATCACACAACCGTGCTCCTTTCTTCACTGCAGTCCCTCAACAGCTGCTCTCAGGTATCTCAGTTCTTCATACCTCCACTTGCACTTCTCAACATCACCCTCTGCACTGCACCAAAAATGCCATCATGTTGGTTGGTTTCAGACACTAGAACTGAAGATGCTTTTGAGTTCTGACTCTGTCCACAAAGGAGAATTTCCAGATCTGCAGATTTACATATTTGCTCTCTACTTCATTACACACATGATTACTAAAATTACTAGTAGATCAAGAATGAACCCCAATAGGATCCTACCTCAGATGTCCTTTCAGTCTAACAACAAACCACTCACACCTACTTCAGAAGAATGCTGTTTTCAGTAACTATGTGCCACTTGATGAGAAACATTATAATATTTTAATGAGGACTCTGCATTTCCTTCTGATTACACTTATGGCTCGAGATATCGAGTGGTGAAATACAAACACCTACAGGGAGGTGGCACCTCACACCAGTGCTTGCATGGAACAGATGCTATTCCTCTGAAGTGCGCTGCCTTGTACACACAGGATTCAGGACTGTGGATGCACAGCCACAGAGATCTGCGTGCAGGGATGGCCTTTGTAGCATGAAGATGGTACAGAAGATGCCATCTCGGTTGTCTCAAAAAAACTAAGGTGAAAGCCTAGATCAAATATTGTGAATTTTGAGGTCTGATTCGATCCCGGTTACCTACCGGTCTAACACATGGGACAGTGATGTCCATGGAAATTAAGAAGGCAAGGCACTGAGGAGGGTCTGGGTAAGAGACAGAGGGAATTAATCCCTTTTTCAGTTGTGCTGAGTTTCAGGCTAGGCATTTGTGAAGAGATAGCAGGCAAAAGTGACAAAAGAAAGCTGAGATCCAAAGTGCATTTTACAGGAATATTTAGGTTGTCAGGGAAAATGTCTAACACATTTGCTTGTTTCTCAGCAATCCTCAAAGTGATAATTAAATGAAAAATAACAGTTTCATAGGGGTACTCCTCCCTGTGTGGGAACAACTTTCACCAAATGCCAATTAGTGGTTTCCTGTTAAAATCAAATCAAGCTGGTTTTGATAAAGCTTTTTAATGAGAAATGGATGAAGTATGAAAATTTCCCTCACATATACTTCATATAAAATCCCAAACTGGCATAACAGAATCTCACAGCTAACATTATTGGTATATAAAACTCCCTCTTGTATTTCTTCATTAATTTCAAAAGAAATATATTTACTAAATATTTAAATCATCCAATAAACAAAGCCTTAAAAAAAGCTTACAAAAGAAAATTGTTAATGATGTTAATGAAAGCCAATCTTAATCAGTCCTTTTCAGATGCTCCCAAAACTAATTTTTTACTTATTCATTTCTCAAAAGTATGGCAAATTCAATCATTTTGGAGCTAAGCGTTGTCTACCAAATGCATCAGTGGTTTTGACTATTTATCAAACAGATCTAAAGACAGGCAGTAAAATGCCAAAACAAACATGAAGAGGAGGTTACTTACAGCTTCAGTATTTGTCACTTACAACTCTATGACACCTGTAGCAATGAAATATCAGCAGCTTGAACTGCAAGCACTGGTAATAATTTGATTAAAAACAAAGTTAAGGAAACTTTGGAGAACAGATTTTGAAATCTTCCACTGTACCAGACTGAATACTCTTGGCTATGATTACTGGTTTCTGCCTTGTGCCAAGTGACAACCTTCCCTCCCAAGACACCCATTCCCGTCCAACCTTCTGCAGGAGTTCCTCATCCAAGTCTCTCTTGCTTTTATTTGGGTTGATACCCAACGCTAACTCTGTTCCACTATTTATGTGCCTTTCATCCCTATCCCACAACACAAAGACATCTTGATTGCCCTGTTACAGTCCTGTAGACACTTACCATGCATAAAATTTCCTCTTTGTATTTACACGGGTTCTCAACAAGCTATTCAGAGTTCTTCGAAGGCATCGACAAGCAAACTCTGCCACAGCACCTCTCATTCCATATCTTAAGTGCTCACGCTTCCACTCTATGCTAAAGACTATGCCATGTTTTTAACGCTTCATTTTTGTTCTACTATTGCTAGAACTAAGCTTTCTAAATGTTATACTTCCCTCTGTGGTCTTTCTGGTTACACCATAACCCACCATATTCCCAACAGAATTTTCCCCAAGTAACAAAAATTTTGAGATCCTTAAATTTTCTCACCTGTATGACTTCTATACCCCCAGTTTTTATTAACTCATATTTCTCTCCAATGGCCTTACTCCAAATACATTCAGTGCTGCTGGCCTGTCCCTCATCTTCTAGAAATTATATGCCCCACTTCCCAGAACAGCAACACTACCTGTGAAATACAAGCTGGCTGTTTATCTTCTGCAGTCATCTCGGCCATATTTTTCACCATCTAGTTCACGATTAGTCATTAAAAAAGAAAGAAGGAGTATAAACATGTTAATCTCCTGCTTTAATAAATCACCCTGAACGTTACTGAAAACACCCTGGCTGTGATATCAGCCACTTTTCCAGGGAAAATGCAATTCTCTAATGTCACCCTTATATATGATCCGGAAAAACTGACGGCAGAGAACTGCAAAGGCTGCTTTTTGAGACAGGTATGCTTGCTGCATCTCACACTTATTTTAGTAAAACACAGATACTAAAAATGGAAAGCTGTCCACTTGGGAATTGGTGGGGAGCAAAAAGCAGGAAACAAGATTCAAAATAAAATACAAGTTTCTAAGGTTATTGTGAAGACATATGAGAAGACAAGGGGAAAGAACAACAGGTTCATACGCTAAGGCATAATCTGTGATTGAATAAATTTTCCTTGTGACATCGCCGGAGAAAACCACATCTCTTGAGTCAATTCGTCAATTTAAAACCTGTGAACTGCCAAAGTAGCAGACAATCAAAAGAGCAACGCAATGTCAGAAGAATAAGCGCACGGCTTGCACAGCCTTAGCATCACTGTTTCCTCAAAAACATACTCTCACACAGAGCACAGATGTACAGAGTAGCTCATACAGTGAGGATCAATGATGTCAAAAATCTAAGAAGGCTTTTTGTACATTGAAACAACATTTTCACTTTTTAAAAAACTTATTTTATTTTTAGATTCACACACACATTATTATCTAGCTTAACTCCACTTACTTGACATTAATCATAGTCTGGAAGAGACCTAGGACAGTTGCATCCTCTTGTTCAGACCAGAGCCAAGTGTACCCTCATCACTTCACTCAAATGTTTATTTGCTCTTTAAGACGCCCAATGACAGACTCCAAATCTTGCCCAGACCATTTATTTGAGTGCTTCCCTGGCCTTACAGAAACAGGTACTTTCCCATCTCCTCACTTGCATATTCCTTGCTGTTCATGACTTCCTGTCCTGCTTTTCACAGACATGCAAAGCAGATCATCTCCCTTTTTCTTTACCAACAGTTATTGATAAAGCAAAACTTGTCCTCCTCTTCAACCCTCCTTCCAGCCATTTTTTTGACTAAACAATACCAAATAATTCAATCTGTCCCCACCAGTTAAGTTCTAAAGGCTACTGATCACCCTCATTGCCCTACTCCAGGCTCCCCTGAATTGGTCCACTTGTTGGAGGCAACAAATGAGGGTTTTAACAAAAACCATAATTCAGCACATAGACCATACTTTGTCCAAGGTTGTGTCAAGCATGGCAAGTTAAGTCTTCCATGCCCTCTTACTCAGGTGGAAACTCTGTTAAGGAATGGCTCAGTAGAAGCTAAAAGGACAAGTTCCTCCTGCTCCTACAGCTTCTCACAGTGATAGGGAAGTGAGTAATGGAAACGAACCACCGGAGACCACAGGGAGAGGTTTCAGAAGGGTTCTGGTGATAACCAGCATATCTGGAAAGAGGAAGGGGAGACACAGGCAGGCTTTCACAGCAAGGACTCCACTTTAACTGTGGGGAAGACTGAAAAGGATATGGACTTACAGCACTGTGGAAGGAAGCAAAGCATGATAATTTGGTGATTCCAGGAAAAACAGAATATCACCAAGAGCTGTGTGTAACAAATTTTGGAAATGCTGAAGCACTCTGGTCTACTCCAGCACAATGAGGCAAAGCAATAAACAGCAGTGTTATGGGCTTGTTTGCTTTTATGGATCTGTATGAGGAACAAAGCTAAATAAAAATTCATTTCAGATCCTCAGGAAAACAGCCTGTTAAATTTAAATATCCTGCAGAGAGGAAAAAGTGGGATCAGCCTTGGTTCTGGGGAGTCAAGAGGTCACAAATCTCATCTATCCCAGGGTGCCTCCTGGAGGTGAAAGCTGGAGCCCTGACAACTGACAGAAAAGCTCAAAAGCTGATGGGCACTGCACAGGGGGTCCAGGCAAGCCTGCCAGGGAATGTCTGGCAGAAGGCATCCAAACAAGAGCCATTGCTGTGCTTCAGTCCTATCACCCAACAACAGCACAATGGTGGGAGATGGTTTTGCACCTCTTCTGGGAGGACCTGAACCTTCCTCCCAGAAAACTGCAATCATCCATTTCCATCTTGTGTTTTGAACCACAGCAAGACACCATGGTACAGAATCTGAAGCGTTGGGGAAAGAGTGACCTCTGAGCTGGTACAGGGAGTGCTGTGCAGTACCAAAACCAGACAACACCCCACAGAGCCTCCATGCACTGTACTGCCATGTGACACGAGGGAGGCTCGGACACGCACTCCCAGCAGGAGCCCAGGAAAGTTGCAGCTCCTTTGCAAGGCTGGCAACCAAGGGTGTTATGCCGTGAATGGTACGATGGAGAGTCCAGCAGATAAAACAGGGAAGTCTGGAGTTCAGCAGACCCACGCCAAAAGCCTGAAAGGCTGTTCCTGGAGCAAAGACAAATGTTGCTGGCAGCTGGGTGCTTGCAGAAGGCAGAGTTGGAACCAGGAAAACTTGCAAAAACAAAGCATGAACCTGATTAGGAGTTTCATCAAGGATTGCTGGATGTGAGTTGTGTGCTTTCAGATCAGTGCAGTGCGCCTTCTCGAGCTGCCTTCACATATGAAATAAAATCATCAGCCAAATGCCAAGTATAAGGACATACTTTTAATATCGCTTTTAACTGATGCCTGAGAGATTACTCTGACATTACCAGTCCTCTTCAAAATTCTACACTTTTAATGATCATTCACAAATAGTTTCTTCATAGTTGCAGCAAGTGACTGTTCTCAATTATCTATAATCACAGAATCATCTAGATTAGAAAAGACCTTTAAGACCCAACACTGTCAAGTCTACCACTAAACCATGTCTCTAAGCACCAGATCTACACATTTTCTGAACCCTTCCAAGGATAGTGATTCCACCCCTTCCCTGTTACAATGCTTGACAGCCCTTTCGGTGAAGATATTTTTCCTAATATCCAATCTAAACATCCTATTCGTGAGGATGGTTCAAGCTGAAAAGTTAGAGGGTCACACAGAGAGCAGGGCAAGAGTAGTATAACATGGAAGATGGACAAAAGAATAGGAAAAGTTCATTGCTGAACACACTGGTTGCTACAAGATCTTAAGCAGTAGGACTCACTTTTTTTTCCTTTTTCTTTTTTTTTTTAAATATATTCACGGGGTGTGGGGTGGTGATGCATACCAGTGATAATCTAGACACTGGCAGCTACAAGTACCACAACTAAGTTGTCCAGCTAAAATGCAAAAAAAATTTACAACATTTGCTTCACAAAACCCACAAATTACTTTAATATACTTCTGATAGAAATTTCTTGGAAGAACTGACACGAACTCAGCTGAATGCTCAAGTTAAAAAGAATATTGACTAGATTCCCTCAGAAGAAAATGCTACATAATAAATGCAAATAAAAATGCATTAAAGTTAATGGCATTTCAAAATACTTTGCAGTTAAAGCCTAAATGAAAACATAAAAGTTAAACATACATACACCAAGTTGCTTGTGTCTTACATAGAGGGGTTTATTTTCCTTTAAAATTTATGAAATCTCGGTTAGCAGAAATGTTTAAAGAAAACCAAGAGGATGCATTTTTGCTGTATTTAATTTTTTCTTAGTTTTCAGTTTTTGAATACTCAGATTTTCCCTCTTCCTTTTCTCCCTCTTGCTTTCTTTTTTTCTCAAAAAGATAAGAACAATGATAATAAAAGCCACATAAGCTCCAGTAACTGAAAATAATACTGCAGTCTTAAATCCCTACCAGTATGAGTTATTAAACAGAAAACAGAAAGTTGGCAAAAAGGTGAAATACTGTATCTTATTACTGATTCTCTCATTTAACCTGTTTTTCAGATTATTGAAATATTTTAATGTATAAAAAATAAGGGTATCTGCAAGTGAAGACTACAAATCACACACAGCATGTTGTGCATGAACTGTCTTACATATGTAAATGTATGCAGACCCAAGACTCAGATTTCACAGGCAGTCTCTGCAGACAGAATGATGAACTATGTAATTTGCAAGGTGAAATCTATTTCATGTCCCTTCGAGATCCAAAGGGTCCTTCAGCAAGCTGCTTCTTACTGTTGTGGGAGACCAGTTCTGGTGAGTCTCAGTAGTGTTTCATATGGGAGCTGAAGCAGGAAGGTACTGCAGTTCTGCGTGGTACTGACCTTTCCCCACTTTCCATCCCCTCTGCACACATGGGACATCACACGGCAGAAGAGGGATCTTCTCTGATCACACAGCAGAAGAGGGAGGGATGCCTGGTTATTACGTCACATTAGAAGGGCAAGGACCAACCTTCCAACCAAAAGGGGGTGGTGGTCCCCTCAAGTGACACCCTGTGAATCATTTCCGTTCTCCAGGCTTCAGCACAGAGCGTGGCGCACAGCAGGAACGACACCAGGAGGCTCTGTGCCACGCTGGCTGCAATGCAATACATCCCAGGGACTGCTGCCTTAGGGGATGCTGCTGGTGGTGGTATAAAACACCATGTTGAGTATCAGTGTGGGACTGGGGGTCTCACCACGACACACCCCCCAAATGTTACCATGGGGACAGACACAACTAAGAAACAGCAGCATGAGGTGGGAGTCAGATGAAAATGTCTCGTGCGAAAGCGAGAGACTCGCCAAATCCGATCACAGCGTATGCTGGAAGAAACTTCCCAATTCGTGAAGCCATTCTGGTCCATAATTAACTGAAAATTAATTACAGAATCTTGAAAAGAGCAGAAACCAAAAATGGGCCAGCATACCTTCATAGTGCAGTTGCTCACTCTGAATCTCTTCCAATAATTAAGCCTAGCATATGTCACTGGAGTTAAAAAAAAAAGGTAACAAAACAACAAACAAAATATGATTCCCAAAAAAGTTTGAGCCCTACTTGCTGAAGGGGTATGTCTGTCTGCAGTGCACACACATACTTTCTAGAATGAGGAGCATGATTTAACATGATACTTGGTAACTTCAGCTTTGCAGAAATTACAGGTTGCAGATGCTTCTTATAAAATCAAAACAAAAATTGAGAAAATAAGATAATTAGGTAAATTATTTGCTGACTTGAGGAATAATTTTCTAAAGATTATTAGAGGATATAAGAGCTTGGAAAACACTCCAATTTTTCAACAAACAAAAGGAAGAGGTAAACAATAAAACTGCCAAATTATTTTGGCTGAGCATTCATGAAAAGGTGTATTTTGTATTACTGTATTGCATATATTTTTTTACAAGGTGCTTAATCATGGCATGCTGCCACCTATCAAAATAGTCTTTTTTTTAATTTAGAAAAAATTTTAGCATGCTGGGAAGTAGAAGATATGCCATCAAAACAAACCTGTAAGACTTTGACAGAGTACGAAAGCACTCTATTTTACTGTTTTAAAAATATTGAGAAAGAGTATTATCAAAAGAGAAAAGAAAAAAAACCTAAGAAAAAGATCAGCAGATTAATCAGAAATAGTGCAAAAATCTGCTGCAGGAAACATGGAAACACTATTTCCGATTTCCAGTTTTCCATTACGGAGATTAGTATCTTCAGTAACAGTAGGAAGACAATCTCAAACCATCAAATTACAAAATTTGCTTCATAACCCCCCCTATTTCGGTAACTGGGAGGAGCTGGGTGGGTGGCAGCCTGGGGTCTTAAGACTACCACCTGTACATGGCAAGGGTGGCAAAGGAGAGTCAAATTCCTTTCGTTAGGGAGACAAGGCCTTGTTCCCTAAGGCAGCATTTCTTCATGATCAACTGGAGGCTGTTTTTTTTTTCCTTTTTTAAAGAAGTGGATAAAACATCATAGTTACATACAAATGGAAAATAAATGTCCATAGCTTCAGCAGCTTGCACACATTTCAGCCCTGAGCTATGCTGATGACCCTTTTGCATATTATCTTACTCTATTTCTCACAAATCAAAGCACATTGGCACCTCTGATACGGTTTGGGGTTTATGTTTACATGTGCTTCCCTTTGGAGGGTGAGAGCTTAACTCAGATCTATTGCACAGAGAGCACAGCACCGTGCAGTGTAACACAGCTACTGTTACAGTACTGTACTACGAAGAGGACTTAAATTGCATTTATAAATTCAGTTTTCTCCAGCTCCTTACTGATCACACAGCCTAATAAAATACTTGCCCATTTTGCCTGTAAGTCCAAGCTAGAAACAGGTAAAAGCCCATTTTCACTGGAGTAATGTATATTCTCGGCAAAACTAGGCTGACTACATGAAACTACAATCCACAATGTAACTTCAAAATAATACGACCATACTCATTCTCTTCAAGTTAATTATGAAAAAATTTAATATCAAACCTTGGAATTTTATATGAACATTACTGTTTTCAAGTACCCATTAATACCTCTTCTTGTCATTTCCACCTCCTTTTCACCTCCAGTGATCACCACCACATCAGAAATCCCTTGCAACAGCACACAGAAGGTTCCAAAACTAAGCTTGAGATGCCGTGGATGTCCAGTGCAGAGCTCACCACCAGAGACAGATGGCCTAAGCAGTAGAAGTCCTTAAACTATCAGCATTTCCTGCCAGAGTTAGACTGGCTCAAAGGCTGGGAGGTCCATCAGCATGATTTGGCAGCTAGGGTTCTCATTCTTTAAACAGTAATGGTGTCCTCTGGGCTGCAGGGGCTTTACTTCCCCCTGGTAGCCTCTCCCTCTGCCTCCAACCTGCCCTTTCCATCCTCAACCACACAGAAGGCACTGCACTGATACCCAGAACCATTTCCCCGCTATCTCATTCAAGGCAGTGATTGGAAAGACCTTCTCATGCCATTTTAGCTCCTTTATGTGGCATAAAGGGGTCAAATCAGGAGTGATAATTTCACCTTCAGTTTCTCTATGTGATGAAAATCACCGAAACAGTTAAACTGTAAAGCTCAACCACATGCCAGCTGTACACTGCAGAGGCAGACCTGGCCTTCCAGATCATAGAATTACAGAATCACTGAGGTTGGGAAAAGACCTCTAAGACCATCAAGTCCAACCATTAACCCAGCACTGTCAAGCCCATCACTCAACCATGTCCCAAAGTGCCACATCTATGCATTTTTTGAACACTTCCAGGGACAGTGATTCCACTGCTTTCCTGGGCAGCACATTCTAGTGTCTGACCACCCTTTCAGTGAAGACATTGTTCCTGATATCCTACATAGATGTCACCTGGCACAACCTGAGGCCATTTCTTTTCATGCTCTCATTTGTTACTTGAGACAAGAGACTGACACCCACTTTGCTAGAATCTCCTTTCAGGTTGTAAAGAGTGATAAGGTCTCCTCCAACACCCCCAACTCCCTCAGCCACTCATCAGATCTGTGCTCCAGACCTTTCACCAGCCCCCTTGCCCTTCTCTGGACACACTCCAGCACCTCAATGTCCTTCTAGTAGTGAGGGACCCAAAAACTGCATTAAAGGCACATCACTATTTACAATTTCCAGCAGTCTACCAAGCTCCAACACAAGGGAAGATTTTTCAATGCATCCTCATTTACAGCATTCCAGTCAATACAAGAAAAAAGAAAAAAAAAAAAAGCAACCCTCTGTAGCAAAGTTTCCCTCCTGCCTTTCTTTTTTGCAGAGGATGTTGCATGAACACATCTTTCAAAACACACCAGGACATCACAGCAATGAACTCATGACACGGTAAACAAAGTGTCACGTGCTTCTGTTTCGGAAGGTTATCAAGTCCAACGGCAGCCCTGTGTTTTGCTGAAGGTCTAAGCACATATAGATCTTGCAGGAGTTCCACTGGTGCTGCACAGGGCACATCCAGGGAAGAGGCCCTGCACCAGCTGCTGGTGGGAGGCAGTAACATTTCCAGCACTCCACAGAGTTGACCTTCCTGCTCCACACATATTTTCAGCTCTGTTTTTTGGGATGAAGGAGCTACTATCACAGAGTTTCTGCTTCCTCAAAAGAAGGTGCATTCTGTTTCCCCTCCTAGATTCAATAGTCCAGGTCAAAACTGAGGGAAAGCTGCCACCTCTCCAGGAGGCACACTGGGGCCCTGTTTTCCCTTGGGAAAAAGAAACAAGGGGACTAGAGGGCAAGGCAATATCTCAAAATTGGGAAAGGGGTTGAAAGAGATCTTAACAGGGCTACTCTCCCCAGAAAAGTAAGGTGTGCCTTGTTTGAGTATTTCTGCCAGGAGACAAGACAGAAAAAGAAGTCTACAAGGAAGGAAGAGGTATCAGGCAGCAGGCAGGAACCAGGATTTTGCATATAAGCTATGAAAGACAAGCAGTTAAATCTGTCTGTAGAACTAAACTCAGCTGCTAGGAGAATAGATCCAGGAGGACAAAAAGCAAATTGTCAGATAGGAAATGATACAGGAAGAAATTAATATGTCCATGTTGTAATTTTCTGTTCAGTGAAAACACTCTAAGGGAAGGGTCACTCTGTGCATCTGAGAAAGGACCTGCAGCGGTATCCAAACCCCTGTTCACAGTCAACATAATAAACATAAGAGTGGTGGGAAAAAGGGATGTATAATACCATTTGCTCAGATGATGGTTTGAAACATGATGCCCACTGAAGCGCAGTCAGAAAGGTGTAGACATTGCAATTGAAGAATTAAAATAACAGAGAAAACTATTATAGATTTTGTTATCATACTCTTTGCAAAATACTTTTGAAAATTAATAAGAAAATTTTTTGCCTTTTTTTCTTGGTACATAAATGATGGAGTAACATCATCAAACTTATTGCATATCCTAACAGTTACAGAAATAAATCCACACAAATTCTGAATAAGCAATAAAAAAAGTTGAGAAGTTTCACCATGTGCTTCTTTGCTTTCATGCCGGTGTAAAATGTTTTTCAGAATTCAATAGAATGCTCGTCACAAAAAAAAAAAGCATGCAATACTTGAAACCTTAATACTTTTAGCTTATGACATTCCACTAAAATTACTGTCATCATAGAGCACCCATTTTTCTTTTTTTTTTTTCTGGGCCACAAAATACATATCTCCAAAACCCAGTTTAGAATGACAATTGAGTTTATCAGTTGCTAAGTACTTCTTCAGGATAACTCCACCTTACACTTTTGAGATTATGCAGCTGCCAGAACTGTAAAAAGGCCGCACATTTCCACTGTTTTCGCCTAATCAAATTAAGAGACCAAACTATTAATATTCTGCTTACCTCCTAAATTCATTCCAGCTTGCAGACATTTCTGTAATCGACAGGCTGGGCAGTTCTTCCTTCGAATCTTATCAATTATGCAGTCATTCCTTCCCGCACACAGGTAATTGTGCTGTCCTGAGTGAACCAAAAATAAAATGCATTATTAGAGGATATATTTACATAATTCCAATTTGTTCTTCTCTGCTGTTTTGCAGTCATTTAAAGATTCTTATTAATGAAGACATTTCAAATTTCATTCTTTAGCCTTTCCAAATGATCTTGGTGAGTTGTCACAGGTCTTTACTAGGAGCATCTCTCCTTTTTAATTCAGGAAAAAGTTTTGGTGTGTCACTCTCGAGAGATCTCATTACCTTTTTTTTTCTACACAACACTGGAGTTTTTCTTTTAGTGAAAAACAAACTATTAGTTTGAGCTTTTTCAAATCCTTTTATATGTGCTATATCACAAAGCACTCTGAAAACTCTAAATTTTGGTACATTCTCATGCTCAGGAAGCTCAGGATATAAAGCAGAAATGCATAGCAGGGGTTAACTTTTCCAGTATATTCCACTCTCTTCAACCAGTTCACCAAGTACTTGATTGCTGATTTAATCAGTTACTTTCTATATAGCAGAAGGTTTCTGAATGGTTTACCAAAACAGGTTTAAATCACAACTGTATTATTTCATTTCTGTAAAGCCCCACAGAAGCACTCCTGAAGAAACAGCAGGTATTTAATGCACAACATTTAGCAGAAGGGAAATACATGGCAACCAGGGAAATAAGCTGGCATTTGAGAGCTTGGAGACTCAAAAGGCATTTCACTCCATGGGAGGAACACAGGTGGAGCAAACGGATGCAGTGTCTCAGGCAAGGGCACTCCCACGTGGACTTTTCAAAGCTCGGTGCTTGAATTTGATGCAGAAGAATAAAGGAAGCCAGGAGGGGATGGTGTAGTGTGACAGCAGAAGTGAGAGGAGAAGATTATTTTAGGTGCCTTGATCCAGAGGTGGCACACAGGGATCTGGGGTGGCCAGAACAAATGTGCAGAAACCCCAGAGCTGTGAAAATAATGCTAAAGTTCATGCCAATGATGGAAAGGAGCAGGAGCTGTAGGAGGGGAGGAGAAGCCCAGGCAGAGCTCAGGAGAAGAGCTGCATTGTAATGGGCAAGAGCCAATGTGTGTGGGGAGGGGGAGCAAAGATGTAGCTTGATACAGGGACAGAGCTACTGTAGGACAAGAGGTATAAAATATGTCTGCCAAGATATTTTCCATAATATGCATATGCTCCCTCAGGGAAGAACAAAGAGAATATTCATGGGACACAGGAGACCTGGCTTCTGTTTTGGGTTCTTTCAGGAATTTGCCTTAAAATTTCAGATAAGTCGTTTTATATATCTGCACCTGACTTCCCTTCACCCTTACCCAATGTTATCTATCTAGACAATGAACTGAAGCTTGGGCTGTTTCTTGAACCTCTTCACTGAGCACCTCCCACAAAGAAAAGCAATCTTATTTAAGTAAACTAAGTGTTACTGTAGTATCACAAAGGTATCATCATTTAGATGATGCTTTAGATGTTTAAAGAACAAGTAGATGGGGAAATAAGGGTTTTATTAAGGGACTTTATCTAGCGCTGTGACACAGATGAAAAAGAATAAAACTTTGGCAAAATAATTAATGAGGCTTAAAATCAATAATACAGTGTAGTGACAGCACCAATATCTATCAGCTGGTTTTTAAGCAGGTCTGCTAAACAAGAAAAACAAAGTTCTCAGCTAATCACAAAATGAAAACCTGCTCATCACACAATGTTTATTTTCTGATGTGATCTATACAAAATCAGATACACACAAAAAGAGTCAACTTCATTCCTATTTGCATTTTTGCTCTGTACTGACTTGAGCACATCTCCCAAAGAACTATCACACAGACAGCATGAAAACAACATTAAAGGAGAAAACAAAAGCATTTTAAATGATGATATACAGCATAAAAGTGGTTTATATGCCCCTAGAAATGCTAGCATACTATCTTTTTTTTTGGGGGGGGAGGAATGAGGGAAAAAATGGTTATTTTCTGCCAGGAATGCAGGTACAATTGCTCAGTGCTCGTACAATGTCCTTTGTACATCATAGAGTACTGCAATACCATTTTTAGGTTTCCACAGGCGGGTGCAGGCTATTAATATGACAAGTCAGATCTAACACTGCAAAATGAACCCTATTGCAGAATAACCCTGAAAGCAGTTTGCTCTACAAAACTGTACACCTGTTAAATCAACATTTTTCACTATTGCTTTAAAAAGCTAATGGGTTTAATAAAAAGAAGTTAACATCTACATACTGCAGAATAATGACTTGGGTTGCATTCTTAAATATTGTGGAAATGCTTATTTGATTCATATACTGTCACTATGTAACTTTATAAGAAATATTCCCACAATAGCAAAATATTCCATAAGTCTCCCTTCAAATGATTTAGATAGCCTGCAATTATTGCTTTCTGATTTATGAACTCTAGATCAGACAATTTCAGAAAACATAACTTAGCAAAGGTTCATCAGCTTTTGAATCATGCCCCTCTGAGTACTAACGTATGGTTCAAAATCTTGACAGAGTAGGTATCAGATTGTTATCTTTTGCCTTCCAAAAAGCAAACATCAACTACTCAATTTTTTTTAATTAAAAAAAAAAAAAAAATTAAATAATCTCAGTCATCTTAAAGCTTACATTAATGGAAATAACTTGAAAACCCTTAAAAAAACCAGAACAGATCAACACTCCAGTAAACCCTCTATGCAGAGTACAGCTAAAAAAAAAGACAGTTTTTCAGTTAAAAAGTTGTCATCTATAATGAAAAAAATGGCTTCAGATTTCCACACAATCAAGTATGGTATGTTTAAAATAAAATCAATTTTGTACAGTAAGTTAAAGCAAAGACACTCACAATGAATCAGTACATCCCATTTGTGTAGATTGCACCTCTCCAAGGGCCCTCAACTTCAGAATCAAACCAAAAACCCACATATCTGAAATTGATGCAGTACTCTTAAGACCTCTAGGGCTCTTCAGGATCTCAATGAGGTGATGGAGCCATCCTGAAAAGAGGGTGATGTTCTTGTGGTGCTAGATCTCCAACTTTTTCAAGAGTTGTATCGATCTGCTTGGGCGGTTTGTGTTTAGGTTAATCCAGTTGTTCTTTTTATCCTGTTCAATCACCCACAAGTGGGCTGGAAAGTGACAGAGTAGGTATCGATTCTCATCTCCCATGTGCTAAATGCCTTAAGATGAACGTAATTTTTATATACGCCATCATTAAGTGCACTTACATGAGCTAATTCCTGTTCCATCTAAAATACTGAGTTACAAAAGATGGGAGGAAAATTTTCTGTTCAAAATAAATAATGAATAGGTACTACACAGTTGCACACTAAGAAGAAAGGGAGATCTGCCCTGTTAGCAGTAGAGCTACAGGAAAATTGAAGTTTACATCTTCCAGGTTATTGTGTCACTACATACTATGGAATGACACATCCAAATGTACGCACAAAAACACTGTAATGTTTCTAACTCTCTCACCTCTGAAGACTCTCTAATTCCCTGCTTTTTATAGGCTTACAAAAGAAAACAAAAAGGAAGTAGTCATGAAATTCAGCCTTCCCTCTTACTGTATTTTCTTGAATAAGCAAAATTCAGCAGTAAAGGAGGGGAGAAAAGCAGCTGTTTTTATTCGGCCGATGAATTAGGCTACAGCAGAAGTTGTGCCTTTTCCCCATTTTAAAACTCCACCGAAGTGACTGAGCCACCAGTCCCAAAACTTGACTTGCTAAGATAAACTTATGTACATGTGCAGAGCACTGCTGCACTCTTCAAGGGCAGCCATACTTCCACACAGGTAAGGCTGCAAAAAGAGCAGGATATAGATATTTCTTGTCAGTATAATTTCTGTTACTGTCTATGGCAAAATCAGAAAATTACAGAAATTTCTGAAACATTCCACATGTTTTATCTTCCTCCTAAAAATCCTTCCCCCCCCCCCCCCCCATGTTTTTGAAGTCAAAGTCAGGAACTGCAACTCATTAACTAGTATTCTACATTTCTGTCTCCTGTTAAAATAGCAACTACTATGATCAAATGTTAAATTTCGTAAGGAAAAAAGGTATAGTGCTGGAAGAGGATCCAAAGAATGTTTAACTCAAGCCCACTCATGGAAGCATGATAAGACTAGCTTCACAGTTCAGGTAGGGTTTTTCTTTTCTTTATATTTGTATTAAAATCTGAGGAAAGGTATTCTGCAACTTTCCTACAAGCCCTACATGATTAGGCTAGTGATTAGTCATACTTGAAACTGGGTGGTTTTAACTTTAAATTTCACCCAAATGGGAATACTTTTTGCAACTGAAAGAGACGTTCGCACTTCCCCTAAGACATACACAGTAATAGATCACCACCTTCTCAGGACAATCTCCTGCCTATCAAAAGATTTATGATCCCCATTTCTTTGCTGGACTAAACAAATCCAGTTCTCTCAATCTTTCCTCATAGGTCATGTTTTCTAAATCTGTCGTCATCCCTCTTATTCTGCTCCAGCTTCTTTCATAAAACAGAGAGCATTTTTCTTGCCGAGTTTCACCATCACTAAGGCCAATAAAATGGTTATTTCCTGCATCTTGCACACAACAGCCCTGCTAATGCAATCCTGGACCAGAGCTGGCCTTTGGCAATGGCATTAGGCTGTTGACTCATGCTCACTTGTGTGCCACTAACAACGAGTGCCTCTCCTGCAGCACCGCTGCCTTCCATGCGTTCTTTCCTGATTTTACCTGGGCAGGCAACTCTCTTTTTGCCCCTCTGCTAGAGCTACACACTCAATGCAAAAGCCAGCAAGAAAGGGAAGGAAAAAGTCCAAAATCCACTCCGCATACAAGGTCTGAAACAGGAGTGTGCTTTTGGGTCCCAAGACAAAGACATGATTGAGGAAGCCCTGCAAAAGGTTAGGAAAGTGAGAAAACAGGAGTGGCAGCTGAGGACCAAATGAAGCAGAAGTAGTTTGAAAAAAACCTCAGCTTTTAAAATAGTATCTCACTGAAGCACATCAAAACGCATGTAAAATTTTCCTTCTTCCTCCACAATGAGAATTAATCCTTTGACTCAGAAAACTGCAGGCAAAATTGTCTTCTCCTTGTAGGCTGCCAGAAAGCCAAGCCTTCTTCCAGGGTTTGAGGAGGGAGGAGCTGGAAGCCACCTCCAGGTCCTGCTTTGCAGACCTGCAGTTAAGAGCTAGAATCCCTTTCAAAAGCAGCTTCCAGGCCGGAATAAGTGCTTAGTTTCTCCATATTTCCCAACTGGGAGAAGATTATCTCCACAATAATAATGAGATGCATAATATTTCTTATTTCTTAACGCTGTCCCTTCCCTTTACCCACCAGCCTGTCAGACTGCACGAGCCCAGCCTGTGCATCCCTTCCAACCTGAGTTACAGACCTTCCCTGCTAAAGGAAAGACAAAGCAAACATGCTGCAGCAAATCACCAGGATTTTCTGAGGGAAGCCTCTCACCTCAAGAATATCTGGTCAGTAAACAGAACTTAACATCAGGTTTTTCTGCTTTCTTATATAGCTCAGATGAAGGGCTTTTCCTCTTATAGCAAGAAATCACATAATCTGCACATCCTAACCTCTCGTTTGTGCTCTCTGTGATGTGATGTGCTCCTTTCAACCAGCTCTGAAACCCTCACAGATTTTGTGGAACGGATGTTGCCTCTGTATCCATATAAGTTCTTTCAATTAATAAAAATAAAACTATATCTACCCTTTAATGGCCAGTATACAAACAAAATTACTGCTAAGACTTGCCACAATTATTTTCCATACACAGAAAAGGATTTCCTATTTGACAGGAGTTGTATCACACTATCAAGAAACAAACTGCATATACCTGAGGTTTTTATTTCCCCATCTGCAGCAGGCAGGTACTCTCAGATAGATCAGCACGATAAGTGCGATGATGAATCTCTTTTCAAATTTCAGTTTTCACAAAGCCTCTATTTCTTGCAATTAAAAAAAAAAGAAAATGCCTGCTAGTCAATGGAAATCAGAACTGCATTTTCATTTCAAAGGCCCATTTGTTACACAGTTAAGGGAGTGTTTTCTGGGTTTTTTTTTGTTTTCTTTTTTTTTTTTTTTTAAGCAGTTGACAACTGCCCAGCAACAGCAGCCTATGTTTGCAGTCACTATTTTAGGCTACATCACATGTCAATTACATAACCTTGTTTTACTGCTCTTGAACTGGTTCGAACAACCTGGGAAACAGATTAGGGCAGTCCCTCCCAGCCCGCCATCCATCCACGTGCAACGGCGGGACCCGTCCCCCACCACCGCTCCAAAGGCTGCACCCACGGCGACTCCCTCTCTCCATAACTAGTTACTTATTGCTAGACCCACCTGAGACATTGGATAATTAACTTCCTCAGCTCTGTTTAAACCAGTCCAGTCTGACCACGGCAAACTAATAAACTTGATTCCTCATGCTGAGATTGATGTGCAAATTCAGAATAGGCTTATAAATGCCACAGCCATGGTACAGAACTTAGATATGAACATTGCCCCTTCATTTTATACAGCAAATGCTCAGGGTTTGTATTTAAGATACTGAATCTCAGGGTTTCCCAAAATTCAGTCTGACTTCAGGGTCTATCTCCCTTATTACTCCACAGCCTCTATCATCCCCAGAAAACATGCTTTTTGGCTGCAGACAAAGGCTGATCTGACAATCGCTCAAGCTGACAATACTGGTCTATTATTAACGTTATCACACTATGCTTATAGCATAGGTATAAACTAAATCCTTCCCTGAAACAAGAATTAGAGCTTTACCTCCTTTATAATAAATTAGAGGCTTAATTAAAATTTGCTTTTACTTTGGCAAAATATTCATCACATCTGGGATATTTCCTGCTTGCTTCTCATTCTAAATTACCTTCTGCTACTTCTAGATCCCAAGATATCTTTCAGTTTCTTTATCCTTTTATCTTACTGGATTATTTTTTAGCTACCATTTTTATGATATTTTCATAAGTCTCCTTACTTTCTACTCCCCCCTCCTTTTTCTTTCCTTCAATAAAATTTATTTTCCAACCATTTTCTTTACCTACTTTCATCCCCAAGACTTTTACCCCTCCCTTGTTCTATAAACTCTTTCTTCAGTCTTCACATTTACCTCCTTCTTTATTTCCTCCATTCAGCCAGTAACTGGTGATTTCATATGGTACATTTACAGTTTAGTAAAAGGTATGGCTACATCTGATTTAATATACCCAAGCAAAGTATACTAAAATTACTGATGACAGGGATAAAAACAGAGTGTTAACAGCACCATTTCCTGCAGGGTCTAGAAACCCCAGTTTGGGCCTATTTAAAAGCACAGGCACATCCGCTGGTGCTCACAGATGAACTACCAGAGCTTCCTCCAACAGTGACCACAGATATGAAGCTGATTCCCCTTTTTTCTGGAAGTGGAGCAAGGAGGGCTGTGTTCCCTGATGCTTAATACGCATAACACTTTCCAAATTACCATACTGTTATGCCCTTCCTATGTACACCAAAGAGCACAAACTCCAGTTTTCTGCCAGTTTTGAAATGGAGACTATCTCCTGCTCCTTCACATTCTCCTGAAACCTGCTTTCACACTGGGCTGAGACCAGGTTAACAAAAACAATTGGAATGGTCTGGTGATCCTGGCAAAGGAGATGAGAAGTCATCAAAATGGTTCTCACTCACTATTTTAAGCAGACTGAAAGGGCACCGATGAGAGGGATCAAGGAGGGAGAGGAAATTTGGCAAGGTAGCATAGGATGTAGCCCAAAAGAGGCTACTATTTTCTGCAGGAGAAACCATCCAGCAGGGATGAAACCTGCTAATGACAGCGAGACAAGTGATCGTGAAAGTATTTGTAAACATATCACATTTGAGGTCCATGTGCACATTTTCTTATGCCATGCTTAAAATACAATGCAGAATTTTGAAAACCCTCCAAGCCTGTGCCTGGTGCTCCAGTCATCCTGTTATCCAGACAGACTGAGCCACCACCACATGATATGCCCCGAACTGGTCCTGAAACCATCCCCAGGGCTCCCACTGTCGTCTCCACGAAAGGCAGAACTCATGCCAACCAGCCATATCAACAATCGGTCACAGAGGACAACCAGGGCCTCCTGAAATCTGGAAGAGCTAAGTAAGCTTCCGGTTCAGCTTGTTCGAAGTCTGAACACAACCACATGATGGACTATGAGATAATTCCCTTTTCATCTGGTCAGAGCAATGCTGAATGATGCTAGACAGCACAGAAAAGGAATAGGAAAAGTATCTGATCTTTGCAAAGCATTTCCGATTCAGTGAGATCACACAACACTGGAAATCTGTTTAGAAGGAAAACCAAGGAAAAATATCTACAAATATCAGAATAATCCTGTTATTGAAAGAAATCATTTTGTTTCTGTTTTGAAACTAGTTTTCAGTTCAATTGCTCTTGATTTTAGATTATAATGGATACAGTGATACCGAGAGTGAGAATTAGAGCTTTAGAGGATGTTGTTTTGACAAAAATCACACATCAAATGCTTTACAGCATTTTCTCTCACAGCAAGTTTCCAAATTTCCACTTTAGTTTAAATTTTAACTGAATATTTTTGAAGTCTTTAGATGTTGTTATCTGCAGAGTAGTGCATGTGACAGAGATCATGTTGCATGCATGATGTATACTTTTTCTTTCCCATGCTAAAAATCTGATAAGGCATTCCTGACATACTACAAATTTCAATGCACTTTAGTGGAAAGTTTCAACGTACAGGAGACGGTCTAAAAAGTCTGGAAAGACTTTTTAAATAAGCATCAAGTAAAAATCTTAAATTGTAACTGAAATGCCCTTCCGTTTTTGCTGATAAAAAGTGGCCAACCAATCTGCTACATTCACATACACTCTACAAATAGAGGTAGTAACCTGCTCTACAAATAGCTCACTGTTACAACTGGATTTCAGGAAGTACACAGTGTAAAATCAGATTTGTGTGAAACACCAAGTTCATTCAAGGAAATGCTTGAGAGGGTGTGGGGGGCGTATTCTGGAATATGGAGTGCTAATTCATAATGTAAGGATTTCTGAATGACTCTATGGCTCCCTGAGCCATGATCCTTCAGTGAATACTATACTGAAAATATTCACCTCTATAAAATTATTTGTATTTGTAAACATACATGAGGCTGAAGCCTGTTATCCTCTATTCATTCCTTCAAACTGCTTAGTTTGCCCCACCATCCTGCTGATACTTTCATGTATCAAAATGTCTTTGCAGCAATAATTCAGAACAGGAAAACTAAGAGAGAACTTCTCGTAGGACAGACACAGTTAAGATGCACGACATTATTCTGTGTTTTTTCAACTCCATTTTATAATTTGCAATTCAAGGTTGACTCCACTAAGATGCATGCTATTTATATAAGATATTACTAGAAAAATAGGCAGTTTGTTTCACAAAGTAAAACTTTCCACAACTCTTGATCTCCGTGAAAAAATGTTCTGTTAATTTTTTTTTTACACTAGCTACCCTTTGGTTTTTGCAAACATTCTGAAGCTCAACTCTGCTATGTTCTTGCATTTAGCATGCTCAGCAGATCATAAATTTTATTCTGTGTGAATGACACATTATCTTCAAAGCATATTTTTCTCTTGCATTTTTCATGTACAGTTTACTACAGCTCAGTCTGGAAATATGCTAAATTTATAATAATGAATATTATTATGTATAATAGCAGCAATTTAAAATATTGCCAGCACATACGTTGACAAATATTTTCTTCTAGAACCCTGGTCAGTAATAATTTTCTTTTCAAGGTTGCAAACAATACTATCACAACAGAGCCTTTTAGAAGAATCTCTTGAGATCTCAAACACCAAAGTAATATCAGATGCTCACCAAAGTGAACTTAAAAGTTCTCTGCACTTGTTTGCTGACTTTTTGAGAAGGGGTCTGTTTTACCCTTTGCAACAGGTACTCATCTGCCTATTTATTTTCTTCTTTTTCTCTCTCCATTTGTTTGTTTTTATCAGGAACCTCAGCTCTCTGTTATCCAGATGAATCTGAAGAAATACTCAGAAGGAAGAGGATTAGGGGATAGTAGAAAGAAGATCTGACAATTATAATGAAATTTCACAATATGTTTACTGTTAAAATACTATAACAACCTAAAACAAAAGGTGCAAATTAAGTAGCAGAAAGGGTATTACACCAATTATGATTGCTATTTCCATCTTTAACTGGATGAGCAGGATTTTCCAAGTACCACTCCCCAAAGCAGGTGCAGAATTTCGAGGCTGGAGAGCCACAGGCTCTTGTCCACAAAACCCCTGAATGGGACCTGGAAACATCTCCTTCACCCTTTCCTTACTCATCTGACCTCCACAGGCTGAGCAAAGTATCACAGAGCAGCAAAAACACTGATGAATCAAAGGTTTGCCTAATTATCCCAAATTTTATTGGAGATGATCTCACAAGTGATACCCCAGAACTCCTTTCAGCCAGGGATGCTGGATCTGACACCTCGGCCGTTGCACCAGCACCAGAGTGACCCCAAAGCAAGAGCAAAGCTTGCCTTTCAGTGGCAGCTGCCACACTGGGTGCCAGACCCACTCCTGCCTTACTGTACCTTTTCAACAGGAATTGCAATTTGTTTTGCCACAGAAATATATCAAGCAGTGACCTTTCACAGCGGAATCATTCTAGGTCCTGAGCAACTGAAGCCATAGATTACTTGATCTGCATCTGACATTTTCGACACCTATAAAGTTGCCACAGGAAGTTAAAAACAAATAGACTAGTCATCTTCTTTCAAAGCACACAAAACTTTTCAGACACATAATTCATATGCCAGAGTGACACCTTGAAGGGATCAGACTTTCTTTTCATTAGAAGGGAACGGATATTCAGGTAAAATTGAATATGAGAAATTTCAGCCCAAACGACATCAGTCACTGAAAACAAAACTGAAAAAAAGGGGTATAGGACCACAGGAAAAAAGGCACCTTGGGGCATAAATACAATACCACCAAGACATAAATCCAATTTTTTTATTCTGCTTTCAAAGATCATTCTGCTAAATTGTTGCAATTGCTGTTTCAAAATTTGTTGTGCTCGGTGAAAACTAAACAATTAATATTTAATTTATATCCAGAATTCACCCCTGGATTAGGGTAGCTGCCCCTCCACGTTATGTATCCTTACCCCTTGTATTCAATACATTTAAGAAAAACAAAACAGAAAACTGCTCAGTCTATTCACAATTAATTTCATAATGGGCAGGTCTGAACACAGATTTCTTAGAGTTCTAGTTCAATTTTCATAATTAAAATCCTTGTAGTGCCGAGTAGATTGGATTCATTTTAGTTTCCTGAAAGTAGCTATTTAATACAAACTCACGTGAACTGAAATGTCATTGCTTACAAGAAGTGTATCAACAGCACAAAAATACTTTGGATTAATCTTCAGAAAATACAGCAATTTTCTCATTAAAGGGACAGGAGCCAGCCGCTGCCAGGGCCCAGTTTCTTCAGCAACAGCTGTTGGATCTAAGGCTTGCAAGAGAGGTCAGTGAAGGAGAGGGATAATGAGGGTGGTGGTCACTTGGTGTAAAGCCATAGCATGAGCTTAGCCACAGTTTCTCGTGGTTGCCAATGTATTTTTGTATTCTATAAATGGTGGGTTTCACTACTGGTATCAAAAGCAATTGTTTCATCTTGGGAAAATGATAGTGACTAAAGGTAAAATCCATTTGTCTGAAACACGTTTTGTAAGAAAAAAAATTATAAAATTTGCACTAAGAAAAAGGAAATTTTAAAAAGGTCGCAAACAAAAAAAAAAACAATCTGCCTTCTACTTATGCCAGATTTCCTTGGGACGTATTGCATCCCAATTTATAATTATGAGTGGATAATCCAGTTCTATGCTTTTCCTTATACATTCCAAATCTGCTAGGCTCTGTTTTGCCATCTTCAGAAGTAACTTTGAAACTGCCAGGCAACAGCATTAAAAACCTCCCTGAAAAGGTACACTGAAAACACACGAAGAAAAGATCAAAATGAAAATTAAAAGCAGATGCACTTTATGTACTAAAAGGTTTTTCCACTTTGATAAGTGAATTATAATGAAGTGTGGGACCATGTTTCATACAATTTATTAATCCAGTCCCACTTATTTACACTCTGAAACAGCATAATGATTTCAATGTTGGAGCACAGCCAAAACCCACATGTAGAAATAATTAAGAAGTTATGTGGAAAGATTGGTCTTTGCTGGTTTTCAGGGGGTTTCCAAAGAGAGAGACTGACTTTCAGTTAACCAGAAGACCAAAGTTAAAGGAGCTGTAACACGAGACAAAGTGCGGAAGATGATCAGAGCAAAGCTTCTCCTCTGAAAGAAGCAAAGCATCATCCCCATGGGCTTTCTAGGGCTGCCTGAAGGTCCACACTTTCTCCTGCACTAGTGTTTTTGGTAAGGCAAAGTTGAAACTAGTCCAAAGAGTACAAAACCATTTATACCTGTACAGTCAAGCAGAAGACACTGCAGGATAGGGGTGACAGTGCTTTACCTCTGTTTTTCCCAAGGTTAGATGTCTACATCAAGTAAAAGGGGAAATCAGGCCATCAGTGTATGAAATCCACCATTTCTTTTCAGAAAAATATAGTGCTGGTTGGCAGTTCCCTCCTGGGCACAGCATACTCCTGCTGCCTCTAGGAGCATCCTCACCCCTTGTAGTTCCAAGGTAATGGTCCCTGAAGATGTTGATCCACCCAGCAGGTCACGAATACTTACTTTAAAGGGTGAAGTGAAACACTGTTGGGAGATGCACCCATGCAGAAAATGTATTTTATTTATTCAGTGATGCACAATGCCCAGTTCATTTTAACCACTGCATTTCTCATCCACTAACCTCTCTTTACTCCTATTCCTCACCTGAAAAAACTGTTTATACAGTGAGTAAGAAATCTAGAATCCACTTCATTGTTATCATCTGGCAAGACTTACGGGATAAAAAGACCCTACACCAATTGTGTCATTAGGAATTTCTACAGCAAATTCCTACTGAGAATAAGTGACAGCCAGATTCAAAAAGTTTATCACACTGTGAAGATATCCTGTGAAGTATCAGAGGGACTACTGCTTATTTTGATCTTTTCATTGGAAGTAGGAAGAAAGGAGGAGGAGTTGCCAGCATAAGTATGGAGAGAAAAATAATACAAAAGGGTGTAGTGAAACTGGAAGCAAAGACAGGAAACAAGTAATAAAATTGCAGTTGGAAAAAATGCTGCGGCATGTACCAAGAGAGAAATCCAAAATAAAGAGTTAACAACAAGGCACAGTAACAATGCAAAATTTGGAAAGTATCACCATCAAAAGACACCTAGGAATGAGAGGATAATCTGCCTGTAAGAAGCAATGCAGCAGAGGAGAATTAAGTGCCAATAATACCCCTGGCTCTTTCTGTAGAAGCATTACACAGTGGAGTAGCCTGGCATGGCAGTGCTCTCTTTATGCATTTCTTTTGCAGCCACACCTGGAATATTGTATGCAGTTCAGGCACTTCATTACTGGAAGATATAAACAAACTGGAGGAAGTCCAGAGAAGTGGAACGGAAATGATTAGAAGCCAGAGGGACTGATTTACCAAGAAAATTTAAAGCAGCCCTTTGCCCGCCTGTAACTTCTCTGATAATTAGAGAGGGGAAATGATAACAGCCTAGTTCAAGTCTCCAGTCACGTGCTTTAAGCCCTTTTGCCTTGGGCACCTAAGCATGTGCCTAGTTTTAAGAATGCAGAGTACACAAAGATTTTGACCTGATGATGAGAATAAGATTAAGGAAGAAAAAAAATTTAGGCTACATACCAGTGAAATCCTCACAGGAATTAATTATGACTAAATGAGCTACCATAAAAGATGGAGATTGCATTGCTTGAAATTTCACATTTTACTGTTGAGAGTGAAAAGAGTTATTCACATCTAAAATTTATTTTCCGTGAAACAACAGGACTGTTCAACATAAACAGTGTTACCCATGTACACAAGACTTTGCCACAAACATATAGCATCAAGTTAATCTGCCCAGGTAAAGAGATACGATTAGGCAAACATTTTTACCCCAGACAGTGTAAGCCAGATGGAATGGTTCTGAAAAATAACAAATTATATCCCAGCAGGAAAGTAACTGGATTCACCTAGCTCTTCACGCACTGACATTGCTGGGAAGTGATTTTTAGGAAGGCAGCATTTTATATAACTGTTGAGAGCTGTCAGCAGGGCTCTACTGAAAGAGACTTTAAAAGTCATGTAGTGATTGCCAGAGCCTGATCCAGGGAACGGGCGATTACCGTTCACACACGTTTTGTATGTCACCTGGGAAAAACTCCTCAAAACAACCAACTACAAAAAACCAAAAAAAAACCAAAACCCAAACCAAAAAAAAAAAAAAAAAGCCCAGCTGCAGACAACCTGTAAACAACCTTTCTGGGATGCAGCCTGCTATATAATCCCTAAACAACATTCCAGACCAATGCCACGTTTCGGCCCATAGGATTCCTGAGCCTCTCAACCGATAGACAAGGCCTCCCAGAAATATTACCTTGAAGGTAACCCTGTGCCCCCACTCCTCATCCCAAGCCCCCTAGTTTGGTCTTAAAATCACTTCTTGATGCTCCAAATAAGCAAAGTTCATAGTTCCACTCTGGAGAAATACCCTGGACAGATTCTTAGATCATAAATGGGGAGGAAAAAAAAAATCAGCTATGGAAAGCAAAAGAGAGGTCTGCAGTGTTTTCTGGAAAGTCAGCATTTGTTAGTAAAATTATGTTGGATATGCATACCTGAATGGCATGCTAGCCTGGGCTTTTGTTTCTGCAGCAATGCAAGCTTTGCAACATTTTTATAGTTCAACATTTTTCTGCAACCTACATTTAAACTTATGAGAATGAGATAAGAACTGGCACAAAGACAACAGGTCTCAGCTTCAGTGCATCAGTGCCTTGATTTTATATTATGATTTTTTTTTTGTATGGACTTAATGCAATACCGTTTTAAAGGTTTCGCAGAAGGTAAAATGACTATGTGGTTGATCGCTGCTTTCACTACTTACAAAGTGGTACCTATAAGCCTGAGAGTACTACTCCAGGGACTTTTTTCCCCCATTCTTTGTACAGTATATGTCAAAATGAGTCTGCAAATTGTTTGAAATCTGTCAAAAACCAAATTATCATCAGTGAATATGGTAGGTCTACATATAGTTAAGGTTGCCTGACACTTCCCATTTTAAGACCTCATTTTCTATTGCTTATAACTTTACCACACATTAGCAGTTCGGGCTGAAATTTTCCATGCTGTATGTCTGCCTCAGGCTGAATTTTATTTTGCGAGTATAAGAATGTATCAGCTAGAAGCCCCAAGCTTGGTGCAAAGTACGTTTGTGAATAAGGGTAGGGAGGAACATGTTGGTTTTCTCCCGTGTTACATATTTCACAGACATATTTGAGAAGCTCAAGAGCCTTCACACTTTGAGACAGACCCTTTGAAGCATCACTGCTCTGATACCACAGATGTGCCTTTTGCCATCTCATACATTATCACTTAAAATTATAACGGATCACAGTATAAAATACTGAAAAGTTGCAGTTTGTACGTGATATGATTTGCAAAGGTTTTGGTGGAGGTTGGCTGCCAACCTCCAAAGTTCCCTTCTGCAAAGAGCATGGACCAGGGCAGGGGGTCTGAGCTGAGCTAGTGCTCCAGGCACCTCTTCCATGTGCCAGGCAATGCTCTGGCATGGGGACTCTGTGCAGAAAATCACGCTCTCAAGATGCAACAAGGGAAAATCTTGGAGGAAAGAGGAATAAGGCACAGGTTGCAAAAGCAAAGGGAAGCAAAGAGTAAGGCAAAAAATAAGTGTCTACTAAATGCATTGAGCCTGATCTGTCACACCCACAGCTTGATTCTTCTGAGTGTTTAGGATTTTTAAAAGAGATTGATTTCCAAGGAGGCTGACTACCCCCAGCTTGGGGTACTGGTCTCCATGCGAGGCAACTGGAGCCAGCTGCCCATGCTCCCAGCTCTGCTGCACACAACTCCAGCTCTACCCACAAGCTTTCATGGTCCCTGGGACTTCATTTGCTGAGCCTGTCTGAGGGAGGAGGCCCAAAACAGCCTGATGCCATGCTCTGCTGCTCTCTGTAAGCATAGGGAAAACAGCTAATGGCAGCCATAGAAACTTAAGGATGCAAGACATACCTCAAGAATCACTGTTTGGCCCCCAGGTGACTTATAACAGAAGTAACCCCCAGGGTACTTCTACATGGCCTCACAGTGGTCTATCATGTGCTGCTGTAGTAGGCGAGTGCTACACCAAGGGATGGATGTTCCCCACATATCCCGTTTCACCTCTCCCACTTTGACCCGCGTGCTCCTGAGAAGAGCAGAAGGCATTACAGCAGTTCCACAGTACTTGATATGCTGTGCTTGTACAGGGGACTGCAAAATTTCCCTCATAATCTGAAGTTCAGCTTTAGAAGTTAAAAAAAATAACCTTAGAAAATGTGACAACCACTGACTTTTAATTTATGTTCTCTACTTTTCTAAAACTTCGCAGGAAGAGGAAATGGGATTTCAAGATCCTAACCACCGAGCAGAGAAGCTCTGTAGGAGCAGGCTCTGTGCTCCCACTCCTGCTGTGCAGTCCCATCCTGCCCCCACACCTCTGCCTGGGAGGCAGAGCCAAGCACACCCTATAGCTGAGGGGGGGCAGAGGAATGTGGGCTGTCTCTCCCAGGGCACACTCCCTGTCCAGCCCTTTCGAGTAGGGGATAACTTCTGCCCACTAGCCAGCAAGGCCATCCACCACAGCAGCAAGAGTGATATCCCATTTATGGGAAGCCTGCAGAAACCAAAACCAGTAGTAAAACTACAAACCTGAGAAAAAGAAAATTAGAAGTATCCTTTAATGTGAATTTGTGAACCAGCATCATCAGAACCTGCAAGTAAGGGTTATTATGGTAGCTTCTGTATCTGCAAGCAAAAATTAAACTGTAGCTTTTAGGAGGGACATGGATTACTGAACCATCATAAAAATGTTTGGTCTGGGGAGTTCCAGTGCCGCATCCACACGTTACACTGTGGCTGTTCTACACTCCTAGAACAGACTTTGCCAAACCAAGCAATGTTTTCCTGCACATATGATTGCTTTGCCTTTAATTAGGTAACTGGCTCAGTGGTTTTGATTGTTTCAATTGGGTAAACACGTGACAGGGATTGATGTATAATTAAGATGAGCTTTAAAGATAAGTGTTCACGTTCAAGTGGTGGAGCAGACACATTTGTCGCTGCCCGAGGACGAAAGAGTAGAAGCACAAGTCGAAAGAGCTCCTCTCTTTGTTCAGTCAGTGATTGCTGACCTCTGTTTTTCATTATTCCTAGGAAGTGGTCAGTTAACCCTCATCATTAAGCAATAAACCGTGACAGAGAGCGCTGATTAATGTGCTGCTCACCAATAGGGTCAGGCACGAGGAGAAACCCACGGCGGGCTTCTGGCAGTTTTAAATGGCCATTAGTTACAGTTGTGCAAAATGAAATTAACCCAGCTAATCGAGCACTGAGAAGCCACGGTTCTGCTGAGGGTCAAGGGTTCCCGGGAAACAAAAGGTACAGTATGTTTACATGCCATGGAAAAAACCCAAAAAACTCCAAACCCCGACAGGCTGATTAATGAAAATGAATCAATAAATTTGACCAAACAGTGAATAAACATAATACCTGCACTGCACATATTTACTGAGAAAAAGTCCAGGAGGAAAGAAAAGCAATAGGATGACTTCAGCAATCTTCTAAAACATGCTCCAGGACAGCTACTGCACTGCTGCAGATGACTCTGTTTAGACCTCTGTTTCGGAAATCCTTTCTGACTGCCCTCCTACGCAGACAGGTTTGCTATTTTACCCCTTTACAGACTCAGCTACATGGCTCCTAAGTCCCTCAGGCCTTGTTTATCACACATATTCCTCACTTTCCCAAATGCATTTGCTGTTTGTAAACCCTTCTATCAGACCCAGAGAGCTAAGGAAGGACACAGAGCAAATGGAAAAAGCACAGCAGAAATACACAAACTAAACATGCACACAAGCACATGCCAGCTCAGTCTCTGACAAAGACGTGATGGGTTTGAGCACCAGGGGTTTTTTCTGAACAAGTATCTTCCTCTCACTTTAAATTTAATCTTCCTTTATTAGTCTTGGCAAGACCCACTGTAAGGAGTGACCTCCATGTCTGGAACGGGAGAAATGTTTTTTGCTGTGGCCTGCTCTGTGCCCCTTGCTGGGTGCCAGAGGCCCTTCTCCCCTCTTTTTCTAAACCTTTGTTTCTGATCTGATTTCAGCTGAAATCTTAAATTTGTCCCATATCTGGATGGAAATAGTTTAATTTTAAGGATTTCTCTTGCTTCTTCAGTTGACAACCTTCATTTTAAGTGAAGCCTCCAAGAAATCCACATGCATACTGATTTTGGATTATGGATTGCATAATCCAAATAACGTGCATGCATATGGATTTTGGATTAGCCCCACCTGCATTATCTGGCAATACTTTAGATCTATCTTTAACTGTGGAATCTAAGTGCACACCTTTGATTGCAGAAGCAAACACAGCATTTCACACCTTATTCCCACCTTATTCCACTATAGAAAAAAAAAAGGTGTTCTTGCATAGTGAAGCTTGTTATTGAAGGCTTCAAGGACACAAAGAATAGTGACAGTAACAAGGCCTTTCTCCTGTTCATAGTGGAATGGTAACAGAACATACAGCGAGTGTGAGAACGGCAGTAGGAAGGGATGAAATGAATGTCAGAAAGATGATACTGTCCTTCAGTTCTCTATTTCTGGAACATTTTCTAACTCAATGAAAAAAAGGGATGCTCAAGTAAGCAAATTTACCTAAATACTGTCCAAAAACCTTCTGCTGCTCAACCCTGTTCTATCTCATCACAGAACTCTTTTAGCATGTACTAATACATATGTTTTGCTTGTGCTTTTATGTCCTTCACTTTTTCATAAGCTTTCCATGAAGGATCTTTTATTATTAAACAGTCAGTGAAAGAACTCATCCTTGTCATATTTCCTCTTCCTACTTTGAAATGAATAATTAATAAGGAATAATTGCTAGGTATTCTGTCTAAACTTCTTACATGGAAGTGGATTCCTTCAGAAAATAGAAGTAAAACAAGAAAAAGATACAGTTTGGTGCGTCCACTGTATCCAAGTGCTTGCACTATTATCCAGCACCCTAATTTATTTAATAAAGCTGTATGCAATGTTGATGTATTAAAATACACTGTACTTGACAGACTGCCTGCTGCCCTACATTCAGCACAGAGTACCTGCATGATGACATTGCAGAAGTACAGAATATGAAATATCACTTGTAGTTTTCAGGACTCTTTAAACCACGTGAAAATCTAATATTCAACTGGCTGTCTGTGTGCACCTTCATAACAACCACCCTCCCCAAATAGAAATGAATGTACAACCTGATAGCTTCATTCAGGAATACGGTGCTATCACTGTAGGAATACTGTCTTCCTGTTATTACTAAAAAGACTGAAAGTAAAAGACATCATTTTTAAGTAGGTTAGTGTCTTTTCATTCCCCTTTTTTAATTTTTATGAATAGTTTAGTATGCTAGTGCACACAACCTAAGAAGTACTTATTATTATTTTTTCCCAATAGCCCATCATTATCATTCTGTTGTATCAGAGAAAATTAGCACCTATCACTTACATAATTTCAAGCAGTATTGTTAAGAGTGGAATTTGCATGCATGATATGGTGTATAGGCTAACACAAGTCCATTTGCTATGTCCACGTGGTAAAGTGGATGAATAAATAATTGAATGCTTAGCTCCAAATATATAATTATTCTTAGAAAAAAAATTAGAGCATGAGTCTGTGAAAATACGTGTAATAATAATCATCTACAGCTAAGTACCCAAGACAAAAAAATGCCCTTTCAGAAACAGAATGATATAGTTGGATTCCTAGAATGTTTATAGAAAACTTGCATGAAAGCCCAAGTTTTGAAAGTACAGAACTATTGCACTTCTTTCCCACAAGCATTAGCTTTAAATTAAAAACATTCTCCCAGCCTAATCAAGAAGAGTCTTATCAGAACTTGTGCAGAGCATGGAAAAGGTTTGTAAACCTTCAAACCACGGTTTAACTTGTTCCTGGTAGAAAAGCCATACAGCTCAGTTTTTCAGCTCTGTTCCTACACATCGTATCGTTCAGTCTCTCCCTAAGAAAGTAAAGTTACCTTTTTTAATGCCATCCATCACCCTGCTCTGACGTTGCAAGAATTGTTTGCCATATGTCTCCTTCCAACATGAGTCCCGTTAGTTACTTGCTACGTGAGGGAGCAGGTTTTGCAACAGTGAGTTCAAAACATCAGGTCCAGGCCTTTTCTGTATTAAAGTGCAACATAACCTGATTTCCAGAGGAAGTAAAAAAAATGGGTGGGTACAAATGAGACAATCATACTCTAGTTCTTAGGCCTGACAGCTCAAATGAATGCAAATACACCACAAATAGGAAAGGTGTGGAGAAAATTTCACTACTCTGGATATGGTTTTCAGCAAGAATCAAGAAGAATTAAAGGCAAATAAGATGAGATGTAGAAACCTGATACAATTGCATTAATGCTGAAAGTAATGACCCCTTTTCTGGAAAAGGTGTGAAACATTAAATTATAAGAACTCAAAATATTCTGTTTATCATAATGTTCAGTAACACACAAACAGCAATGCCTTTTGCTGGCATCTTGCAAGAACAGTACCAAAAGTTTCAAAGAAATACAATTTTCTTTTAAATCACTGTTATACTCTTTTTGTGTTTTATGGACATCACATTGTGTTTTAAAATAATGCATCTGTCTTTCTATTGCAGAACTATTCCCATTTTGGTAATTTTCTCACCCTGTGACTTGTAAGTCAGCCTACGTTCTACATCTCTAGAATACATTTCAAAAACATAACCCTTCCACATTTATTTTCTGAGGCATTTATTTAGTCCTTTTGAATTTCTTCAGACATTCTTTTCCAGGCGAGAGGCACTGAGTAGTTTCATTAAACATAAAAACCTACCATCTAAAACAGTAATTCCATTACAGCCTTTTGCTCTTATTACTGGTCATCTGGCATATCATTGAAAAAAAAGTGTAAATGGACCTTCTTTAAAATTATGATTTAATAAATCAGAAAAAAAAATCTCTTGGGAATCATGAGACTCAATCTTGAACTGCAAAATATCATTCAGACTTGACAGAGCTCTTAAGTCTGAGTTTCCCATTTGCAAACTCATATTAACCAGCAGTGTGAGTCAGCAGGAGGTCTTTGATAGGTCAGGGCATGAGCCTGAGCTCCTCTAACAATTAGCCAACCTCCAGAAGGGTAACTTTCGGCTGGTTTTCTCCCAACACACCTCCTTTGGTCAGAGCTATTTACTTTTCAACTAATAGACTGCAATGCCCATCAACGCAAAGCAATGTTTTGATAGAACAAAAAATGTCCTGTTTTCTAGATGAGAATCAACCAGATGCAAAGCAATTCCTTTTGCCTTGAAAAGCAACAGTGGAGGGACAGCCTGGAGCAAGGAAAACTTACCCTGAGAGGAGAAGGATCAGCCTAGGGAGCATATAACAAACAGAACATCACAGACTACACCCCTGAGTACTGAGGGAGATGATTCACCTCACCAAGATCCCTCTTGATTATCTTTGAAAGATCATGGTAATCAAGATGCCCAAGGACTAGAAGGATGCTGCAGGTGTCACTTTTGTCTTCAAGAAGAGCAAGGATACTTTTGCTTTTTTAATGGACAGGAGGGTCAAACAGGTTGCCCTGAGGAAATATGGAGTCTCTGCCCTATGACCACCCCTCCTAAGATACCCAAAACCCATCTGGACAAAGTGCTGAGTAACCTGTTCCAAGTAGGAGGGTTGGACCAGATAAGCTCCAGAGGTCTCCTCCAACTTCAGCAACTCTGTGACTCTGTGACAACATTCTCTCACCTGCACAAAGTTAATCCACATGAAATTTGCTCTTTTCATAAACCTATGAACCTTAGCACAGTCTTTAATAGTGCTGAAGGCACAACGTGATTAAGGCATATCTGCCATACCAAAGAAACGCCACACTCAAACAAAGCTTTACACAAGGGAGATTAAAACAAAACAACAGGAAAAGTGAAGCTTCCAAAAAAGAAAAAAAAATATACTGCAGAATATTCAGAAAAGGTGGTAAATTAACCACATCATAATAATGGATTTCGATAACCTATGCAGAAAATTTATACAGTGGAAAGGTTCAAACTAAAACATTAAACATGTTGGGATATACTTTGTGAACAAAGGTAAGGAAGGATGAATTTGAGGAGCTGTAACAAAAACTCCCACTAATGCAAGTATCAGCATGTACTAGAGAAGCTGAATTACAGTCTTCCCAAATTCACCTCAGTTAAATGGTTTAGGCACAGCTCCTAAGACCTTGAGGCACCTTGTGACTATTTATCTGCAAGTAGCTTTCCTAGGAAGCACCATCAATGTTTCCTGCACACGACCACCTAGGAACCTTGCTCCAGTTGCTGTTGCTGAACAGGTAAGAAGTCTTAGACTTCCCAACACCTCAAAACCTGAATTTTGATCTGAGTCTCCATGTCTCTCACTACATTATGCCTTACTTCTACACCCTCCTCTGGGGACAATGTGGATGGTGATTTAGGATGAATCAGGACCAAAGTCAAAAGGATTCTTGTCCTTGGAGTTCCCACTGGCATGCTACTGAAAACAAAATGCACAGATTACGGGGATTTAAAGAAGAAAGAGAAAGAGAGAAAGGAGAGAGAAATTCAATACCTGAGGCAGTTGAACAGTGCTCCAGAGAATTGGACTGCACTCCTCTGCTATGGACATACTTTATAATAAGCATACTTTATAATAAGCATAGAAAAAACACTAATTATCCTCCTTGTTTTCTGAGTATCCAACTTATGATCCAGAGTTTGATTTGCAGCGGTTTAAGTGACCATGGCCGGAAGTAAAATCAATGGATATTGCACTTTGAATATACTGAATACTGTAAAATGCCATGTACTTCTGCTTCCTGAGGTCCTAAATTTCATAAGTCATGAACCTCAAATCAGTGGATAGGTCTGAGCTTAATCTGCACCTTAATTCCTCAACTATAAAACAAGGGTTATAACTACTCATCTCACAAATTAAACAATGTTTGTAAAGCACTTAGATATTAGTAGTGAGCACCATAAAAAAGCTCTGTAAGAATTGAGTAATTGTGTATTATGAGCAAGGGATGAACAGTAATCAGCAGTGAAGGCACAGGACCATACATGGACCAATGAGAAGAATACAAGATATTGAATAGCTGCTCATTAATTGAACCTTATCCAATCAGTTCAATGAGCAAGGCAGAGGTGTAATGGAAAAAGTTGTATGGGACTGTGTAATTAAGGCTGAATTAGAAATCATTACGTGTGGTGCAGTTGAACAAAGAGCACGCGGGCCAGTAACATTCATTACTTTCATATTTAGTTATGATTTTGCAAACTTAATTTTTTTCTTCCAAATGTATTTTAAAAATACCAACCTGAAAAAACCCAAAGTGCTCAAACCCCCTGAAACCCACCATTGCACCATAAGAACCCACAAAGAGGAGCAGAAAGGGTTGAGATGGGACACGGTAACTCCAAACTGCTTGTTTCTGCTTGCTCTTAGCATGGATAAGGTACATACAAAAGCCCCACATCCTCATCACTCTTGAAATAGGAAGGAATGGATATCCCATGTTCTCTTTCTTAGGGGCCTGGGTTTGGCAACTCAACTGTGAGAAATGGCACCAAATAATTTTGAAGGTTAAAAACAGGTAATATTTCTATTTAACAGAATTTTCTCTGCTTAAAAAATGAAGAGTTGTGGGCTTCAATGCTGACCACGGGGCACTATTTCCTAAAAAGCCTGTCAAAAATGCCTCAGTCTAAGTCTAGACTTTAAACCTAACAAAGGCACTCCCAAACTTCAACAACCTAAAACTGTGCTCCAAAAAAAGGCTGAAATCCTGGCTTCATTCAAGGCAATGGGAGATTTGCCATTACCTTTCCCACTCTATTTATATCCAAGATGCTAGCAGATGCCTTGTTCCCTCTGTCTATAACAGACAGATCTGTATGTACATTTTATATCTTTTTTTTTTTTTGTCTGGAGACTGTTTTCCCATATCCTTATTTAAAACAGGCTTAGGAGGTACAAAAAGATGCTTTGTTTCTAGCTTTATGTATTTATATATTTATTTTGAAGTTTTATCTATTAAGAATTTCTTTCAGCCACAATGCTGCAAAATCCCTTATCTCTAACACTGTGGTGCTAAAGGCACCTTGCAGCATTATCCCCTTTTGGCTCTTCACTACTTAACCTGAGACTGGAAGAGCCATTTCAGGCTCTAAAAATTTTCAGAACCTTGAGGGTTGTGGAAGAGAAGTGCCATTTTCTACTAAAAGTGAAAATTATAACACTGCTTCTAGAGGCTGCCAAGGCAGGCAGATAACAGTATTTTAGAAAGTAGTACCATACAAGGAGCTAAAGCATCTGATTAAGGATGTTTTATGGTATATGATATGCTTGATGCTGTTTGATACAGAAGATCTTGTCCATATATTTATGTCCAGTTGCAAATTGCAGTTTGAATGTTTGTTCATGCTATAGTTATCCATTCAGTTGTATTCTACTAGGCACCAGAAAAAAAAAAAACAAACCAAAACCAACAACCCAGCAGCACAGTGTCCAAGAAGCCAGATCAATTATACTTCAATGACAGGGGATTTCTCAGTAGCCAGGCTCTTGCTTGAGGGGATTACAGGCGAATGTAACCAGCGTGAGGTCACCTGATGGGGTCTGGGGGTACCTGCAGAGCTTTAGTTGGATAAGATAGAGTTATTTCAAAAGGACTTCACTCTCCTGAGCTTTTTTCTGAACTCGAAACAAGAGAAGTCATTGCAGGAGACAGACATTCATCTGCTAGTACAAATACAAAGCAATTCTGCCCTATGCAAGATCTTAGCACTTCACATCAATTTTTAAAAACTGAAGTTCTGTATCCCTGTGAAGATTTAGTCATTCACCATCATTACAAATGGAATATTCTAAAAATGTCTTAGTTAGTTCACCCTCTCTATTACTCCTACTTCCCTCATTTTTGGAGTCAGCTGAACTCTCCAGCCTTGCCAGGATGCAATATTAACCAAAAGAGACCTCCTTGGTTTATCCTTTACTATCACAGATAACCAAATTATATTATACATCAGCTACTTCTCTTATGCTCAATTTCAAAGCAGGTACTTAAATCATTCTGATGTTTTTCAGGAAAGGGCCCCTAAAAGTCCGTCCTTCTGGTGGTTTGCAGCATTCTCAAAATAGCAAACTAACTAATGTAATTTTTACCCATTTGCTCTTATTTCAGTACAGTTCTTAGTTCAAAATAAGTTCCCCTCCCTCTCGGTTGTCTATTCCTCAACTGTGAAATATTTATAGACAGCAATCATGTCCCAACTCAGACTCTTTTTGAGTAGGCTAAAAAAAGCTAAAAGCATTCAGTCACCTGACCTAAGATAAATTTTTATTCCCCAGATCATTTCAGGAGCCCTCCTAGTGTGTTTATGCGACTCTGAATCAAACTGCCTTTAACATACTGGTGACCAGAAGTAAATACAATACTCCAGATAAGCATTCCCAGCACCATTTGTGCCATGACGCTGTGAATACGTCCCTGACTGCTTGAAATACTTGGTGCATCAGAACATACTGATTTTGTGTGACCATGGTACACAAATATATACACAATATATGGGAAAGTGGTTCAGCCACCTTGGAACTTCCTTTTTAAAGAAAAAGTAGTTGACATGCTCAAGAAAACACTAAACTAATGGCTGTGACATTTGAACATCTGTTAGCAATGTATTTGTGGCTACCTTAACTCAGTATGCATTCACAGGACCATCCCACCTCTATGAAGACTGACCTGCTGGCATATTACCCTGTGATGTGCTAAAAAAGAAAACAACAACAATAAAATATTACTGCAACTGAGTTCCCTATCACATCTTCCCTCCCCTTCATAAGAATGTAGAAGGTAAGCCCTTCAAAGCTTGTGTGTTGCTTGAATTTGTGGCATTGAAAGGCTTTTACCCAAGATAAACCAATCTCACCTCTGCATCAATGTTCCATTTACTGCATATTATGCTTGTTCAGACTGGTATCACCTACTGAATATATTATTTTATAGATGAAGCAGCCTAGAAATTAGCATTCATAAAACAAAGAACGAAAGACAAACAACAGAGTGCAGAAGAATAGTTGCATGCAGTCCTCCTGGCCTTGTGCACACATTTTTCAAAGCTAGACAGCAGTCCATATGTAAATTCTCATCCTCATAACTTATCTGTCCCTCTCTACACCAACACCCGCTTACATGGTAAACAAGTTACAATCAAAAAAACTGCAGACATTGGAAAGTCTTGGGGGAGGGAAGAAATTTTTAACGCTTTCAGAAAGGAATGAATGTGGATTTTTAGTTTCCTTGATATAAAATATTTTTTCATATAGTTTTCACATCTATTAAGCAACTTAGGGTTCTTTGTGGCACTGCAGCTGCTAAAACCACCCGTTCTGTGCTTGTTTTCAAACCACGACACCGTATGACCTGGGTGGTTCCCAAATCTACGCCCTCCTTTCTGGAAAGCTACCACATTATGCTTGGTCTACTAGTGTTCCACTTCGCATTTACCATGCATCCAGCATTTTTATTTTATTGAGCATCAAGCAGTGTTTTTCGTGCAGGCCACATATTCCAAGAGCCACAAGGAAAGATTTTCCTCATGCTTCGCCTCTCCCCAGTGCTAAAATATTCAATTGTAATATATGCTCTATCCTTTATTCTTTCCTTTTTTTTATGTCACACTTCTTGCTGCTTGATTTTTTGCTCCCCTTTTTGGGGTCACACTGCAAACTTTTTTAATTCCTTCCCCCTGCCAGTCTCCTGAACTCTGAGTCCCTACTAAAACCAGTCCAGGAGGAGGAATGAAGACTTCATTTCACAAGGCAATACTGCCTGGCAGAGCAAAAGCCAGGAAAACTCCTTTTTACATATCTATGAAAGCATGGAAGGCTGGTGCCAGCTTCAAACCTACGATGACTTAATTATTTAAATTTGATTTTACACCTATTAACCATAGCATATCAAGTAAGAGTAGCAGCTGCTACATGAATTTGACCAGCTCACTTGCCCTCAGCAGATCACCCATCTGCTTGCTCTTCACCTAATATTTCTGTTTGATAGGTTGTAAAACAGATTCTTGCAACAGGTCAGGAACAGAGTCAACTTCAAATCCCACATAGAAATTTCTATGAAAACATATGGACATCTATACTGAGTGATGTCGAATTTAGAGAGGCCACTGACCTTATGAAAGTGGATAAAAGGAAAATTGCAGCCTGTTACAGAAAAACACTGACTCCATTACAGTGAATGAACAGAAGAGTGGAGAGTGAAGAACTGTATGTATAATTAATTATAGTAATACAGACCTACAAAATTCATGGATGCACACACTGCAAAATGGTGTGCAAAATGCCTTTGTCTTACGTATCAATTTCAGTTTCATACAGCATAAAAAAATATTGTTCCCTTAAATTATCAATAAGTTAAATTTCCCTGTTTACCAGTATTCTATAAAAATTTAAGTTAGGCTTAATAATAAAATTATTCAAGAGTTAAGTATTTCTCACATCTTGATAATTTTTCCACTTCAATTGAAGTGAAAAAAAAAAATAATGAGGCACGCACAGAGGCTTTAGTTTCTCTTTATTTTCTACTGGAGATTGTAAAGTCTTGGGAAGCTCTTTCACTTACAGTGCATAGGAAAACCATAGGAAGATTAACTGTGTCTGAAAATAACGTGTTACATATATTGCTTTCCATCTTGTGTGGCCTACTGGGTGCAGAGACTACAGAATACTTCCAAAAGAAAAAAACCAAAACCAAAACCAAGGCACCCAAAACAAGAGTATCCCTGGGATATTATGCATCTAGCCCCTTGTTAAACAGTCGCACAGTGCCTTTGCTTACCAAAGAACTGGATTTATCTACCACTGAATTTTCAGCCTGGCAATAGCTTGGAACACTTCACGCGAAGATGAGCCTCTTAAAGCTGCTGGATCCTCTTGGTTATAGCACAAGGATTGGCCTCGTAGCCTGGCAAGGTGACTGGTGGGTTGGACCCTCGGTCTTGCAGCCCAGGCTGTTTCGTGTCTGCGTCTTCAGAGCAGCCGAGCACAAAGGGAGAGAGAGGATGGCACCACTTTTCCACAACCTTGTCTCTGAGGCAATCTCAGCTCCCACAGCTGTGCTCAGACCCCGCACATTGCTACACAAGAAATTTCATCCCTTCCACTATTAAAGCCAACTCTTGGATAACCTGCTGTTCAAACACCAGCGGAGGTAGGGTTTCTTCATTACCAGGCTGCTCACCGAGGTGCACAGCACATTTACTATATCCAGGAGGCATCAGATCAGACTTTAAGGTTTCCTTCAGCCAAATCACCCCCCACTTTAAGTCAGCAAATAGCAAAAGGTCAGGTGGCGGGTAAAAAAACAACCCTGCAACCCTAGAAACTTGTTGCTGTGACTATGTTGCTACTTCAGAAGTGAAGAAAAATCTATTTTTTTGACTTAAAATAGAAGAACTAGCTTCAAGGTGAACCTGCTGGAGCAGAAATCAACAGCAGAATCTGATGTTTATTGAATATCACATCTTTGTAATTTAAAAGAGGACAAGCTTAGCCATAACTAATACAACATAATTTTTTAATTCTCCCATTTTAAGTAGCCAAAACTTTCCAAGCAAATTTGTAAAATAACTGGAAGAAAATGGTCATTTGTACTGTAGTCTTTAGCCCCATATGGAGACAAAAAAGTGCCTTCCTTTTTTCCTACCTTCAAGCCAAAGGAAGAATAAAGGATTAGCAACTTAGGAGACAATATAAATTTTGATTTAGGAGAGATTACCTCATACTTGTCTGGAACTTGAACAAATGAAGACTGAAAATGCAAAGCATAGGCAAGAACAGATGTGATTTCTGACTTCAAGCCTGTTCTCTCCTTAGAGAAAGCTGCTTCAATGGAAAAAGAGAAGACAAGACTGGCCAGGTCCTTTAAGTTCCCTCAAACTACAGTGTATTTTCAGCATATGACTCTATTATGATGACAAATTAAAGTTCAGATAACTTTATGATTTGCCAGATTTGTAATTTAGAAAAAAAAGCCCCATACAATTATCCTACGTAAAAATGTATTCTAAATATACACATCTTAACTTTTGCATTGACACCAGTTATCAAAACTTTTACAGTTAAAGGACTTTAGCGTTTGCAAGGCAGATCAAATTTACATTAATGACAAAATCACTTTTTTTCAGATCAGATTCCTGTTCATCAAGTCAGTCAGCAAAAAGTCCACACCTGCTTAACACCAAAACTTGTATTTTGATAATTTACAGCACTGTAATTAATTCCATCTGAAATTACTTTTGAAATTTCACCAATAAACCCATTTTAATACTTTTTTGGTCTACAGCTTTCCTTCTCATAAATTCATTAGACATTTCCTGCAAGTTCCAAGATACGATTAACTGGGAATACAATTACCAGATTTATAATTGGAAATGCAAGTTGTAGTCTCTTTGTTCTTGTGTTTCTTGTTAGTTTCTTGTGTTTAAATTCCAATACAGTTGTTATTTTCTGTTATAATCGCTTTGGTTTTATAATATTTCAAAGGAGCACAAAGGAATTGGCACTCAAAAGCTGTTAAAGATGGCCTGATGATGTTAGCAATTCTAGCCAGACCCAAAGAACTGGGTAGTGTACAAGGGTTCCCCTCTCCAAATCCCCCTTCTCTCTGTTTCCATGCTTTTTGACACAATTTGTCTCCCCACTTCATAGACTCACAGAATGGCTGAGTTGAAATGTACCTTTAAAGGTCCTTGCAAAGAGCAGGGACATCTTCAACTACATCACTTCTCCTCCTCCTTCCACCTGAACACCATGTGCTCTCTCCCATGATTTCCATCCGACCACCTCTTTTGAAGAACTATCAGTATGTAACTCTCTAAATTAAACTAAATAAAACTTTCATTTAATCAGTAGAAACCAACGACTAAAGGAGGAGTTGCTCCATTCAAAGAGGGCACAAACTGCAACACAGGATGGTCCATCTGTACATCACGAAACACTTTTATGGTGAGGATGACCAATCCCTGGTGGAAGTTGCCTAGACCCATTGTGGAGTATCTATGCTTGGGGATATTCAAAGGTCATCTGAACACAGCCCTGGGCAACTGGCTCTAAGTGGCCCTGCTTGAGCAGGGGGGCTGCACAGATGACCCTTGAAGTTCCTTTCAACCTCAGCCATTCTGTGGTTCTGTGAAAATGACACCAGCTGTAGTTACTGTATTAAATAACAATTGGAAGAGGAGGCCATTTTTGAAAGACTACAACTTCTTTGCCACCTTTGCTAAAGAACACAACTTTAGCTCAGTGCTGAGACATGTATGCCCAGGATCTACACTTAAAGCAGTTCTTCCACTTTGATTTATTTATTTATTTATTTATACTGTGCTCTGCACTACCATAGTTTTAAAAACATCCTCCTGAACATATGACACAGAATAATTACTACAAATATTTACTTTCAATCAGGAAACCTCAGAATAGGGTGCTTTACTAGTCATGTTCCTGACTGAAAAATTTATGATGACTCCACAATAAACTTGTAGTTACAAAACTACCTTCACAAAATTTTATTCATATTTACAGTCTCAGGATATCTGAAGCCAAAATGTATATTATATTTTTGCCATGTTCTTTTGTGCCTAATACTGTACAATGTCCTTTTATGTGTGTGTATATATATATATATATAAACATAAAAGTGCAAGCCAAGACAAAACTTCAGTGTTTGCATAACAACAATGGTAGTGGTAGCATCAAGAGCTCAGTCTTGTGCATACCAAGCAGACGTCTAGACAGTGCTCACATACCACTGGTAGGAACATGTATGTTAATATAATGACTCCAAAAAATGCACATTAATTTAAACACATTATACATTTTTAGGGATGACAGGGTAGCTTTGTCTTTCATTTTTTGATTTTTTTTGTTTAACTTGTAAATTTTCAGTAATTACCGATCACTTTTAATTACGTTTTAAAAATGTATTTTTATGCCTGATCACAGAGAGTGATCCTTTCCTAACAATTTTGGCTTCTGAGGCTTGGAAACATAGTCTTTCTCATAAATTCCTACAAAGTTGGATAGGGACATCATGTCAGACTAGACATCAAAAGACAGGAAGGCAGTAAATGTAGATACGTAGCATCTTGAAATTATAGTGATTCAAGAATGGGAAGAAAGCTTTCCTGGGAGGCAGGAAAGGAGGAAGGAAGATAACAAAAGGTGCTGTCACTTCACACAGTATATGCAGGTATAGGGGAAAGCTCACCACCACCATAAAACCAAAAGATACATCCTTGTGATTCAGAGATGAGCTTAGATATGGATGTCTGAAGACCCACCCATGATGTGGTGTGGAAGCACATAGAGGAAATCACTCAGTGACTATAAGTAAGGTTTTCCAGGTCATGTGCTACATCAAGCAATTAAATTCTCAAGGAAGAATTTGGGGAATGAAGGCATCAAGGTCAGCTATTGCAGAACTGCACATGAAAGTGCTTTCAGCAGGGGGAAACCTCTTCCATGTCCTTAATAACTTTGGAAGGTTCATTTCAATTAGATCGACACTTTCAATGATAGATAAATAGATTGATAGAGAGATATTATATGAAGGTCTTGACTTCAGTGATGCACAAATCCTCCAGGTCTATTTAACAAAGAGCTAAATCCTTATTGCCATCAACCGTAGATTTAATGATTACAGAAGAAATTAATCACATCACACACTGCCTCACTCTTCTTAGTGGATACCATACTAAGAGCCTATTTTCTTTCTTCTAGGTTTTTCTTCATGAAGATAAATCAGTAAGTAGGTATGTCTTGCTCCATCTGTGGTTGTAAGAACATCTACTCATCAGCAAAGACTTCAAAAAACCTATACCGTGTTTACTTCCTTTGCATGTCAGGAACTCTTATTATCAGATATTAAAAACTTAATTTTTTTATCACTTGAAGAAGTGGTTTACAAAGTCTGTAAAGATCAAACATTTTCTTTTACCCTAATAAACCTAATAAGTCACCAAGAGACAACACCTACTAGAGGTACTATAGCACTATTGAGTAATCCTAACTTCTTTCTACTGAGATGCCCAGGAAAGACTAGAACTTCATTGTCATGTAAGGCTGCCAAAGTATGATGAGACAAGTGTATTTATCCTCCAGTACAGGAGAAGCAGGAGTATGTTTACATCAATTGTATCTTTGTGAACTAAAAATTACAAAAATCCCCTTGGAGTGGTGGAGAAGCAGTCTGATTCAGCAGTGGCATGAAGTAAAACAATGCATCTTTTAGAAGGTGTACATTGCAAACACCCTGGCACATTCTACATAAGTTATACCAAATTTAATTGGAATTCATTCAACTTTTTTTTTTCACATTAACAACACAATTTTACCAACAGCAGAAAACACACAGAAAAATTTATATGTGTGCATATATATATTTTTTTTAAAAAAAACCTCAGAACATATTTTGTCTTTTATTTTGTGTTGACATTTTTTTGTTTTGAGTTTTCTTACCTTCTACTGCTCTCTTGAAGAAAACTTTACAGCTGCCACATGTAACCACCCCATAATGACATCCAGATGCCTCATCTCCACACACCAAACACACTTTGGAAGGTCTTGAAGATCCAGTTGATACACTTCTCAATGAAGAGCTGGAGTAAAAACAATCAAACAAAGCAGCTATGAATATTTCAAATCACACTGGCCATAATACAAAGTTCAATTAAGAATTTATAACAGGTATATTGCTCAAGGCACCTAACAATTAGGAAACCACAACTCTTTCTGGCAGTGCCTGGTTGGATACACGAATTGCTTTAATTAGTAAGTGCAACATTTTTATTGTCTGTTTTAAAACAACACCCATAATATATCAATGTTAATGTGAGAAGTTACCACAAGGGCAGTGGTAACTTATTGGTAGCAGATGATTAAAATTGTAAATAAACAACAAATAAACCAACCAACCGCTCTGGCAGCAACCTGGTAGCTATAAATTTTCTTTCTGTTTCTTTGTTTGAAACCTTCACAGCTGAGGAATAACCGTACAAAAACCTCAAAGGCCATTTTACAAAGTAACACAGCAAAGTGCACTCTCCTGTCCATATTTCTGCTTATCACTGCAGTGGTCCTTGAAATATTTCCAATATTTCTGTAATTTAACAGATTACTTCCTATAGAGTTTTGGAGCCTTTTTACTTTCTGCAAGCACAGAAAACCCTTCCATATGACTGTGAGTGCCAGAAAAGCAGCACTGGAGGTTCAGACCATCCTAAAGTTTTGCAGACTGACACACCTTGCAAACCCCGCTTCAATCATCTACTGCCTTCTTAAATGACAAGGCACTTCTGTGGTTGGCTCTTTTTAAGCCATAACTCTCCAACAGTAGCTTTAGGAAGTATTTTCCATTGGCACCCCTAAAAGACAGTGCTCTTCAAAAACAAGTCACATTTCACGATGCCGTGAGTTTCCTCCCTCCCCTCTTCCCCCAGGAACTGGAAATGCCACCCTAGTGTAATCAGCATGCTTGGAGAAACATGCCAGATCCTGAAGGAGATGAAAGCTTTGGATCCCTCCCATGTCTCCGTAGGGCTGGGGAGAGTCTCTCCTTCCACACAACCTCTCCTCCAGGTAAACATGACCTCTTACATTTCTTACACATTATCCCTCTGAACGCTGCCAAACAACTACAAAAACAACCCTGAAAGACACTGATGGGGAAATAATCGAGTAGTTCAAACTGCAAGTCACAGGCTATTTGTCCATCAGACATCAGGAAACACAGTGCACAAGTAGTCTTAATTCAAACATAAGACAACGAACTTGCTTAAGAAATTTCAAGTATGCACTCTTGCCTTTTTCCAAATTTCTAACTTCCTTTAAAGAGTTATACAAAGGTCAAGTGATTTATCCAGGGGGCACAGCTCGAATGTCACTCCAAATGAAGGAGCGCAACTCTCCAGGCCTACAGCTTTACTGTAACATCAAATCTAAATGTCTTTTTAAATGACAGTGTTCAGATGTTAATCAAAATGTTCCAAATAGTATTCCTGCTCTTGTCTGCTCGCTAGTCTCTTAGATTTACTAGTTTTAGTCCTTGTGCTATTTATACTTTCATTACATAACATCACACTACTTGATAATTGCTAGGTGATGGCATTAGCTCATCTGTTAGAGAGAAAGCCTCACCAAATTTATGTTAAAATAAGTTCTGAGAGCTCGAGTCACAGTCATACCTGTGCATGCTGCATTAATCTACCCTAGGGAAAGATAACTTCTTCAGGATTTGCCAAGGTTGTGCTGGTATTCAGCTCTGCTTTTGGATGTGTTTAGGCAAAGAACAGGATTTTCTCCCTCCAGCATGTTCCCTACTGCACGAAAAAAAATTAAGTTCTCATTAAACAAAATTCTTCAAAAGGTATCTGCTTTCTAGAGAAAATGTCAATAACCTGGAAAACTACCATTGAAAATTCTCTTTTTTCTTTTTTTCATTGCATATGTCAGTATTTTACTGAAGAAGGTAATATTTCCATTCTGACATAACACAAAAATGTCTCCAGGGATTTGTAATTTTGATGCTGCATGTTCCCATTTTTTCAAAAGACTAGCAAAAACGTTCCTAGTCTTTCCAGCCTGAAAAAGGTCAGTGTATTCTTTCCATATCTAAAAAAAAAAAAAAAAAAAAAGGTAATTTTGTTAGAGAGTTCTTCCTGTAGAGAAATGGAAGTTTCCAGGGTATCACAGCAGTGTGCATGATTTTTTATTTTTATACATATACGCACACACATGCTTCTCTATATATACATATTGCATATATATATAATTATGTATTATTTTTAGTTGAAAATAAATTGTCATGTAGGATTTGCACAAGGTGGGAGAGTCTTTTTTTAGATACAAGCTACCCTACAAAATTGCACTTACACGGAATTATTAGGTAAAAAAAGCCAGCAAAAAGACACATTGAGACACCAGTTCATCCATGACTATTATTAAATGCCTACGTAAGATGTAATCTACAGCATATTTTATACAGTGTTTCTCTAAACTAAAGACTTGAATGCAACTGAAAGGCAGAGGTAAAGTTTGAATACAAAGCATGTACTCAGCTACTCAGCCACATCATCACAACTTAACATTCTGGAATGAAATTCAATTAACTCATTCTTGTAATTAGAATAGCTTAAAACACAAATGAGGTATTGTCATTTAACAGGAGTATCCAACATGGAGCAGTTCTCAAATACTTCATTGCAAAGAAATATTTATATTAGCTATTGGTACTTAAATCTCCTCCACCTTGTGCCAGCTCTAGATATGATTGTGTTCTAATGAATAATGTTTGGATTGTTTTTAAACTCTCTCATGTTCTCTTTCACCCATGCTATACCTGAGCATTTGCCAACTCAAAATGTTGTTATAGTACCTCATACAAAGGTAGAGTGGTGTTTGTACATACCTGCAAATAATAACAGCCTGAGCACAAAAACATGCTCAAATCACACGGCTAAACCTCAGGTTAAGTCATTCTCTCCATGGAAGCTTTTATTTCTCAACAAGGCAAACATGGATAGTTATACTTTTTCCTCCTAAATCTCTCTTGGTTCAGGCTGTCATCCCTTTCTTAGTGACTTTGACCACTGTGAACAAGACCTGCATCAAGATCTGAGTCGTGATCAAGCCTTTATTTCAAGGCCAGACATCCAGTGTTTATGACACAGAATGACACTTTACTTTTTCATTACTTTTATTAAACCAATTCTTTCATTAATCATTTTAGCTCTGTATTCTATAGTATGTACAGGCAGAAAACCTACACTAAACCCCTCACACTGAAAGTGCTTTTCATGCATGCTCCAAGTTAAATATTTCCCTTTGCATTAATTTTCTACAGCAACATGCCATGAATTTTTATCAAGTAATCCTAATGTAAACTGGCATTTGGGGAAAGTTACAGGCAGGTAACACTTAATAAGCAAAAAACTCATTGTTAAATTCAGTTGACTGTAGCAGAGATATCTCCATTAATTTAATTTTAGCTGTTTTTCTGGAGTTCAGTTTGATTTTTTGGCTCCAGATGAAAAGTTTAGTTACAATAATCAAAGTTACTTAAGTAATTGAGTCATTCTCTGTTTTGAAATATACAAGAGTTGGTCCATATAAGAAACAATACCATAAAAAAGATTAAAACTTTACAATTGATTCCCTGGAGATTAATTAGCCTATTGCCAAATAGCTATTTGAATGACATGCTAAATCTAATGGCATCTGTGGGCCACAGCAGGTTTGAGTCTTAAAACTTAGATCAAGTGAAAACACTGTATTTACACATTTGCCTGAAATCAAATTAGTGCCTAAAACATATTGCTCTGATATTTAACAGGAGATTGTAAAATTTTCACACAATGGACTTTTGTTGACCCAGAACATTCCTGTGGGTGGCAAGCTACTCTCAATATAAACTCCTAACGGAAAACACAAGAAATAGAAAATAGTGCCACAGAGTTGGCTACTCATCTCCACTTTCAGAAGCCAGTGGTTTCCATAGTTTGATTAGATAATATTACTTTCATGCCTCTCTCATTATTTCCAATACAAAGAAAAAAATAAGCAAACACATACACGCACTCCCCTACACACACAAACGCTGCAGGATTCAAACACAGGAGATCTAATACAGTATACATATTTTATCACAATGCTTTTACAGCCAAGGGCAGCATGGACCAGTTTAACAATGCCAAATGTATCTTCTAAATGATTTGTAAAATGGTTGCTTAGATGGCTCCACTAACATTCGTCACGTTGCGGGGTATGTGATTAAGAATAAGCCTGATTTATTATCCTCAGCAGTGCAAATGCTGGCAGTTAAATGCTGACCTTGACTAGCCATTGCCATCAAGCCCATTTGTGTGTCTGAGAGTTGGCTTTAGTAATAGTTATATGGAGAATTAATTAGAAATAACAGATTTTGTAAAGAAGAGTCAATAAACCCACAGATAATCCAGCATTTTAAAAGCTGATTATATAGGTTATTATGCTTTTCAAACCAGATGTCAGACAGGAGCACAGTTTAAACAAATGATGCCTCTCTGATGATAAAACAAAGCACTCCAAAGAAGCATAAGCCACAATATGAATTCCAAACTCATTTGTTCCAAGCACTTTTATTATTATGAGATCTAGATGAGTCCTTTTTAATTCCACGTCATTGACTTTTCTTTTTCATATTGAAATTCTCTGGCAGTAAAACAAACAGAAAGAACCTGGGTACACCTCGATAAATAAAGTGATGGAAAAACAAAGGAAAAAAGAAGGTGAGATCATCAAATCATATTTTTACCACAGGAAAAAAAAGCCCCAACTTCTAAGAGGAAGAATAGTTAAGATATTCAAGATGCAAAGGCTGCCTGCAGCTTACTTCTACCTGCTCACCTCATTCCTGAAGGGGCGTAACCTCCAGCAAGAGTCATCTTCTACTGGGGACTGGCACACAAAAACATGATAGTTAACTTTGCACACAAAAATCCTGAAACTAACCTCCCTGTGGCCCAAAACAAGAGCTGTGTATTTCAAATGGTATTTCACAACCAGGATGTGGTTGGTCTGGCTGAGCACACAGACCAGAGCCTGGGCCCACCTCTCCCACGCGAGGAGGTTTGGACGGTCAGGAGGCGGCCAAGAGTTGACCAAGAGCCACCCACCAAGAGCTGTAGAGCTGGTTGTGCTGCTGCAGGAGCACACTCACATGGCCTGGCCTTCACCAACCTCCATGCAGAAGGCCAGTCAATCATGCCCAAGGAGACAAGAAACTCCCACTATGAACAACAATACAGCTACTTGCCACCTGGCACTAAAATCAAGACACTGATTACGAAGGTAATGCTACACCAGAAATATACTCTTTTCCCCCTCCAAATAGTTCCCTGAATTCTTTCTTGGTTCCACAGATAATCTTTATGTCCTTAAGTGCTTCCTTCTGACTGGTCAGTTCTTTTAGCAGCTCTTAAGTACCTTTCTTTCTTTAACTCCTCAACAACTCAGCTATCAGAGTAGACAGCACAACCATCTCCTCTTCACATTACCTCTGTTATTCTTGTGCACATTCACATAGAAACAGTAATTTCATTGCCCAAGATAACTCTCCTAGTCATTTGCAAAATGTTATACTGGTCAAAAGATGTCCAACAGATTACTTGACCACTACACAACGATGTTAGTCACAGCCTCCACCAGTGCCTTTCATCATCTCCCATATTTTGCTACATGCTGCTCATTTTAACTGTCAATACTAACGTTTGGCCAGTATCAGTTTCTGCTTGTGTAACACAAATTTTTAAAAAGCTTCACTGCAGGAAGGCATCCTGGCTCTCTCCTATAAGTACTTGAATAAAGCAGATTAGCAGACTGGAAAATGCTATTTCTTAAATGTCAGAGTATATAAACCAATCTTCTTGTCAGCAGACCAAGAAAGCAGAGAGAAGTGAAAATGTGCAGAGATGAAACGACCAGATTTTTGGAGGGGAAGGCAGTCACGTGGGACCTCCTGAACACTGAGCTAAGGAAGAACCACTGGAACCAAACCACCCCTGAGCTTCAGCAGCAACGCTCCTGTGTGCTGGAGGAGCAACATTTACCCTTCGAAGTTTGGCAAACTGCTAAATAACCTAGCTGCAAATAATGCTGTCTGAGTTTCTCAGGGCCTACAGAGATGAAGACAGAGATTATAAAAGCAATACAGAAATTATGTTTCCTTGCATAAAACAATAGGACTCTTATGGCCACTACCAACCCTTAAACCCTCAACCTTAAAAAGAAAGGCTAAAATTATTGGTTTTAAGAGTAAACATTAAAACAAACAAACAAACAAAAAGTTTTAAACTCAAACTTTGAACAAGGTTTAAATATTTTAGGAAAGCTAACTATGTACTTTAGTGCATATTATGGATGATAGTTGCCAAGCATAACATCTGAATCAGTGCACATTTGCTCTGACATCTGGAGTACTGTATCAGTCCATAAGTAACATAAGTGGTTAGGGAAAGAATTAATTACTCCTTTAATGTCTTCTCTCCACTAGAATAACACAAATAACAAAAATATGAATTGAAAATACATTTCCAATGTAAAATATTCAGAAAATTCAATTAAGGACACAAAAATTTACCTAGAAAATAGCATCTTCTTGTGTTATAAATCAATTATTTTTGAAATGTCCCAAACTTCAGGATCCTGAAGCTCATACTTAGATTATCATTTGCTCACCTTTGTTTTGTTTCAGCTAATGATGAACTAACCCCTGCATTCCACTATTACCCACTGTAATTTAAAAAATGGACCACTGTCTCACCAAGATAAACTTATTTTGCCAGTTACAACTTTGAGGGTATATTTCAAGGAAATTAAAATGCAAACAAACAAACAAACAAACAAACCCAACCCAACAACAACAAAGAGAAAATTCAGCAGCTGTGATATTACATTTAATCTTAAGGAAATGCTTAGTATGATGGAACATGTAGGAATCAGAGAGGAAAGTGCATTTAGTTAAGAAAAAGCAAACTGAGAACTTGGATGGTTTCTTTCCTCAGCAACTCCAGCTTTCACATTAAGTTACTTTATTTAGCAATGCCTAAGGGTCATACACCACCTTTCATACCTGGATCTTAATTATGATAACAAGCAAACTCTGACGTGCACTAATAGAAAAGGCTCCAACCTTTCTCTCAAGCCCCAGCAAACATAAAAAGATGCACTTAGGATTTTAAAAAAGCATTTAAATTCAAATGTTTATTTGGCAAATAGAAGCTGATGGGTTCTGTGCTGTAGTCACCAATGAACAGGTTCCTGTATTTAGTTTAACCTTAAGGCATATGTTGATTTTACAAAATGAAGCAAGTGTGCTATGCCCCTTCAGTTCCCATTTACCTTAGTGGATGCTGACAGGACCCAGCATTTTCCTCCATCCAGCTGTAAACCTTGACTTTTCCTTGACCTTCTCTCCTGAAATCTTTTGGTAGCAACTATAGCTGGCTATCCAAATTTTACCTCCAAATAATCTGTTGACTACAGAAAAATATAAATTTAAGCATAAACAAAAGTGTGTTGTGGTGGACTGAAACTGAAGAGCACTTATCTCCCAGGGAAATAAATCTAATTTTTACCCACTGATTTACTAATCAGAGAAGTATAACATCCTCCTACTGTTCCTCTGCAATGCTCTTTTCTAACTACTCTCACAAGGTACAAAGCCACAACTGCCCCAGGGAAATAAAATTTACTTGCTCTGCAGGTTTTTTAGTACATAAATATAGTTATCTATTGAAATGGAATGGTTAACCTAGATGGGGAGTTTCCAATCAGGAATAAGCCTTCAGCTTTGGAAGCCAGAGAATACCAGTAAGCCTCACAGTGCATTTGCTCTAACTTTTCATATTTCGTCCACTTATAGAATTAGTGCAGTTTAAATGCATGCAATGTTGGTGTTTGTGGTGCTGATTATAAACTGCTATGTATAGCAAGATAAGGCAGGAACAGTTTATCTGGAAAATTATCTAGTTAATTATTGAAAGTCTACTTGAGGGAGGGGCAGGGAGTACATTAACTCTTTCTTTTCCTGCACCTGCCCACCTGCCACAAATAAAAGGAGACAAACAGCTTTGAAAAATTCAATTTTTCATAGCACCATCCCATTTTTCACCATTGGCAAATATGTGAACCAGTATGCATCCTGGTAACTCTCTCAGGAGAGCACAGTAGCGTTTACCCGGTGAGTCTGCTGCTTTATCACTCAGCAATATTTTGAGCTGCATTAAGTGTAAGTGAGGTTCACCTGCTGGATGGGGGCACCAGTGGGAAATCATTACCATGAGGAGATAGAGGCAAGACAAGACCATGTGACTATATTGCTCTGCTACTGAAGACTTCTAAGACAAAGAAATATCGAACAAGCAAGGAAGAAGAAAAATATACATAGAAGACATAGTAGCAGAGAGATGCTAATAAGAGCATATCTTTAAAAAGCCTCCTAATTTCAAATGAAAGCTCACTACTTTTTTTCAAGTTCTTCCCTCAGAGTCTAAACAAGCAACTCCTAAAAATACCTTCCTTTGCTTGAAGGTTTATTTTATGAAACCCTTAATACAGCAACCTGAAATGACATCCATGACCAGAGTATTGACCATTAATGACCTTAATAAATGTCATTCTGTTGCAGAGACAAAAATCTACCTGGTACATTGGGCAAGGGCTTTGCCCCAAAAGTCCTAAAAGAATACCTATATTAAAGATATTAGTTTATAACAGAAGCAGTTTGGTCCAGTTGGACATACTTTCCTATTACAAAATGTTTGTTTTAACTTTTGAGTGGATGATCTGCTTCCAGAGAAAGTCACCACACGATTAATGCCCTAACCACACAATATAAAAAGTTTACAAGAGTTCCGTAATCAAATAATTTTTTAAAAAAATTAAATTATTTCATAATAGCAAAAAAAGTAAACTGAACTGCCATCCATGGTCTACTGGGGATTAAAATACCACAATAGAAAAACTTCCAGAGCAACCATGAAACCATAGGGAAAAAACACACCAAGGCACAAAAAAAAGGTTACCATGGGAACAAAGGCTATTTTCCAACTTGTCACATAATAGCCCCAGTATGGAAGACCTTTACTCATAAGAGCAATCCCACAGGCTTAGAAAGGCAACATGTATAATTATTACTTGAGCTGAAAGAATCTAATGGGAGGATGGCATGGGGGGTTTGGCCTTTCAGCTCCCTTATGCCCCCCATCCAACAAGACAAAATTAGTATGGATGTTGAAAGCGCATTAGCATTATTGTACCAGCGCCTGCTACATTACAATACCACATACGAACCGAAAATAGAAGTAGGAAAGTCTGCAAAACCTAAACTTTATAAACAGGAGGCAGGGAAAAAAGAAAGGCAATAGACAGCTCACAGTATTATATAGTACGAGTTACCAACACAGAACTGAGTAATAGGACTGGAGCATATAAGCTTTTCAGGGAAATTCCTGACATGAACAGACTTAAGTATCTTGCAACATGCAGGGAGTTTTGTCTATATTTGTAAAAGGAAGGTTGGAAAAAGAAATAATCTGCCGAAGATGATCTCACCAATCAAAAAGTAATAATTCTTAATAAGGTTAAGCACAGAGCTTACATTTTTTACTGGAAGTTTCCAGCTTGGCACTTGTTTCAGATGATACAGTAAGAGACAAACCCCAATTTTACCACCATCTCTGATTAACAGATATTTTAAAAGACAAATAGTCACATTATTTTGAAACATCTTCTGTCACTTCTAAAACCTCTATCTGAAATAATGAAGGCTTCATTTTCGCTAAGATTTTTCCATTTTTAAGAAATTCAACCTGTTCATGGCATTTTAATGCATACAACTATCACTTGATACAAGAAATAAGACAACTCCTGCAGCTCTAGGTACACAGATACTGAGGTAGTTTGGAAATTTGTCTTTTCCACCTTCCTGGTCCCACAGCCCAAACCAAATATCCTCCTAAAACTATAAGGTAGAAAAGCCAGAGCAATTTCCACTTCTGTCTCCATTACTGTTCCCCTCTTGTTCCCCTAATGAGCTTTTGCTACCTTTAGACAGTGTAATAAAAAACAGTCATGATGTTTGGGGAACCTGCAAGATTATTGTGAGCAGGATACAACCTTAAGCAGGCAAATAGATGTGGGACTCATATCCATCAGCTTCTGGAATAAGGAGAAAAAGCAAAGAAAGAAAAATGGAATAGGAATGGGTATTCTGGCAGACCTTCACGTGGCCTATCTCTGCGAGTGGTGAAGCTGGTCGTAGTGCAGCAATCCTTCATTTTTCTGACTGTGGCTTCTTTGCTTGGCCAATTACATCTCCAGTGGCCTCTGCCTGTGCCTACTGTAAACACAATCTAGCCTTCAGGCACACACGTGACTCTTGGGAATGGTATTGTGCAGGGCTAAAGGTCCCTTCCAACTCAGCATATTCTGTGATTCCCTTCCCAGTCTCTCTGGCTCTCACGATGCTTACAAACAGGATGCAATTGGACTTCCTCCAATAATAATAATCCCAATCCAACCTGTGAATTTTGTCACAGGTGAAACAGCCTTCTTGGGCTTCGTATCTGCTTTTAAAAATTGTGATTAGCAGAGGACATGGCAAGCAGCAGCTCCAGTTCAGGCAGCGACATCACTTCTCACTTGTGCCACCTCTACTACATAAAGTGTCAATTTGCAGAGATTCTTACTCTTCTATTTACACCAAGGTACAGTCAATCCTGTTCCTGGTGATATTGTTGATTACCACATTTATTTGGACACTTCAAGTTCCCCCATTTTCCCCTGCCTCTAGTTTATGTGGAGGGTCAGGAAGTACAGGCCAAAAGAGGGGTACATTAATGAGTATCCAACAGCCCCATTTCCCATCCTATTCTTGTAGATGCAATGCAGATATTCTTTCCATCCTTCTTCTTAACTTAGAAACTCAGGTAAGCTGAACGATGAGAAGAGAGATGCAAGCCACTCATCATTGTGGTGCCTTCCTCTCTTCACTTTCTTGCCAAAGAGCTTGTTTTGAAATGGACACACAGAAAAAGACTCTTTAGACTAATCATCTCCAGTTAGAAAGACACTTGCATCCACAAGAGCAATCAGGAAGACAGTATTGCCAGAGCATCTGATCTCACACTCCAGCACACACATAACCTCCAAATGCACCAACAGTACTTATGCTGTACAGCCTTAAGAGCGATTCACAATTTTTAATTTCACATAACCCTTCTATTTGGGTATAATTATACCTATTTTAGACACCTGGAGACCATGACAGAGGAATGGTTCAGGTCATAAACCAAAACAGCACTAGATCCAAAATGCAGTTGTTCAGAGTTCACTATGGAAGTGGAGAATTGCACATGGGAGAAACAGTTTTAGAAACTAGATGCACAGTTAACATTCAAGAATCCCTTTTAAAATCCACAGTATTACATAATAGGAAAACTCTGTTCCTGTTAACTAAATAAAAATTCTATTGATAGCTTGTAGAAGTGGAAGGTAAACTCAACTGCACATGTTTTTAAAATATTCTAAACCCCAAGTCCTTTCAACTCCTCTTTCCCTATTTTCACAGCAAGCGTAACTGCTGACATGTAATACAGCTATACTGTAATGAATAACTATAAATTTTAACTTTTAAATCAATTAAAATACTCCTCCATTATATGTCAGAGTGACAAGTAATAGCCTGCTGAGTGCCATGGAAAATTTTGGTCAAATAGCAGACAAGGGCTGCAATCACTGACTGATACTTAGAGCAAAGGCTTTTGGTAATTCTCCCACAAGCAATCACAATTGCTGACAAAGTTCAAATTTGTCTTGACAGGATTGTCAAGGCAAACTAGAAACGTTCACAATTGCAAGTCAAAGAATTCATTTTTATTCAGCTGAAATTCACTCTACTGCTCACATACTAATGATATACAGTGCTGTACCTACCACTCTCTCTGGCTGAATAGCCAAAATCCATATAGCAAAAACTAAAGGAAAATGGGAACACTAAGCAAAATACCGACTAGGAAAGTTATGTTCTACAACTAACACAGCCCCAGTTCATCTCCCAAATCCTCTGCTACATACTGTCAAAATTCTCTTGCAATATATAGCAGGCCTTGATTTTGGAAGGCAGCTTGAATTTAACTTCAGTGGGAATAAGAGCTGGTACAATAATTAAAAACACCACCATTCCTCCCATTTCAGGAAAAGGATGTTTAACTGTTTATGCGCAAAAGCACATTACTGTAGAGGCAAACTGGCAGTTAAGTGTGCATAATTATGTGCTTATGCATAAATTTACACAATTTATATAGAAATCAAGGTGTATAGCAGGGTGAGTAAACATTATTACTTGCTAAACCATCACCCCCCAGAACTCATTTATGCAGCCTGAGGCACAGACTTTCAATCTCATTTAGTAAGGACCACAATATTTACATTTATTGTTGTACCACAAATATTACTCACTGACACAACAGGTCCCACACGGAGCGCAATTAAAACCGAAGAGAAAGAACCTGATGCCATACACTCTTTGCTTCATTAACTAATTTCACAGAACCCCTGAATGGACTGGGTTGGAAAGGACCTTAAAGATCATCTAGTGCCAACCTCCCCGGCATGGGCAAGGAGACACCTTCCATTCGACCAGGTTGCTCAAAGCCACATTCAACCTGGCTTTGAATTTCTGCCTATTCTAAAACAATCTGCTTCTTTTTCCCTCCTGTAGCCATCAAAATTATTTCTGCTAAAAACAGGTGTGCAATACGCAGAATAAGCACTTGGGGAAGAAAAAAGATGACTCAACGAAGAGTAAGCTTTGAGCACCCACAGTTTCAAATGCTGCAGCAATTACAGTGTAACTTCATTTTATTACATGGCTGGAGGGTCCAAGAAGTCCCCACCATCCCCACTTGCACACCTTCAGGCTTTAGACAACTTCATTCCATGCAACTCTTGGCATGGAAGCCCACCCCTGTCACAAAGCAGTAAGAGACCTACAACTTCTTACTTCCATATTTGCTTTCTGCATTCTCCAATAATATACACAAAATAAAGCAGGTGCTGAGCTACAAAGTATATGAAGAAAATGGTTTTGCAATTTTTAAAAATTATTAAGTTCTAATTCAGGAGCAGGAATAATGAAACCTTGTTTCCTTAGTCTTTCTCCTTCCTGCCTGCAACGTTTAATAGGACAAAAATGCTAACTAGCCCCTTTCCTTTAGTGGGGCCACTAATTGGGTGCCTCTCCTCCTTCCAGTCACTTCTTTTAATGGAACTGGTAAGAGATAACAGCTAAAACTGAATAGCTGTAATAGCTACCCACTGTCAAATGTAGTTGAAGTTGGCTGACATTCAAAACTTATTAGGCGGGAACACACAGACAGCTCAGTTACATAAAAATCTCCTTAGGCTCTGTCTGGAGTTCTGCTGGACTTGCTACCAGAAAGCAGCTGTTTGCAGCACGTTATCAGTTATAGATACTCACTGGATTCACCTATTTTTGTTTGTTTTCCTCAAGTAAAGTGTTCTAGTTTTGCACATACCTATAGGTGTCTGGTTACTGAATTTCCAAAAGCTTGCCTGCAGTGGACAGTATCACTGTCTTTTGTGTGGTTTTGCACTCCAAATGTGGACTTCCCTTGAACACATCCTAGCAATATTTCCTGGGCTTGCCTCAGAGCCATTCTGATTTTAATGAGCTCATAGAAAGCGGCTTCAGGCAACACACTGTCCATCCCCTTCTTCGAAAATCTGTGCTCCTGTATCTACAGAAACAGTGTTTCTAAGCTATTCGAAAACACATGTAAGAACTTGACACCTAAAATCTTTTCCAGGCTTTTTACACCAGGAAGGACTCAAAGACAGTCCAAGAAGAACCCGCTAATGCTTGGAAGAAACAAGGCTGTTATCCAAATTTCACAGTCACACAGAGGAATGTTAATAAAAGTAAATGCATACCAAGCACTTGTTTGAAGTTCAACGCTTCTTTCATTCCAGAAACACTGCTTTAATCTCGCAAATGCTGCTCTGCCTTTTGTTATCCCCTTTCGTGACTGTGTTGTCAAGCACAGCACTCAGGCAAACTTGCTGCAGGAGGAGCAGAAATCGCCTACAAATGTCAAGCCTACACCACCAACATGAGTAGTGTCTTCTAGCAGAGCGAGGTTGAGGCAGGACCTCAAGTTTTCAACACAATAATACCCAGGCCAAGCTGTTTGGCAGGATAATCTGGAGTGTCAGTCCCTCCTGCTCTCCAGCATTTGGGAACCAACTGCAGTTGCTGGTATGGAGTGGGCTGCAGGTTATCAGCTGCACAACATTGGTTTGATGCAAAACCGCTTGAAGTTGAAAATTCCAAGAACCCTGTGACACAGAAGGCAGTTTCACCTATCACAGTCACCAAACATGTCAAGAAGCAGCCCTGCCTACAAGACACCAAGGCAGATCAGGGCAGGGAAAAAGCCCCGTGCCTTTCTGACGGAGGAAAGCTGTGATGTTCTGGTCTGACAATGTACTCGCCAGAGCTGCCAATTCAAGAGCTTGCCCAAACAGCTGAATTTTACCGAATCCTAAAGAAACCCTTGAGATTGATGGTGTTACAGGCCTTGGTTTACTTGACAAAGAAAACGTACAGGCCTTTATTCTCAGATTTTCTAAGATTTCCTCAGCTGAAAAATTGCATTAGCTCTTCCTCAATCAAAACAAACCTCCAGTCTGCTGACAACTATTCCAGTAAAGGTAGAAGTTTCTTTTTCCTGCATGAAGTGAATGATGACACCATTTTCCAAAGCACGAGCTCTACTCTTTTTGTAGAGTTGAATCTCTCCACCCTGAGCTCCTGAGGAATCATCTTCTCGTTCCTGATGCCTGCAGACAGTTGTGCTTTTGTCAGGCCAGGTGGTGCTCTCTGGCCAGCTACTCCGGCAGAATTACCACAAGCACCTGCTGCCCTTCTCTACAGTATTTACAGGACAGACAGAAGAGTCCGTGCTATTTTGCTGCCTGCTGTTCTTGGCTGGGTAGGTCAGAAAACTTTGTTTAATATTTCATTAGAGATGCTAGATAGAAATTTTAATAAATTGGTGCACTCCATTGATTTGGCATTTCCTTGTAGCTGGCTCGCAGTGTTTGATCATTTTAATTATGGACCAATGCAACACCACTGAATTTACAGCCATAGATTAGTTTTTAGCAGCCGCAGAACTTCAAGTCTGTTCTTATGCCTTTTCTGCCATTATAGTTACATCTTAAACCAACGGCAAACCTCCCCTGCCCTTGTTTTTCACAGGAATTGCACATGCAACCACAACAAATCATGGTGGCCACTGAGAAAGCAGAGTTGGTAAGCTTTTACCAGGCAGCCATAGGCTGCCTGTGATCACTATGAAAAGCTCCTTAGAAACACTGGTCCCACCTGGTAGCAGAAGGTGGGACCAGTGTTTAACTACATTAAAATTCAGGAAAAGAACAGAATAAAAGTGGTTTTCATAAATGTTGTAGATACTGCTAAAAGCACAACCCCCAAATAATGCAACTGGCTGTGCTCCTAAAGGCATTTATTAACTATTTTAAAGTTACTATGGTTGCATGAAAAGAAAAAAAGCACCCTACAAACTATGGTATGAAGAGAGTCTAAGTCTATGAATGAATATTGATAAACTGCTGATCATGATGCGCCATAATTATTCTTAGAGCATGAGGTCACAATCCTAAATTATGAAACTGCTGAAATAATATTTTTTTGAAGTTTCATCTTTCCCTTATGCATAAAAATCTCTGCTAAGCCTGCAAAATCTTGACCTCAAATTTAAGGACATTATGCTACTTTAATAAATTATATAGAAGGCTTTACTTGTGATCAAGAAAATATTAAGTCTTGGGTTATTATACTCTACATTGTTTCTTTACTCATTAAACCTGAAGAGCTTACATTAAAAATACAGTAATTCAATTCACTGACATATTATTAACAAAACATGATATACATATTTAAATTCCAATGCTGTGAAGGAGATGACAGGGATAAACTAAATAGCTGAAATCCAGATGATATAAAAGAAACTCAAAATCTTATCTGTAAAGAAAGGGCTTTAACATTTTAACTTAGTCCAAATTTATTTTAATGGGCATTATGTCACGAAAAAAAAGTTTACAGAAAAAATATGTATTACTTTGGATATTGTTGTCTTAAGCAAATACACTTCAGCTCTATACTTAATTAGAATTAGATGGCAACTTTTGTTAGTGTCTCCTATTCCTCTTCAAAATTTGATATATTTTTGCTGTTCCTGATAAGGTTACAGTGGCCTGTATACATGATTGAGAAGTTACCCACCAAGACTGTTACTCAAGTGCACAAGTACAGTCATCATCCCAATTAACTATTTATGAGCTGTTCCACTGCTCTAGAAAAAGTGCACTGCTACCAGAAAAAAACTGCTCATTAGAAAGCAGCCTGTTAAGGTATTTTTAAATATAACAATGCAATTTCAGTAGACACATGCACATTATTTTTTAAGGAGAAGAGGAACCGAAGCATTTTACTCTGGAGCTGAGTGGTTTAAAATTTTAATGAAGAAAGGATTTAAGACTGTATTATAGGAAAAAATGTCTCACTGACAGAAATGTAGTTAAGATAGTCCTGCAGATCTTTCCATCTCTTACTTCTGTGCCCTTTTACCCTAGGCACGCATATGCTTCCACTGAGTCTGAAGACTGGCAGGGAAGCAGGGACTGAGTGCTACTTCCAGGTGGCTTCTCCTATAAGGGAATCTCTGCCACAGCTTCCCTTCACATCCTCAACACTACTGGAAATAACTCTGCACTCCTAAGCTGAAACTCCTCCTCTATCAAACGGAAAAAATTTTAAATTATTTAAGTGAAGAAGTGGCAAAATTATTCTCTCTTGATTATGCTAAGCAGAGGGGGGCGGGGAAAGAGGGGGAGAATGAGGCAATATGGCAAACCTGTCCTGGTCAATCAACTCTATCAACCAGCGAGTTGCTAAACTCTTGAGAGTGCTCTGAGGTGCTCTGGTTATTACTGATAATACAGAAAGATTATATACATCACTTCTATATTACTGCACTCCTTAAGTCTTTTGAGAAATTTACACATGTAAAGCAATCAGTAATACTTGAAGCTGTGCCCTTCATTACCAGTTTTCTGCAATTTCCTTATTAAAAGTACCCAAGAAGCCATCTTATTTGATATTCTACCAGGTTTGGACAAAATACAAAAAAAATTTCATAACTTAATTACCAGATCGATGAGTGACACTAGAGCACGACCTGTCAAGTTGTTACTGAACATCACATCACCTTTTAAATTACTGTCTACCCAGTTGTTTCAAACACATGTAGTTTTCTTAGTCTAAATGAGCTTGTTGCTTAAAATACTCCTGCATCCCACACATTTGTTCCTGGAAAATAAGATGATGGAGCCCATCAGAAACACCGTCTGGCATGTTTACCTGTCTCAAGCTCTCACATTATTTTGCAGCATCCTCCCCTGCTGTGAATTTATCAGAATAACATTTTCCTGCAACAAAGCATGCAAATAACCATCATCTGTGTGAGGACACACTATTCAAAAATGTCATAAATGAAAAACCTTGTTGTAAATTGTTAACACTTCATTGTTAACTTGCTGCTCACACTTGATCTTAACATTTACCCACCCACATGTCCAGATCTCCAAGGATGACTCTAGGGATCCAACACCTCATGAGCTTACTTATGTACATTAAGGTTGACAGTCCAACAGCCTTTCTTTCCCTCTTTGTCTTCCACCTCTCTTCGCCTCTTCGCTACGTCCTCATAAACAATACCACGTAAAAATAAAATTATATGCAAGACTAACAATGGGCAACGGTGAGACTTAGCCCAGCAACAGAGTCAAAGTATGACATTTACAGCTGCTGCATGCTGCTAACTCCAGTCCTGTTAGGGCCAGCTTCAAAACTGCCTCAGATCAGATACAGAAACAAAATTCTGAGCTGCTCCAGAGTTTTGTTACAGTTCCCTGCCAGCCTCCAGATGGGAGCTAACAGAGCAGAGGACAAATGACATGCATGATCCTCCCACACCACAGACCTCCTTAATTCTCTACAAGGAATGCATACAAAATACAGTATAGGTCATACAGATACCACCTTAAAAGAATAAAATAATAATAAAAAAATTTGCTCTCTCCTGGTTTTCCCAGTAAGACAAAACTAGTGTTGAGTTCTGTGATCAGTTCCTTAATGTACAACCATATAGTTTATTTATACCCCTATTCCCTTCCTATATTTTTTAATAACCTTCTAGCTTTTTGTCTTTCAGCTGAAGGCAATCTCTTCACATTTTATGCATAATGGAGCCAAAACGGATGTCAGTGTTTAACAATGATTCCCTTAAATTTCCTGGATGAAGAGAGGGAAAATTTAGGGAAGAAAGAAATTAAGGAGTATATTTGGTCCTATCTCTTACCATTTTACCACAATATGAAGGGAAGGAGGGGGGAGATAAGTCTAATTTAGTGGTCTAAATGATATATCGGAAGCTCCACATGCTTCCAAGGCTACTTCTAAAGAAAGTTTTACGCTTATGCAAGTCTGTTCATGGAAACGTACCATATGCTTATAATCATTTATCCTTTATACAATGCATACTTCATGAAATTTGTATGGTCTTCTTTTTTTTTTCCTTCCCTAACAGTGAGATTCACAGATCTGAAAGGATGCTAAATACTAAATCTGTAAAAGTTCACGACAGTCCATGGCAAAACTCCATTTTACTTTGGATTAAATATACTTGGTGACATTCCAAACGAGCCCGTCAATACGTGCACAAAACAGGACTACTGGTTCCCCAGGAGAGAGATATCACTTGTTTGCTCTGTGTGTGCTCTATGAAGACATCTGTGTATAAATTGACAAGGATGCTATCTTGATATGCAGAATACTTCTGCAAGTGCTAGAAGTTGAATGTGTCTGTTCAACTGAGAAAGGGGTTGAATGTCCCATTCAAGAGTTACAAGCACTAACTGTAATTCTGTACAACTTTTTCTGAAAACTTATGTATGGACTGAAACAGGTAAGAAAGCCCTTCTCTCCACTGGATGTTTACTCCTTTTATAGCTAATATTCCAATTATTTGAGGAGACTTGACAGATTGCAAATAATTCTTTGCTCTCTTTTCATCTCCCTATTATGGCTAGAGATGAAGTCACAAAATCTTTTAAAACTTTTCACCAGTATTTGGTCAGTATCTTTTAATTATTTTAGATTGAACTACCTCTTCTGCAGTGTTATAGCATAATTTAAGCATTCAACTTCAATCTGTTAAGTAGACTAGAAGAGTTACATATACTTCTCACTTCTAAGCTTTCAGTTTAAGAGTTTTCCCCTTGTGACTGCCTTAGTTTGTATTCCCTTCCTTATTTCCTCAAGCTTTTCTCTCAAGATTCAGACATTTTCCTCTACACTTTAGCATGCTAAACACATCTTTGGGTAGGATTTAAAGGGCTCAGATGTCAGGTATGTAAACTATTTTTCCTTTAAGAGCAGAATTGGCACATTATGCTATTTCAAAGATAAGTGTATTTGAGGCAGAAACTCGCCTTCAAGTTTTATTTTCTTTTATCAGCAACAACATCTTGAAAATCCTGGCTACGGTGAAATAAGAAATGTTGTATTCATTGACCTTTTTGCTAAGGTGTGTCATCATTAAATTTGAATATACTGCACTACCTGTTCATATACAGTTTCCCAGGTTTCTTCTGGATATTTTCATATAAATACAAAACTCGGAGCTACTCTTTCCTCTTCCCAAGTCAGAAATCATATATGCAATGCCTGCACTAACGTAAAAAACTGTCTTTGGCATTTGTGGTTGCCTGCTGAAGATTACTTTTGTGTATAACCCAAAGCATTTTATCCCAGACCTTTATTCAAACTAAAGTGACTGTGCCATCATCCATAATTCAGAGGCAGCACCTGTTGGGTTTGTACTAACAACCTGATACTTAAGTAAACTGTTTGGAGCCGGGGTCGGCAAAAATATCCTGTACTTGCAAATCCTATGCTGAAAGAGCTGAGATTGGTTTCAGTAAGTAATGCCAATATCTTCAGTTAAAAAAAAAAAAAAAGGATAATGAGTAGGACAACCTCCAGGCAAGACGTTCAAAATTTATAAGAAATCAAATATCAAGAGATATGGTTAGAAAAGTTAGAATATCAGTTTGGTGAAAAAAAAGACAACTTCCACTCCATCACCATTTTTACCTCTTTTTAAACATTTCCTAAATTCCCAACAGAGTACATCTAAAACTAACCTGGTCACCATGGTGGGCACTGCTTTTCAGGCATCCATGAAGAAAGTAGTTATGCAATATTTCTATAAACATGCAACATTCAACATAGTGTCAGTTCTTCACAATTCACAGTTTTAAATGATAAATGCAAATATACTGCTTAGACCTGCATGTGTATCTCAAAAATCTAGCTTGGATAGTCAGACATTTTTGGGAACAAAGACCAGCAACTCATTTTTCTGACACAAATCAAGGTCAAAATTCTGCAAACTCGCTTACTAAGAAGTAGCAGTTGAAGATTGAGGAAGCTAGAAAAATCAGTTTTGATGCCATCACAACAACTTTGTAGTTAGCCATGCTAACACAGTTTCCTGCATACAGTGCTCCTAAGAGTATCTCGTAACACTGCAAAATCAGAGCATGCAGATGACTGGTGAGGCAAATCTTCCAAGTGACTTGTATATTCAATGAGGGAGACAAGGCAATTTTTACCACCATCTCTTATCGCAAATTAAAGTCATCTCAAGCCTGCTGCAGCAACTTAAAAGGCCAGTCCAGAAGGTAAGGAGGTCACTTTGGATGGAGGATCATTAGGATGCCTTGGTACCAATGTCCACAGGGCCTTGAAAATTGGTTCTACGTGACAAAGCCATCGTGTGCACAATGAAAGCTGCTTTGCCTTAGTGTCATGGGTTTGATGATCACGTCCAGACTCAATATATACATATATCTATGTAATTAGAATTATTATTATAACAGCAAATATGAATATGTACATATATAGGAGATACAGTACCATACAGTTGTTTGGGTTTTTTACTGTACAATACCATTTACTTTAGGTGTCAGAATGAGGAAAATATAACATATTAAAAACAGTAATTATGGAGACAGGTGGGACACAGCAATATTTCCTTTCTGTTATTGGTTTCCTTGAAGATTAACAGTGGACAGAAGACCTTAAATCAACTCAATTCTACACTACTTATAAATTCAATCCTGCCATTTTACTGCATGAATAATGATCAAATTAAGTGTCTATGAAATATGGAGTCTGTTTCCTCCTTTTTTTTTTTTTCTAATCTCCATCTTGAAACAGACCACTAAGACATCAAATAGAGAGATAACAATGAAATATCACGAGGAACTTCGGGCACAAAAACGACGACACCTTACCAAGATCTATGAAAGCTACCAGATAACCTGACAGTGACGTGCTCCCACCTCACCAGATATGAAATAAATAATAATAAAAAATTTTAAAAAGATTAAAAAAAAAAAAAAAAAGAAAAAAACCCAACATTTAAGTATGTTGGAAAGGGTCCCACACTGGCCATTTCATGGAAGACGGTATAAAAGGAAAAATCGACAAGGGAGAACACTGCAGAGATTTTGTGTTCAGCAGAAGATACTGCAGCATCAGTCCTCAACAATCAGGATTGACCCAAATGGAGAAACACAGAGCAAATTTCTGAAAACATACACCTAGTCCTTCATCATGTATTTTTCTGTCTCCTTATATTGTATAAATCAAAGATCTCATTCAAACACAAATACAGGCTAGATGCTATAGGAATTCATCTCATTCAGCACTCCCTACCAACGTGTTCCTGGAGAAAAAGAAAGACCAGAAAGTCAAACAAACTGTATGTCAGGGAACTAGTTTCCCCTGCGAAGTACTTGTGAACTCTGATGGAATGCTACTCCTCCACGTCAAATGGACATCCTTTGAGATGGGATAAGCCATCAGTATAGTTAAGAATAGAAACAGAATCCCAAATCATCCATTCTACGACAATACTAGAAATTTTCTGCAAGGATTCGTATTTCTATTCATCAGCCAAAGAAACTGACAGGTAAGTCTCGAGCTTAAGTAAGTCTTGAGAGGTTTCCATTTCTGGTTTATGGTGATGCGAATTTGCCCTGCTTCTACTCAGGGTACTCTGGTCTCTGAGCCTCAGAATTAAAAAGCTATCAATTATAACTAAATTGAATATTTAATTTAAACACATAAGATTTTAGTTTTACAGGGACTGTTAGCACAAGCAAACCCAGAGCTCTGCCTCTGCAGCCACTCTGCGCTATGGGGCCAACCACCGCTTCCAACAGAGGCGTCACAGAGGTGAGCAATATAAGTGTATAATCTCAGATTATATGATCCAGTAGCTGGATGGGCAGGAAAATCTCTGAGTTCAGATGAAGCCCAAGTTGCTATTATTTGTGGAATAAAACTTCAAACTCTGAAAATCACAAAAGGAAAACCTCCTTCAGCAGAGTTATATTGCATCCTGCAGAATGCAGGTTGAAAAACAAAGCAAAACACACATAAATTCAGAGGCTCACACAACAGTATTTATAAAGCCTTATATCCATCTACCCAAATCCAGAGAACACACTTGTCAGTCCACCAGGAATCACAAACTATAAAAGTTAAGAGTATTATGAAAAAGCAAAAAATCATACAAAAAACCTAATACAAGAGAAAAAAATACAACTTAAATACAAAGAATCAATTTCAGCAAGTTCTGAGCACTTATTTAAGTCCTGGTTTCACAATCTTACAGTAAGATCTGAGTCTCACCATGAGCCACAAGAACATTCCTACCATTTAGTGTGGGCCAGAAATTCACTTTATGACTGACATACGATGCCAGACCAGCTACTGGGCTGCATTACAATGAAATCCTTCCCTCAAACCAACCCTGAGAAAGTTTTAGCCACAAAGCCAGAGCAAGAACATCAGCAATGTTCAAGTAAGCAGCCAGGAGGCACACGTACCCCTGGCAGAAATTTTATCCTCACAAAAGAGCCTTTTTTTTTGCAATTAGGTAAAAATAAGCTTAAATGTATTAAATACTAGTGAACTACACATACTTTCCCTCCTCCTCCCCCTAAACTTTCAAGATCAAGGGAGTAAAGACTTTATTTTTTTTTTAACCTTAATTTTAGTTATATTCCTGTCCTTCATACTGTAATTTCTTCTGGTTCAGAGCTGGAGAATGAAAACAAACAAACAAACACCACAAAAACCAAAATCGAAGCCTGAAGCGGCTTCAGGGTAGAGGTTTATTTAACACACGCATTTCAGTGTTACTTGAAGCTAGGGAATAGTTAAGCGGTGATTACAATTTAGAGTATGCAGAGAGGAACTGTAATAACTGTACATCTGGGCAGTGGGTTGAAGCGGAAGAGATGATGTTTTATTCCATCTCTTCCACACTCCTAAAGGACATGGCAGCTGGCATGAGAGTCAAGCAGCAAGGTAAGCACTCACAGTGTGACAAAGCTTGCACGTGAACCTCATCTAAGTCTTTTTAAAATGATACGTATGTATGTATATACACACACCATATATAGATATGTCACCAAATAAACTGTCTGCAAAGTTTACTTCTCCATCAAAGGCACGAGCTGTCACTGCTGGGAGTCAGAAGCTAAATGTCATTAGGGCACAGGCTCTGACACAACTTGCCAAGAGGCAGGAGCTGCATGGAGGCCCTGCTGCACCCAAACTGTATAATGCTGGTACACAGCTCTTCAGAAGTTTATCACATTACAGTTTCCCTTACTGAATCAGCAATCCCTGCAGACACCCCTGCATGGTCACCTGCCCTCCTGTGGGCAGCATATGATAGACTAGGGTCTGTTGAAGGAATTTAGAAAAAAGAACACCACCACCACCACCACCCCCCCCCCCCCAAATCCTCATGAAAACCAACATCTGGTATGTGCTCAGGTTGGTGACACATTCTACAGTTACAACTGCAAAATACCATAAAATTTTAAAGATAATACTTTAACTATTCCTGAAACCCATTTTGCATTTTTAAATTTTGTGGCAAAGTAACACCAGTGGAACACAGAGATAACTAAAGTTGCCAAACAACTCTCCACTTATTAATAGAAAAAGTAAAGTTGGTTCTTTGTTTAAAACTAAGCATGGGTGTGTTTCAGTCCAAAAGAATCTGTGTTTCAGGAAAAATGCTACAGGTGTTCCTGAAAAAAACAAAGTGAGGGGGAAACACTGCTTTGACAGTTTTCATATTTCCTACAATTGACCCTTTGAAAGCCAGTATTTCCATGTTTTAGTGTGCAGACTTTGAACTGACATTGGAGTCAAAGGTGGTGCTTTTTCCAGCAGAGGGAAAATCTGCTCAAACTCACCTCCTAAAAGCAGCGTTTGCACGCGCTCCATAGTGGTTTGCAGTATTTGGCACCAGCATTCCCTCCATCTTAGCTACACTGAGCAAGCTGCAGATGAGGGCTGGACAAAGTTCATTCTTCTCCCTTCCTCCCCCTGCACAGATGCTCATTCTTGCTGTTGTGAACTGCCGCACCTGAACTGAGATGAACGGCACTTGAATCCCATCTCATCTCTGCAAATGCCTTGCTGCTGTGCAGACTGAAAAGGTAGGGAAGGTCCCAACCCAAACACAAAGGGACCAGGACAGGCAATGCATTTATATTTACTTGAGTCTGCTGAGCTGCAACAAGTGGATATAAACGCAGTACCACAAGGTGAAACCTTGTAAGCAGAAGAAAGGAAGAGACAGACTATTGGGAAGAGTGACAAAAAGTTCTGCAGCAACATGGGTTGAAATATAGGGTTATTTAGAACAGAGTACAAGATTAGGTGGAGAGGTGAAGACTCCACGACATCATGAACATCTCCCTGCACCTTCCTACCACTTAGGGCCTCTTTCTACAGCAAGTCTGTTAGCAAAAGTAGCAAGGTCCATTTTTAAGGTTCAATGAGCCACACAGATGGCAATGCTGTTCCATGAAATGGAATTCATTTTCACCTACTTTCTTAAGAGGTCTCAGAAGTGCTTGTGATGATACAGCTTTGTGACTGTACGCAACCTTAGCTACTACAACTCTGCTTTGTGCACTGGCTGAACAAACCATTACCTGAACAGCAAATTTGGAGGAGTAAACTCAAGTATATTCTATAACTGGAAAATCTAGCATTAGGAAGAAGACTGTGCCTCCTTCATTTCAAAAACCTGAACGAGGTTGGAAAGTTTCGGCAGAAAATGACTGATCTGATCTGCTTAAGAAAGCACAGTATCACTACAAAGACCTGAATTTATCATAAGTTTTCCACATGCTATATAATAATACTTTTCATGAAAACGCATGCTTTTGCCAAAGACTTCTCTCACTTTTATCTTTGAACTGTGAAAAGACTCCAAAAAGCTAAGCTAGCCAATAGCCTACATTTAAGGCAATTTGAAAACTGTGCACCAAGTTCATTAATACTGAAAATTTAATGAAAAAAGCTGCCTTTGAATAGCCACATTGATTACAATTTTCTGCAATTAAAATCCATTTACATACTTTGAAAAATGCTTACAGAAAACAGTGCTTACACCTTTACGCATGTGGAGTAATTGCAAATGCACAGAGTCCAGAAGAATGTATGGCTTGCTTACAGCACCCCAAACTGCTTGAATTATTTTGGACCGCGTTTTCTCCAGCTCTGCCAGGTAAAAGGAGAGGCAAGAGGAGGGCAGGCCAGAACAAACACGGCCTCCACCACGAAGGCAGCACTGGGAAGGGGAAGCACGCGGCTCCTGAACATCAGAGCACGCGAACAGTTCCCGCTGAGCAGCCACATGACCCGCTGTTGGATGGTAATGATTACAAGGTCCTCCCTGGATGTCCACAGATGTGGCAACACTCAGGAGGAAGAAACAAAGCAGGAGGGCGATGGGAGCTCAAAGAGAAAGACCACTGTCTCCTTTTCCAAGGAAAATTCAGCTTGCCCATTTCGCCTCTCCTCTTGAAAGTTTGAAAAGGCTGCCCTGTCCCTTACAAGGCACGATCTTTAAGATCCATCAATAAAGATCTCGGAAAAAAGATTCAAGCCTGCTAATATTCTAATTTATAAGTAGAATTTTAAATACCTTTTAAATATTTAGTAATACTAGAGTCTCCATAGGACTTCTGTGTCTATACTTTAAGTATTATGAAATATAAATTAAGTTCACAATCCAGTATTTTTGTCATGGGAATGGTTCTCAAGTTCCTAGGCTTAGCAGATGGTCGATAACAGATTTCACTATTTCCTGTTTTTCCCCCATTTTCTTGGATTTCAGCAACAGAATAGATATTTTCCTGAGCAATCTGTTCAGTTTGATTGCGTGTCTTTTCTGAATTATATCCAGTACTTATTTTTCTTTTGTAGTTTCCCCCCCCCCACTGTGTCTCTTCTCTGAACACTGAAAGTTTTCTTTGGTTTGTAGTTGCTGGACAAGAATAAAAGCAAATCTCAGATGAAGCAGACAAAATGCATGTTAACTTCCATGCTGCTTTTCTCAAGTTGTTTCTACTATGCAAATTATTCCCAACAAGTCACACGCACACACACGCACTTCCTAACGTACAATTTTGGTTTTACAGAATCGTAATTCACTTCTCTCTGTCTTGGCTCCAACACATTGTCCAACTTCAGGATTTCTCCACAGAGTTACTCCTAAATATCTCCATACACACATTACAGGTAAGGACACTTTTCCTATGTAACTGATTTCAAAATTCTAATTTGGAACAGAACTACCTACTGCCTTGAAACTACCTCTGCCCACAGAGCGAGGGACTGAGATGCTTTCCCTGCCTTCCAAGGTGCTCCCTTCACATCCAGGTACGTCACCACTCCAAGGTTCACTCTGATGCAGTGGTTGTTTCCCGCTATGCAATCTAGACGTGACGGAGAAGAACATGTTCAGCAGATTTATAAAAAGTTTGAATTGCTCTGGAGAACAGTCATCCACCAGCCTCCCTGCTGCCATAAAGGGAAATGCTCACAGCACAGAGATGAGAGGAAAATCCCAGGTTCGCTGGCTCTTTAAGCCAATGCAATAAATCAAGAGTTACATAACTTCTTTTCCCCCCCCCCTCCTAAAAATACATTCTTTGCTTGAAATATAATTATTAAGTACGAAAAAATAAAATGGTGTTTCCATGGTTTTTAGTAGCTCTTAGGTTGAAACATGGAGGCCTTCTGAAGAAAGCCTCTGTGGGGAAATGCGAAGGGAACAGCAGCGGCAGCATTGCATCAGGATGGAGGAAGATACGCAGCACCAAGAAAGAGCTGACAACTGTGCAAAGAGTGCTGGCTTATCTGAAATGCTGCTGTCTGACTGCTCACCTACAGTCTTGGGGACCCCCCCCTTCACTGGAGTGGCACAGCCACAATCAACAAAGTCTGATGGAGGGCTCTCTGGGTTCCAGAGGAGGTGATCCACTCTGGACCAGGTGCTCACTCTGGTCATTAGGGGCAGAGGATGTGGCTCAAGGGTCCCTGGGGTGGATGCTGCACCCATAGCAGACATGCCCTTCTCGGACCTGCACAATGTGTAGCACCCTGAAGGGGCTCATGGGCAACCATGCATGTGTGCAAGCTGCACACAAGGTCATCTCCAGCAACTCCCACTCTCCGAGCACAGATGGAGGCACTCCAAGAGCAGAGGACTATTTCTGACTGACCATGTCGGGCTGCTGTTGCCTGTCCCAGCTGAGATGAGCCACAGCCCTTTCTTGCCAACCCTGGGAACAGGTGCTGCTCCTAAGGAGAACCAGCAGCAGCCCTCAGTGCCAGCACCCAAGGGGCTTTGTTCCTGGCAAGGACAAACTTCAGCAGTGCAACGCTAGACCTCCTTCATCTAGGGAACATCAGAAACCTTGAGGGTCTGTTTCTTGGATCAGAGGAACTGTAATCTTTTTATAACTAGTTAAATGATGTCATATGCTCATTAGCTTTCCAGACTCTATTTGGAAGGCAATTTTTTTTTTTTTACTCTCTTGTTCTCTTTTTTTTCTTGACTGCTTAGTTTCTATTCAGCACGAGTGCTCTGCTCTGAAAATTCTGCCAAGGGTTTTCCACATTCTCTGCACAGCCCTCTAACTGCATTGCAGAAAAATAAGACTCATATATACACATTCAACCTTGCTCCTCAAACGTCTTTAAAAGTTTCATCTTTTTAATTCAAGTTCCTACTAGAAAAAAATAAGTTGATAATCTACCCAGAAATACAATTCTGCATGTTCCTGCACCAAGCCAAAACCACAGAATTTACTACCACAGAAAACACAGAAGTAAAATGAATGAAATTAATCTATTGGGTTTTTTTCCCTCCAATCTCTGCTGGGTCATTGCAGTAATCCAGAAAAATAAATCTTCTGAAATCAAAACTGAAGCGCTAGATTCAGCTACGTTGCTTTAGTGCAAAAGAAGTGCCTACTCACAGTTTACAGCCTTTGTAAAATTAAAAGCAATTATGAAATGATAAAGAAATTACCTTGTTCAGTCTGGGATTAAAAATACTAATCTCAGGCAGGATGTTAGGAAAAAAATAGCAATACAGCAATCATTAAACTATTCTGAAATTCTATTTAAGTTCCTTTAAGATTGCTGTAGTAGGGTTGTTCAGTATGACTGCCTGAACTGTTTCATTATGTGGCTTGCAAGCTGTATTTAGACAAAATAGATTATAAGCATACCCTAACATTTTTGACCATAAATCTGAATTGTCCAAATTGTACTAGAGTAGATTTTTTTCTGGGTAAGTAAAACAGATATTTCTGTCACTGAATTGCAATGAATGACAGGACTGAATTTTATCTTTTCCCTATTTGTATCAGCACAAAAGAAACGAGCAGACAGGTTATAGCACCAAAGTTCTTCCATGCTCCACTGAGCTGTGGTTAGAGACTCCACAGTTTGTGCCATCCTCCATCTTACAAGGTAACCCCTTTCATAAATTGCCTAGCCTTATTTTAAAACTAATCAAGTATTTTGATCTTATGACTGCCCTCCGAAGAGCTGTTTCTGAACACTGCCTTTCCAATGACAAGACTTTTAATCTCCACGTCAAATGCACACGACCCAAGCTGTATGCACTCAACCCAGTCCCACCATTGTTACTCTTCACCTTCAAAAAAAAAAAAACCAAAAACAAACCACCACCACAAAACATTTTAGAACAGTTCTTACTCCCTCTAAAAGCTTTATTTAAAAACAAAAGAACCCTCGACACACACTCCCCATACATTCTCTCAGCCTCCCTTTCTTCAGACAGATATTACCTGCTTTTCTAGCCTCAAGGCATAAGAGGACTGATCTTCTCAGCTTGCAAGTAAACATCATACAATCCCTACAGCATGGAGCTTCTCATTTATTTTCAGAACACCACTTGTATGTGATCTAATGGTGTCCCAAGTCTTTCTTCTTCACATTTTCATAAAAATAGTACTATTCTACTAAAATGCTCCCTTAGCACACTGTTGAGGATTATCATCACCACACAAAAGGATCAGAGTCACGTACAAGCACCGAATACCTAATTATAGAAGTGAGATGAGGCTCAAATGTAGGAAATGCAAGATCATGCATTTAATTGTTCTTGACTCTTAGTTGTTGTCATAAGCTTGGGCAGAAGAAAATGACAAAGACCAGCTTGTATCTACTAATAAGCATTCTCTAGCACAACCCATTTGTGTCTCCCCATGAGACAGGCTTAATCCAACATATCTCTCCTTTTTTCTTATTCCTCTCTAGTTTGAAGCCATACATTTTCAAATTTGCCACTCTACCAAAGGCTCCACTGAAATTTTGTCTTAGTCTGGTAGGATTAGTTTTGGCAAACATTTTATTTCAATTACTTTGCATCTGCCTATTTTTCCAACAAATGCTGTTCTGGTGCTTTGTGTATGATATACTTCAGGTTTGTAGGCTTGTAGTTCTGTGGATTAATGCATTCTGTTTCTCAAAGTTCAATATTTATGGCAAAGGTTTTGCATATTTGCTAATGAAATTAATGTGAAACCTCTTCCTCCAGTCTGGGACTGAAATCAAAAAAGGAATGAGCCCATTGATTTTGATGCAACATGAAGGTCTCTGCCAGCAAAACTCCCTAAAACTTTGTAAGGACGCAAATGGAAGGGCAGTCCTAAGAATAACCATGACTACATTTTATTACTTCTTCAAAGATAAATTTCATTCCAAGGAACTTTTGCTTCCAAACAAGAAGTCTGTAATAAAGACCTCCTCTGGAGGTTACCTAAATGAATACACATCCATGAGTTTCACCTGCAACTGCTACAAGAGCAAGAAACAACGTTTTATTAATTCTATTCTCCAGTGAAGGAAGATATGTGATTCACACAGGAATTATTTCCTTTTGCTCTGTCTCCCCCCACAGATACAAATACATAATATACCAGGGTTTTAAATCAGGAGAAAAACTCATTGCAGGAAACAAGTCTTCAGGCACAGAATTTTGAGCTAATAGTCTTCTAGTTCACACATATAGTTCACATGTCTGTTATGAGATCTGCACGTTATGCTCAGGGCAATATGCAATAAAAGATTCTACCACTTGACAGACTAAATAAACTCATGCCCAAGATCCCTTTACAAGATCTCTTAAACACTATTAATTATTGAAGTTCAACAATGGAAGGTCATGAGGTGCAGTGTACAAACAACAAAATGACCATTTTTTACTTTCCTGTGAAGGATAGAAACCGGATCACTGGGAACACCTTTTTGCTTCGAATGAAAGTGTTCTCGCTCGTTCTTTGGCACAGGATTTTATTCTTCATATGATAAAAGGTTTATGTTAAAAAGACATTTGAAATTAAATAAAACCATTGCAAAAATAACAGGAATAAAACAACTGACCAGGAAGAAATATGCGGCTGAAGCACTAATATGCTGCCAAACATCCCCGAAATCATTAATGTCTCTATCAAAACCAAGAAGACTCATAGATTCAGTGTGTATAAAAAGCTGCATTACCTCACTCAGAAGCAATGAAAGCAAGAATAAATTTGAGCGCAACCCTTCCCAGCACAGCCAACTTGGTGAACTTCAGCCTCGGATTTTCATCACTGGTTGCAAGGACAGAAACCAGTCAGGTCTGGCCGTGAGACACACGTTCCAAACAGCACAGGGCACCAACTGCTCCATCTTTATGGTTAGTTTTAAATACATGACATTAAGGAAGTTCCTTTCCGAGAAAGGGAAAGGACACGGTAAATTTCAAGGCAAACAAAAACCCCACACAGGAGCGGTTTTATATATATGCCCTCTGTACCTTGAAAGCATTGGGGGTTCTATTACAGTCAGAGGAGTGGCAAAATGTTGCACCCCACTTTCTACAGTCCAGAAGCTACTTTTTGAACTATTCAAAGCAAAGGCTTATTTCTTCTCGGGAAAGTTTCTGCAATCATCGGGACAGAAAAAAGAAGCAAATCAAAACTGAATTCATGAATTCAAAACAATTCCTGGAGAGGCATGTTCCCCTTCCCCCAACTATTTTTTTTTTTTAACAAGCGGATTTGTAATGGGGCCATTCGGCATTTTTCAGTATGAAATATTATAATCAGTTCCTTCTCTCTGTCGTATGCCACTCTCATCCTGATGGATTTTTCTCACAGAACCATCACTTTTGGGACTACTCCATCATAAGAGCCACCACATTACATCTGACAGTCTGCACTAGATAAAATGAAGGGCATCCAAACAGGGACAAGGTCATTCAGACTTCTGAATCTTTATGGAGAGCATTTACATTGTGCGTTAAGTATAAAAAATGTACTGAAAAAATCAAGATTGCATGAAAAGTGCTTTAAGTTGGTATGATTTGGGATAAAATTAGCAAGAACAGTATCTCTGCCAAGTGCTATAAAATGATGATGCAATAATTTTACCCTTTCAAGTTACCACATGTATGGAAGTGATTAAAATGTTTCCTTTTTAAAATTAAATAAGAAAACTGCAACAGAGAATATTAAACCACTTCTTGAAGTTTAGGCATGGAAAGGAGCAGTACAAATGCGACCACTCGTATTTCACAGACTGAGGTCTGTTGTTTCTTCTTGATTGAAATCCATAGTCAACTGCTTTGCACCAAAATGAGTATGGCATGAGATACATTCTATGGTTGCATCTCCAGTAGTCTTAAATTCTCCAGCTGAGGATTAAGTTGACTAGCCAGAAGGACATCAGACCAAAGGCAAAAGCTATGGTACAAACTATGTGACACACAAAGCAATGTTGCTGAAAATATTAACACATTCTCCTCACCTGTTCCCTAATTGTTTATACCAGGTGCTTGGCTAAAAGGAAGAAAAAAAAGAAATGAAAATTCTTCCTTTAGAGAAGTATTGACACAAATAGGGTGAGAAAAGGGGTGCGATAATTCACATCCTCCACATGTTAAAGACATAGGTTCTACTGTTCCTAAACAGGTTATAAGATACATACTACATTTTACATGAAACCTCATTTTCTGTTTTACATATGCAGATGACTCAGTTGCCTGCTTGGATCTTGCACTTGGATAGATCAGCAGGGTAACTCTCTGAAGTACAGGGGTGCCGAGAGAAGTCTGTGATCCAACTGTGTTAGAGAATGGATGTCATCAACTAAGCAGCTAGCAAATAAATGAAAAGAATTATGCTGCAGAAACAGAAGTCCTCGGCTTTGAAGATGCACACTCTAGACTTTCTACAGCCTGTAACAATCCATCTGAGTTTCTAAATGCATGGGTTGCTTTCCAGTGCTAAAAATAAGCAACTGACATACCACATTAGTAACCAGTAATTGTCTATAGAGAATCACTACTCATGTGTGTCAGGTCACACACATGAGACAACACTCAGCTAAACTGCCATCTTTGTTGCCCCCTGTCTAAAATAAAATACTAAGGGGACAGTTTACAGGCTTTACAGGTGCCAGTAAGCCCACTGGTGATTACATCCCTCAGGTACTCACATTTCTGCACATCCATATCTAGACAATAGCTGCTCAGTCCTCTCTTCATCCAAACCCATTGGAAATCCCAAATGCTTAATATGCAGGGTCATGCCCAACCTGGTAAGTCTCTTCAGAATTGGTAAGACTTGCTCTAGCAGGCATAGTGTTGGTATTGCCAATGGTCAGGCCATGAGAGATGGGGAAACAGCTCTGAATCAGCCAGATAGGGACTCCAATCCACAGCTCTACTTTGTAAAATAATGGCACAGACATTGGGTAGAAGCCCATGTTAGTCTGGTAACAAATGAGAGGCCGCACCGAAAAATGAAGAATACCAAGGAACAAGCGACAGAACAACAAAAAAAAAAAAAATAGGAAATTCATTAGGAAAAATAAAGACGTTAGCCAATTTTCCCCAGATGATGTGGTTTATGAACAAAACTGACAATAAGAACAGAAAGCCCAGGAAAACCCCAAAAGAACAGCCCCTCTGCTAGGTAAGTTGCTAACAACTGGGCACAGAGGACCTGCTGAACAGAAAGCAGCAGATTACTTAGATCCAGAATGAGAGGCCTGCATCACAGGAGGGCGACAAATAATTTCCAGCCCATTGGTTGTTTAAGCATCCTCCTAATTTACGTCTGTTAGGGACATGCACATTGAAATTAGCAAGCCTGACTAGGCTGTAACAAGCCCGAATTCAGGAGTTTGACTAAGATCTGTCCCAAAGACTATAGCTTTAAAAGAAGTTTAGGGAAAAGCCAATAAAAAGAAAGAAATGCAATGAAAAGCTTCCAGGCTGTTGCAAGACAAGCCTCAGAACACACACATACAAACCATTACTGTCGGGGGCTCAGTATAAATAAAAAAGTTCACAAGTAAATATGGACTCAAGGTTTCTGAAAAATGAATTCTCTTATTCTTCAAGGTACTTCAACTTAGTGTACAAACCAGAAAAAGTACTCATTACACAACAGATTAATAATAGGCTGCCATCTCCACAGGCAGCTGCAGGTGAGGGAGGCACACTGCACGCTGCCACGTCTGGCTCTGCAGGACTCGGCGTCTGGGCCTGGCACTGCACTGTACTTACTCTCAAATCACAAATATTTCCCTGGATATTTGATTAACAATGAATTTAAAGACTGGGAAAGGATACAGAATGAGCATGGCAGCGCTATCCGGACTGGTAACAAACACGTAAATGTTGCCATTTGATACCCAATTATAAAGGAGTGCCACCCATGGAACTGCCTCTCTCTCTTCTCCCTCCTTTTTGCTGTTGTCTTTTTTTAGGGTGGCTAAAATGGGCAAGAGCAACTCCAAAGGAGGTCACCATGACCTGGTGGAGTAAACCACACGTTGGTAATCTTTAGATGTATTTATTTAGTGTACTCAATTATGAAATGAGTGAAAGCAAACTAACAGTCAATACACAATACAAACTTCCACAGCAAATACATTTGTGGGAAAGGTGCAGAAAAGAATTATTTGAGGTTTGAAGATAACAGAAAATTTAAAAATAGGTCACTTCACTTTTCTTAAGAGAAACCCTACATACTCAAAAGACTTTTAAAGAGCTTTTAAACAAGCATTTGTGACCAAATCAGGAGAAAAGCTTTTAACAGGCAGGGTAATAAACCACAGAAACAAGCCAGGAAGGGAAGCTGTAGATCCTCCATTTTTTATTATACTCTAAAAAAGACATATGATCTCATCTGGAAGATACCTCAACTAAAGAAGTGCTTTTGTTAAGCATGCAGTGTTGAGTTTAGTGCTGCACAGTGGTGGGGTCAGCAGGCAGAATTCAGCAGCCAGGATTGGAAAAACCTACCATCAGGCTCCCAAACTCCTTTTGCCGGGAACCCAGGTTTTGAGCTCCCCACCTCCCTTTAGAAGGTTGACTTCTTCTGGGCTCATAGCCTTCTTTAAATGTTAGAATGCCATTTCAGCTATTTCACCTTAATCAGTTAACAACATGGAAGCAACAGGTTTTTTTCCTGGTTTAAGCTGCTTGGGTCACCTAATTTTCTTTTTTCTTAAAAAAAAAGAAAAAAGAAAATAAAAAAGGAAAAGGAAAAAATAGATGACTCCCAATTTATTATTCGCTTTGTTTCTACCCAGAAGATGAATAAAGAAACATGAACACTATTTTCACCGTGCTCACACATGAAGAAAGCATATTACAGGGCCGTATTCAATGTTAATTTAATATTCATAAAGCTGATCCTCTCCCTGCAGAGAAAAAAATTTTTGCTAAACTTTCATTATTTCTCAGTTTTTCAAAGACAGCGTTAAGAAACTGGCTATAAATGAGTTTATTTCACAATGCTAACGAGAAACCGAAGCGTATACCAAGAGTACACCCCTCTTCTGAGTAGGGTTAAATCCCCATTCTTGGTTGTGTTGTGGTGAATTCTCCATTCAAGACAGTAGAAACAATTCTTGCAATCATTTCACACATGGTATCATGGACACTATTCTTTTTCTATCCAGTTAAGTGGGAAATCATGTCTGGCTACCTCAAGCATAATTTACAACAGAAAGGTACTATAAAAGTTTCAAGTTAGATTTCCTCAACAAAGGCCTTCTTGTTGGACTTGCAAATACACGAGCAAAGTCTCATCATGTCTCCCCACTCTAATATTAAAAACACAATCTAAATATTTTTATGCAAATAATAAAAAAACATTTACACTGTACTATCTCCTCCTAATTTTTTTCTTGGTTCCCCAGGATGCCACAATAACGTTTCAGAGAAGTAAGGCACTGTCACACAGAGGAAGCTGCTTCAATGGAAAATGCTTCACGTACGTGTTACAGTTCTTGATGCTTAACCAACATTTCATACAGGTTTGCCCAAAGCAATCACCAGCTTGTACTCGCCCATATGCAGATCCTCAGCTGGGAAACATCTTTTCAGTAAATGGGATCAATACACAAATGTTAACCCATTAGGAACGATCTCCAATTAAGAGTCCACAAGCTTTCCATAAAAACTGATGTCTCATCTTTTCTTCCTTAGCCTGCCAGCAGCTCATGTAAGCTACAAAGGGTTAAAATCTTCAACTGCATGGCTGAAATTACTTGCTGATGCTCTAACTAACACCAACCAAAACTTGCAGCCAGTGTGTATTTGCTGCTGTAGAACGAATATTTAACTGCTAATATTTAATTTAAAGCTAACACTTCCTTAAAATAAAACACATCCACATGCATTAAATAAGTACATATGCATCAACTGTAGTAGAGTCTCAAAAACCTCATTTAGAAAAAAAAAAACCAAACCTTGATCCCAGCAACTCAGCTTCCTGTGGGCACCACAAACAACATCACTCAGCAGATTTAAAAAAAAAAATTAAAATTAACCCCAGAAACATCTTATTGTTTATTCTTGCAGGACAAACCCTCTCCAGAAAAAATGAAATACTGCTTTTCACATCAAGACCTGTTAATCTGGTCCCAGATACCTGCTTGAATGCATCTATGTTGAAGGGTTGCACAACCTGAAAACAGAAGGGCTGCCCAGACTTGGCTTGGGACAAGGCTCATCTAAAGAATTCATTCTCCTGATGAAGAAGCACCAACTGCAGGAAGGAAACCTGACTTTCTGACCTCAGAATCGGATTGCAGCGAGATAAAACATCACCCAACTAGCTGAAGAGAGAGGAAGTCAAATGAAAGAAACTGCTAACACCACATTGGGTTTATGAACATTTTTTAAGTGGAACTGTATTCAATTTTCACAGTATTGACATGTATTTATAAAATAAGAGTGGGTCTGCAAAAAGACCCTTAAGTATTAAACGTAGCCTAGAACCAAAACCAAAGCATTTTGGGCACACAGAGTGCAATCTACAGTGTTGCCTCCTTCACCAGATGCCTACCCACCTCAGACTCCTTAATACCAAAATCTGCCACACTGCCCATCAGTTTTTCAAAACCTCAATTCCGCCTGGCACAGGTGGAAATCTGGGAAGTGTTTAACAAAATTAGGGAAGAAGAGGTGCTTGTGCACACCTGCCTCCTGCCACACATTCCCTCCATTCAGCAGAGGAGAGCACAACCCAGCCCTGTGGATCTGCCACTCATGCAGGTGGCCCATGCCACTGAAAAGCACTTTGTCATGGCACCATGGTCTGAGAGGGGAAACAGCTTCACCCTCATCTCTTTGCAGTGCAGGAAAGAACGGCCTTGTGAACTTAAAATGCAGAAATTCTGGTTTGAAAGCACAAGAATCCTTGCTCTTCACATTAAATTACATCTCTCCTCAAAAATCTGCAAGTCGCATTCCCATTGAGCTCCGAGTCACGATGCTGACAGGTCACCTTAGGTGACGGTAGCAACAGGAAAAAAAAAAGTCTGAATTTTTTTTTTTTTGTAAATCTTTTCTTTTTTAAAATAAAATATAAGACTTTGCAAGATAGTTTCTGTTTGCAGAATTCACTGGATGATGGTATTCCATACAGTAAGCACTGCTTATTGAATACTATATTCATGCCTACTGAATATTATCCAGCTTTTTATTTTAAAAAACACCTGAAAACAACAGCCTAACATTAAAGAAAAGTGACAGATTGCATCTTTTCATTTGCTGTCTTCAGCCATTAAATCTGGGAACGGAGAGAAACATAGGTCAGTTCCATATACTTCAATAGCTTAAGGAGAACTTCCTGTAAAAAATATCACAATGATGAGAAAGAGCCTATATAACAAAGAGCATTTAAGGAGATAAATCTTTAAATGGGAGAGAATTATTATTTACGAATATACTATAAATAACTTAGTCAAATCCTCCTGTTGTGACCTAGACAAAAATTCATATTGCCTCAACATAAATATTCTCTGCACAATATGAGCAGCCTTGAACACTTACTGTGGATGTTCATATACATATTTATGAGAAATATAATTTCCTGCTGGTTTGCCTATTGACTGACACGAGTCAGTCACACAAAGAAAATGAAAGTAAGAGGTGAGCACTGGCCACATGAGATATATTTCTACAAAAGCCTTGGGAAGTTGAGAAGGCACAAGACAGCAGCAATGCTCTCTTCAGAGCTATAAAAATTTTTAAGTATCACAAGTGTCACTGTGCCAGCAAATATGCTTCAGAGATGCATGTTTAGCAGATCCAGGCATATCCCAAAACATTACCCTGAAACTGCAGGGCTAATAGCTTCCCAACATGTATTTTCTGCACATGCTTGGGCTTGGCAGGGAGGTTACATAGCTTCAGTATCAGTCAAAGAAAACAAGTCCACACTATCAATGGTGTTAATTAACATATTCTCTACCCCTTTAATATAACAATATTAGAACAAGTCAAAGTTGCAAAAGACATTTCAAGAGTCTTACAGCAACATTCCCTTAGCTTTCCTCAGTGCTCCAACCCTACCTGCAAAACACCTGGTCCTTGAAATGCCCTTCAACTGCAGTAGTAAAGCACAAACTACAGTCAAGCGAGTCTTTTATATGAAAAAACCTGTTTCATATTTTAGAAGGGAGACCTTGCAAATAATGGATGATGAAGTAGAACACTGTACAAATGTCAGCTTTTGCTTTGCAGCATCCTCTCAGGTTTCTGTTATAGTTATATAGGCAGGATTGCAACACCTTTAAGGGTTTGTCAAAATCTGGACCATGGTCTCACTCTGCTAAGAATGGTACTCAACACATGGGGAGAAACATCTCAATGCCACTCTGGAATTAAATCCTCCATTATGTAAACGTCATTAAAAAAAATAAAAATAAGACTATGTTTTTAGCCTATTTCCAAAGTTTTGCTTTTCTTGTGGTATAAAGCTTTTCAGGTGTTGAATGCTGTAAGGATTGTTATAAGTCTTTCTTTCCACACGCAAATAAACAATAATCTCTGTAAAAATATTCTCAATAGATTTACTGCTCATTAAAAAAATAAAGAAAATTCCCTGTAAGCTCATTAAAATAACAAACCCACCAGAAATACTTTTTTTCAATAAAAAATGCATCCAAATAAAGCTTGTAGAAAAAAAAAAAAAGAAAAAAAACCCTTAAAGTTCTTCCAGGAGATTAAGTCAGTTCCCATCACCCAGGGTCTGAATCCTCATTTTTTCTTCAGCATCATCTCCTTGCTCTCAGTCCAAATGCCCGATTCTTAACATGGAAAGGGCACAAGGAAAGCTGCTGGAAAGTCCTTCTATATTGCAAAGGACGGCACAACTGGAATGGCAAGGACAAACGGCTGGAGATTGCTCAGGAGGTGATGCACAGAAAAGCAGCAGACGGTATGGGGCCTTTACAGGACTCCACTGTTTAGCTCGATCTAAGCAGCTGAGACAAACATGAGCTGCATTTGATAAAGATCAAACACCCTCCACACCCATCCTTCCCAAAATACACAATAACAGCCCGGTATGACCATCTCCTTTAGATCCAGGTTGTCGTCTGTTACAGAGAAAAGGCCAAAATCCTGCTTTAACCTTTTACAAAATAACGTGTTAATTGAAATGTAAGTGCTACAAGCAATAGCACTACTTGACATCCCTGTATATTTGGGCACCTGTTTTCTAACTCAGCAAATATAATAAAATCTGAGAATGGTTTGGGTTGGAAGTGACCCTAAAGATCAATATACAGAAAATTTATTGCAGCTGCCACCTTGGTTAAGATACCAATTCCCATAGTATAACAATTAGGGATCAAGTACAAGTAAGCAAAATAAATCCAATTCTGTAATCCATACACAGTGCCTTAGCAGATGCAGCTCTGTAAAACTGAGAACAGTTCTGAGACAACACTAGTGAAGGAATAATTAGGGATGCAAATGATAACTTGGAACTTTTAATACTAAACATTGCATTGCAAAATTAGTAAGAAAAACAACTTCGTTAAACGTAGCAGAAAATGCAGCTCCCAACAACGCTTCTCACCCTGGTATACATGTGAAAAAATGGAAGCCAACAGAAAGTTTTATTAATTAGAAGTGTTAAAACAGAAGAAAGGCAAAGTACTAATCATCATTAACATGAATAAAAGAAAATTAATTTTACTGGAACAAGCAAAAAGAGGAACCAATAGCCATATTAAAATTGTAGAACTGTTGCTAACAGTGAAAAAGAAAAGGCACAAAAGGAGAAAAAAGGAAAAAAAGGCAGAGACATACAAGAGATATTTTTGTTCACCATCTGATGAGTTAAACAATGTTAGACAGTGGCTATTAACATTTAGCTCTTTGAGATCATTAGGTTCAAATAACTCGTAACAACAAAAACTCAAGAGATTTTTCTAGGTTATTAACACCCCTTTTCAGAAAGTCCTAGAGCAGCAGAGAAGTTCCAAAAGCCTGGAAGAAAACTAGGGTTGTTGCAATACTTAAAATGATAATTGGGGAGAATAATTTTATGATAGCCTGTCATCTGAATACTGAGCCCATCCAAAATAGTGAGAAGTTTGATTTAGGATTTTATTAATAAAGACTTTAATTAATAGGCATCAAGTAATTAAAGCAATTAATATCAAACAAGCTCATGAAAAGTAAGTCCTGTCAAACTAATTAATTTTTTTTTGACAGAACTTCAGTTTTTTACTTGTTTTTAGCTGCAAAGACAAGCATTGATGAGATATGCTGCTTCTGCACGGAACTTGACTCAGTTCCGCACATCTTGATTAAGAAAATAGGAAGATTAAAAAAAAAAAAAAAGCATCAGCAAACACTAAGACTGGTAGGCAGGCTGAGAGGTGATGTGCAAGGCAGAAAATGCAGTGGTAAGAGACCACCTCTGGGGTGGTCTCCTTCAAGAGGGGCCCTATAGAGTTGGCTATTGACACCATGGGAGAGAGAGACTCGTGGAGCTTGGTCTGCCCAACTCAGCCCTGGGGACCTTCAGCAACTTCTCAGCACATATGTGTGGAGTAAAATTTTATTACAGAAATGTCTTTTACAAGCATAGTAAAAATCCACTGTCTAGAAGCTGGAAAAAACCTTCTGAGCAAAACTGAAGTACATTTTGCTTTCCTTCAACAAGTTTACAAAAAGTTGTTTCTTGTGCACTGCATAGATTGTAACCCACTGGAGCATGGCTTCAGAAGCTTTCTTTTTGCTTTTAAGGGTTTTCTTTACAGATCCCTAGTATTTTGAGGCACTGTGCGTTTACCAAGCACTTGTCTAGAAAACTCAATTTACAAAAAAAAAAAAAAAAGGTAAGCTGAAAATAAAACAAAATATGAGAACGATTCTCTTTTGCTTATGCAACCGCACATAACTGCCACTCTCGTTTTCACAATATCCTCTAAACATACCTCAAAAGAAAATATTGACTGAATTAAATATTAAATACTCAAGCAACTCATCAGAATACAATACCCAGTGGTTTCCATCTTTGTCCATCTTGTCTTGCACTATTTCCACATATCCTTAACTGAGAGTTAAATAAGTTTTCTGAAATATAAAGGTTGTTTACAGTTTAGTGTTTGATGTAAGGACACCATCATGAGTTCTTGCTTTTGCAACGATTTCTCCACTTTGTTTGGAAGCAGAGACACAATTTCTCCATCTATTTCTAAACCTTTCCGGCTCTTCTCCTCAATTAAAAGAATTCCCAAACCTAATAGCTTGGTTTTGGAGACTAAACCAAGCCCCAAATGGGCTTCTGGTGCTGAAGTGTGCCCAAAGAAGGGCAAAAAAGAACTAGAGCCCAAGTCTCAGAGTGGCTGAGGGAATCAAGGGCTCAGGTGGAACCTTATCACTTCCTATAACTACTTGAAAAGAAGTTGTAGCAAGGTGGAGGTCAGTCTCTTCTCCCAGGTAACAAGCGATAGGACAAGAGGAAATGGCCTCGAGTTCAACAGGGAAGGTTTAGATCGGATATTAGGAAAAATTCTTCACAAAAAGGGTTATCAGACATTGGAACGGGCTGTCCAAGGAAACGGAAGAATCATCATCCCTGAAGCATTCAAAAGATGTCTGGATGTGGCACCCGGGAACATGGTTTAGTGGTGAACACAGCAGAGCCGTGTTAACTGTTGGACTCAAGCACCTTTTCTAACCTTAATGATTCTGTGATTCTATGAGTCTAGATTCCAACTGACCTTTGATTTTCAAGTGGCAGAACGGTGACTTTTAAGCAAGAAGATTAAACACTCAAAACCAAAACTGACAGAAGGGAAGCCAAGACAAAATGAAAAACCAAACAGTCAGAAATAAGGCAGAAACTGCATTGCAAAGTTCAAAAAAAGCTTGAGGAATCTGTATATGAAATTACTGCACAGAGTTTAAAACAAAGTAAATGAGACCCTCTGCAACTGCTTGAATATTCTCATTTTCCAACTCTAAGCTTGGCACCTGGTGGATAAGTATATGTCTGTCTTTTTCCTCCATTTTTTGAGTTCCAAAAGTGTGACTAAATACCAACATAAATAGTACCAAATTATACACTGTCGGAGTGTCTAAGCAGTATAATAGAACCCCCGCTAAAATACAACCTCCTCAGACTTTTATTTTATTATGCTTCCTCAATAAGCATATTTTTGAAGTTAAAGATCTCTGGAAATAACCAAATTGCTCTTAATACATGTAAAACATGCATTGTAGGTATATCAGCAACAGTTAAAGCAACACTGCCTATAACATTTTTCCAATGCTAAAAGATATGTTGGAAAAAGAGTTTTAAATACTCTTAAGTCATCTTGAAAGCTCTTGCCAGTGGTAAAAGGTATTGTAGAACCACAGAATGGTTTGGGTTGGAAGAGACCTCTAAAATCATCTTGTTCAAACCCCCCTGCCATGGGCCAAGACAATTTTCACTAAACCAGGTTGCTCAAAGCTCTATCCAATCTTGCCTTGAACGCTTCCAGGGATGGGGCATCCACAACTTCTCTGGGCAATTTGTGCCAGCACCTCACCACCCTCACAATGAAGAATTTCTTCCCGGCACCTAACGCTAAACCTGCTCTCTCTCAGTTTAAAGTCATTCCCCCTTGTCCCATCGCTACATGCCCTTGTAAAAAGTCGCTCTCTGTCTCTCTTGAAGCCCCTTTAGGGCTGCTGTAAGGTCTCCTTGGAGCCTTCTCTTCTCCAGACTGAACAGCCCCAACTCTCTCAACCTGTTTTCACAGGAGAAGTGCTCCAGCCCTCTGAATATCTTTATGACCTCCTCTGGACTTGTTCCAACAGGTTTATATTCTTCCTATGTTGGGGGCCCCAGATCTGGATGCAGTATTCCAGGTGAAATCTCATCAGAGTAGAGGGGCAGAATCACCTCCCTTGACCTGCTGGACACACTGTTGGCTCATTTTGAGCTTCTCATCCACCGGCATCCCCAAGTCCTTCTCCCTAGTGCTGCCGCCAACCCATTTTTTGCCCAGCCTGTATTTACGTTTCGGACTGCCCCAATCCCCTTGCAAGATCTGGCCTTGTGAAACTTCATGAGGTTCGCACAAGCCCACCTGCCAGGGTCCCTCTGGATGGTATCCCTTCCCTCCAGCATGTCAGGCTGCACCACACAGTTTCATATCAATTTTATTTTTTTTCTTACAGTGAACAGTGTACAGTGAAGCCTACTCAACCTTTCCAGAGTTTTATTTCAAGGTGGAAGTGAAACTAAATTAGAATGCCAAAAATAATGACAATTTCACAGACTTTTGCCAAACGCACAGGTGCTACAGAAACCTATTGATATTACTATTTCAATAAAAGACTGTTCTAATATATTCTTAAAATATAACAAAACCACTAAGGATGCATGTGGGAAATTCCACACACTGGTCAAAAAGAAGGAATTTTTGGCTCTACATTATTTCAAACTATATTAGTTGCTCTATCAAATAAGAAATTAACAGTTCCTATAGACTTTATACAAAAAACCCCAACAAACTCTTTCTGCATCTCAAAGTCTCAAAGTAATCAGATAGAAAGATTTTTGCAGTCATCCTGCTGGATGCCTATAATCTTGACCCAAATTACTAGAGTAGAAAAAAGTTCAAGAATTGTTTAGTTATAGGCTTCAACAACAGAAAAAAACGCCACTTCACTGCACTTCTAGAAAGGGCTAAAAAACAAATTATAGGATACTGTTGAAAACAGTTATCAAAAAGATGCTATTCTACTTGTGAAATTGAATGCATAGCAACAGTGCATGGATCTTCAAGGAGATCCACACAAGACTATTTCACAAAAATGTCATGAAAACAGAATGAATAAGAACAAAACTCTTTAAATATGCAGCTCTGGCTTCTCTGGAAGTATAAACCCCTATTAAAAACTGTGTAAGTTTAAAAAAAAAAATTACAACTCAAGTATGACCTAAATTTACTGTATTCAGGTTTTACAACATACTCTGTAAACATTCTTTAGCTAGAGGTTGGTTGCCAACTAGCCCCTACAAATCAGGACATAGCCAGACAGACACATTCTGCTACCCAAATATTATTTTACTGACACAAAATAAACAGAAGTCCTATTTAGACTGAGACAGGAGATAAGAAAGCATAATTAAATTCAAGCAATTGCAGTAACAGAATCCCTCCTTCTGACTAGGTAAAATCTTCTAATGTGGAATATCCCTTAAAAAAACCCAACAAGTCAACAGTGCCCAAAGCGAGGTATCCCTCTTTTTATCATCACAATCCTGCTGGTCACATCATCAGATGACATTTCTTGACTTAGGCCCTTCTGATGAGTTATTTCTATAATGTACATGAAGGCAGTATATATATGTTTACACAAACAAAAACCCGTCAATTCTTCAAAGGTATTTTCATATTTGTAGTGCCTATACTATGTATTGCTACACAATTTTCCAGATTCACCTGGGTTAGAGTTTAGTTCCCAAATGATTGACATGGAAAAGGTGAAAGTGCTGGGTTTTGGCCTTTTTTGCTTGCCTCACAGTTTGCTTAGGCAATTATTTCTGAAGGAGAATAAGTCAAGAAATTAATGGCAACCCGATGAAGATCATTTCTTACTACCTTTTAAAGGATTTTACAATCTCCACTCTTCTGTAGGCTCTAGGTCTTTTAAGATCCCTCTATCTGTGCCTTCTATTAATTTGCAAAGCGAAACTGCCAAATGTACTATGCAAAGGCAAGACCTAGAAACAGAATCAAACTAATTTACATATGTAGCAAGAACATGGGCATCAATAACTGAAAGAATAAATGCAGGAGTAACAAGTCCAAAGAGTAAAAATTCTCTAAAGATGCAAAAATTAACAGTGATTAATTAATTAATGACCCAGCACAGATTCAAGGTAAGCTGCAGAGTAAACATTTGCTTGTAAAGATGACCTTTTCTTCTCCTTTTTAATTTTGGATTAGTATGGAATTCTTGTCTCTCAGACAAAATACCACGGCATCCAAAAAAGACCAAAAACCAAACCAAAAAACCCTACCCAGCTAACCCCGCAGGAGCACAAAGGTTCCAGGTTTTCCTTTAGTACAAGAAAGGAAAAGCAAGCTCTCAGCCACCCCTCTCAACCTTTTGCTGACAGACCTCCCCTCTACAGAAGGCAAACCCTCGAGAAAATCATTGCCCCAGCTCCTCGAGCACACCCGAGCATGCAGAGGGTTGGAGGGCTGCTTCCCAGCTGAGAGGCTGCAGAGTTGTCAACCAAGAGGTAGCCACATGGATATCAAGTATTTTTATATATTCTGTTTTCATGTATTATGTTATTGTTGTACTTCAAGAAGCTTGCTTAGATCGCTTATGAAGTTAGCCACGTTTGTTATATAGGTAAAAAATACTGATCCAGATACAAACTGCTTTTTGCATGGTATCATTACAATATTTTTAATATACCAATCTATTCCTCTAGCACATCCTATTTTATAGCTTTCTATCCAACTCAACAAAGCTGGTACAAAACACCAATGCTTTCAGAGATGTCACAACAAAACAACTTTCATCAGAACAAGCAATGCAATTACACGATATTTATTTTTTTTTTAATCCTCCTCTCTGCTTTGGCTTTGATGAAGACTGCTGATGGCCTGTCAAATTAAAAAAAAATGTTGAATTTTTAACTAAAAATTTCAGTTTGTGGGTTTTTAATTCCCTTGGTGATACTGAACAAATGCAACTTCAGCTGGCACTGGATATCATCCCTAGTGATCTGCCTCCCACATGGCCCAAAAGCATAATGCCACATGTGGCTCTTGATCTGAGCACTACATAAACATCTCTATGCAACACCTTGAATGCACTTTTACCACACAACTGTAGTAATACACCTTCATGCCTCATGCCATAATTTCTGCCTATACTTTCACTGAAGTCCTCTTAAGAATGGTAGAGTCAGACAAGGACTCTGCATGCTACTCAAGCCTTTATGTAACTTTCTTGTGATTAAAGAATGAGGAACAGAATTAACTGCCCTCAGCAGAGAAAGACAGGGTACAGCAAATAAATTTACTTTTCTTTTACTGTAGCTGCTTTTCCCACTGTTCTTGAAGTTGTTTTTAAAACACCATGTATAAAACAGAAAGCATCCCAGAAGCTCCAAGTTTGACATACTGAACCATTCAGAGATATTTCTTCATATATGAACTGAAAGGCTCCTCTATTTTCCAAAAGAAATGATAAAGGAGGCTTTTAATCAAAAAACACACACAATAAAGCTGGCCTCAACCCAGGTGGTTTCCCAGGATGAAGCGGGCAATGTCGTGCTCTCCCACCCCTCCAACAGGCACACATCCCATCCGTGGAAACGTAGCCGCTCAATGCCACAAACAAGCATTTCGATGTCTGCGTGCCATTGCCAACAGTCCAAAACCAGATGCAGTAATCAAACCTGGCTTAGCCAAGTTTTCACTTTGTTTGCAGCAATATGGACTTTTCTGCTAGAAATAATTCTGGTGGGACAGAGGCGGTGCCTGGCATGGCGGATGCAGCTGCAGCTCCTGGCGCAGGAGGCTGCCTGTCCCCGTGGAGGGGAAGCACCCGGTGGGAAACTCACTTTGGGCCAGGTTCACAAAGCCTTTATTTAAATACACCACCACCTCTGCTGAAAGTTGGGAAAGACCAAAAAAACTCAAAACGCTGTGCGATAACAAGTTGCTGTGAATCAACTGCCAAACACAGTAATTGCACATGCACGCTCTTTAACTCAAGTGACCCTGCTTTTGCCAGGGGCTAATAATGCACATGCAATTACCATAAATAGCTGATGAACTGTAACTTGTTTGTGCATCTGGAACAGTGGGTGTTTCTGAAAATCCTACCATATGCAGAATTACATACTCAGGCACCTTAATTACTTTTTCAACCCTGTCTTATAATACCTATTTGGTTTTTTCCCCCACTCCTGGGCAGCGACAGGAAAGTCCTGTGACCTATAGTATATCCCTGCACTCCATCACTCAGAGAAAAGCCCTGCTCAGAGAAAAGCACTACCAAGGAGCCTCAGCAGATGTGGATGCCACACAAGCCAAGTAACCCAAAATCACACTCATCTCAGAAAAGCTGCCTAAATGAGGGACGTACTTTTGAAAACAAAGGTTGAAACAATAAGATACAACAAGTTATACAGATGCCAACAGTCCCCAAAGTACTCCTGTGCATTTACACATGGTTTTCCCACTACCAATTCTAAAAAACCCTGCAGTGAGAGAAAAAACTTTAGCCCTTTTTAAGAAATGAGCTCCAGCCACAAGGACAGGACTAAACACTCACCCAGACATAAGGCATGTCATGTACAGCACCAGTGGCTCTGGCCAATACGCCTTTAGAAGTATTTGCAGTGATTTTAAACTCTGAATAGGTGTCACACGCATTTAAGCCTATTATAATAAATGGTGTCAAGAGGACAATGTTACTTCTTGATTCCAGCTCAAGACTGTCTGTAGCAAGAATCGGCAGCAGCCGTGCTGGCACATCAGCCTTCCCAAGAAGGGCTTGCAGAGAGCGCCTTCATGGGCTGACTCACCCGCTCTGCTGTCTGTTACAAGCCAGCTGCAATTTACTGGACAGATCACAAGTTGTAGGGAAACAAACACATCGTGAATTTACACCTGTGAGAAACAGCACCACTCTTTAACTAAAAAGGCCCATCAAATAACCTCCCAACACTGAGGTCTTTTCCACGAGCAGAAGAGCAAGTTTACTGGCATTTCACACACGTGAAACCATTAACACGTAGTATTGCAAACTGTGAGTATTATTAAGTGCAGTGGTGAGCCAAAAAACTGCAGATGCCAATGGTTTGTTCATTTTTTGGCTTAGGGAGGACTTTTCAAATCCTCTGCAACATAACATAAATCATATTTACAAACCAAAAGACATGAGTAGTTTCATATGTCAAGCCACAGTGATTTACAGACACTTACATATTCTCACTTTTCAAAGTATGTCATCAGATGCCTCAGCACTGAGTTAGAAATACAAAGAAAGGCAGATAACATCCCAAAGAACTTGTTTCTATTTGCTTCCATTTTAAGTTCTGGACATGCAGAGTAGATATTCTCATTCATCTCCACTTTAGCACCTTTTTCTGGGTTTTCAGTCTCTCTTCTTTCAACATGTTAGGGTGCAGAAAAATAATTAACAGATAAAAATTACAGCTGCCTCAGGGATAGAAGTGATAGTGTAAAAGAGAAGCTAAACATAGATGATACAAGCAGATTGAGCAATGTACTGAGATGCATTTCCATGTGTTTTTTGATTCACATCTTCTTTGCAGGAGGACACACACAAAAAGCACATGATTCAAGAAACACAAGATGCAATCAAACAGCATCTCCAGACTGGCATCATTGAAAGAAGGAAAGAGAAGTAAAGGTTGTTTTGCAAGCCAGCAACACAACAGTGGCCTCAGTAAAAACTGACCTGAAAAAGAATTTGCAGTCACTGGAGATACTGTCCTGAGGCTGCCTGCCCTCCTCAAGCAGCTCACTTCGTAGTAACCTACTCTAAACAAAACCACTCCAGACTCCTCCTGCTGTAGCACCAGATCGCTACAGTAGATTCAGCTGTGGCAGCAGCTCTTAGCAGCAAGGCATGCACCATAAGCTGAAAACCACTTTTCTTTCAGAAAGAGCAAGCAAGGCCCAGTTGATGAGCAGAGATAACTATTTTGGCACCAATGGGAGTATTTAATCAATGCACCCATTGGCATATTGACTAAATTTAATCAAACGCCGAAGGAGCATCATCACAGGTGTGAGAAAAAAGGGCAGCAGCTTGTTGGTGACCGCACACAAGTGCAAAGGGATGAGAAGAAAACAGGAGAGGCAGAAACAGAGAGGTTCACGTCTACAATAAGAGAAGGAGTGGTATAACTTTATTATGGTTTTAAAGGAGTGCCAGACCAACACTTGCACCAACACTGTACACTGAAGTGAGAGCTGGCATGACTCCGCAGGATTGCCAGCAGTGGCCAGGGCTGGCAGCCAGGACACGTACCAACATCCTGGGGCACCCATGTCCTCCTAAGTACCCTGATACTCCCATGTCCCTGCATATTTGCTATTTATGTTATTTACAGCAGCTAAACTGAGCTAGCACAGGGACACACCCATGTGCCATAAAAAACTACCACCCTTTTGCTGCTTAAATAAACATATACCTTAAGGCAGCAGAAATAAAAGGAGAGATCAGACAGCAACAACAGCACAGCAGCTCACAAAGGCCGCAGGTAACCTGGAATTAACCAAGAACAAAGCAGCAAAAAACCCAACCTGCTTTTTCTGTAAGGTCATTAACAACAACCTCTTCATAGTCCTCTCCCAGGCCATGGTCCCTCGCACTATTGCTCTCCATTCCAACTGAGAGTTGAAGTTGCAGTGGCATTAAAACAGAACGGTATAAATAACAAGGTAAAATTTAATAAACTCCCCCCTCCAAGGCAAGATGTAACTTCTGCGATGTAACCACCTGAAATAGTTTGGCAAAGTTTTTAATGGACAAAATATCACAGGAAGAACAGGCAAATCGAGTGTGCTTATCTCTCAAGTTTTCAGAAGGTTAACAGAAAACCAAAACTACAATTTTGTCAGTCGAAAGGCTAGTACAGAGTAATAAAGTCTTTTGTCAGGCTACCAGAACACACTGACTTTCAACTACTATTTGGAATACAGTAGAGCTCACGGCCCATAGTGAACCCAGTGCTGTGTTACGTCACATCTGATTTTGGATTTCTGTCTAGGAGCTTACAGGAAAAAAAAAATCCCACACATTTTCTGTATGAGTTTTAGCAGATGGTTGCCTGAACAAGACTAACCTTAACCATGGCTCCTTTACTGCTTTGTCAAATTAGTGCTCTGCAGACCCCTGCCGCAGCCCAGAGAGATCCAGCACACTGCCAAAAAACCCTTCCAAGTCTTCCCATGGAGAGATTACTAACCTGTCCATCGCAGCTCAGGATAACCACCAGCACTGCTCCCGACCCAGCAGCCTCCATAGGAGGAGGCTGCAGACTTCCCCCCCACCATCGACAGTCTGCCTGCATCCCACAGCTGCCGTAACTGATCTCCCTGACCCCCTGGCAACCTCCTGCCTCCCAACTGGAGTGGGTCATCCAGCAGAGCCAGCCCACCCCGAGAGAGGGCACTTCACTCCGTACAAAGCAGCCTTGCAGCTGCTGAGGATTTAGAAAATTGTCTGCAGTACCACCCTTAAAAGGAAAAGTTAAAAAAAAAAAAATGCTCCCAGCTGTATAGAGTAAGCAGAGGAGTGTAAAACACCTGTGAACTTGGTTCAGAAAAAAAACAAACCAACTGTCATTTGAAGGAGAACACAGGCTACAATTACAAAATATTAGAGATAACTGATTTCATTATTTGCACAATTTTCTGTGTACATGAAAAGTCAGTATCTGGTAAGTGCCCTGACTAGTTTTAAATTCAATTATGAGTACATTTTTACCACCTGAAAATTAGATTGGTACATTTTTCAACCAGAAGTAATCAGGTATTTCAACACTTTTTTTTTCCTCCAGTCAATAAATACAAGACAATGATTGTCCAAGATTTGAAATGCAATTTGTCCTAATAAACCCGTCTAGGGATTTAAAATGCATTCACATCACAGAATCTGAATGACAGTTTTTTTAAATGAATTAACGGACTTTGAGATAACACATTTAAGTTAGCAGATATGTTGAAAACACATTAGTGAATATGAAAATCTAAAAATAAAAACTACCAACAAAAAACAATCTCTTCAGTTTTATTTTTAGAAAAAGCTCGAAAAATTATTTTGGAATTTTTCCAAATTACTCTAAATTTAAAACTAAGTAACGAAATAGAACTGGATTTATTTACTTAATTCATTAGCAACCTGCTCCATCTACATCACCACTCGTGGTCTTGTAATTTCCTGTCTCCATTCATACTTTTTCTTTCTCTCAACTTTGTCGCTCAGTCGCTGTAACCTGAAACCTTAAGGACTGAAGTTGCGTCCTTCCAAACCAAAACAATATAACAGCCATAATTATATCACTGTGACACAGTTAATATATGAATCCTATTTATATTTAGCATCCTGCTTTCTTTCAAAACTTCTTTTTGGCCCCCCTCCATCCATCCTCTCCAATCTTGTGTCCATCATCCCATTACTGCCCACTCATGCATTCCTCCTTGTCCCATCCTTATGACCATGCAAGCTGGGGTTGCCCTTCAGCATATGCTGCCTCATCCGTCTGGAATTCCCTTTCTCCAGTCCGATTCCTCTTCTTGGTTTTCACCTTTACGTGCGTACATACACATTCACTTACAGTCATCCACTACATCCCACGTGGCTTTTATCCTGCCCCCAACAAGGTCATAGCAGACAACAAAAATACTTGGGCCTTTCCTGCTTTTGCATTTCATTTCTATTTTATTTTATTCCATTCATAAAGTGTTTCATTCCCTTTTTGCTTGCCAAGTAGCCAGTGTACACATTTCTTTGTAGCTTTATAGTTACACTCTAACCATGTCTATATTTTGCCAGTATACATAAATGTATGCCTGCATCTTGCAGAAAAGTATACTACATCAAATACAGCAATTCCAATCACATTCCCTTAACACTGAGTCATACACTGACACTGTATCACACTATCAAGACAGGACAGCAATATCTTTAATAATGCCACTATATTGCTCCCTTCTCCCTCTCATTCTTTTGCAGCTCAACTGAAATCAGGAATGCACTGAACATTGCCAAGTTTCTCCTTCGTACTTAAACAGCTCTCTGCTTTTACAGAAAATACAAAGGATTTGTAGAAATCACCTTCGCACCTTTTTTTTTTTTTATTTTTCCCAAGCAGAATTACTTTCTGTAAAGTACTGAGATGCCATGCTGAGCAGAAGGGGGCAGTTGGACACAAAGTCGAACAAAGAAAAGCTCATAGTCAATCCCAGTGGCACAGAGGATGAATTTTCAACCAGGGCAGAAAGAAAGAGGTACTTTTGTAAAACCTTTCTTCTTTATGCTAAACTTGCTTATCATGTAACATTTACAGCCTTTTCCAAAGTGCCTGTGCTAAGAGGCAAACCCTACCTGGCAACTTCTATGCTTATTATGAATTCTTTTTACATACAGCTCATTGGACAGCACATTCAAAAGAAGGAACAACTCCAGAAAATTTTGCATTTAGCTGTCTTGCCTTCTGTTTCATAAAATGAAGTCTGATGCATGTTAAGTGTCCTCTCTCTAATACTGGTAGAATATATCTGGATTTGCTATTTACCTTTTAAAATCAATATGCTTTTCACCAGCATTTATTTAACTGGCACTTTGGAGTATAAAATTAATAAAATTCACACATATTTCTTACATTCAGACACACCTCCTAAATCTTTGGCATGCAAAGATGGTTATGTGCTTTTTTGGTCACTTTCCTCTCTTTTTTATTCTAGGTGACTCATGTAGCTGTGAACTTAATTGGCATCTCTTAAAGTAGTCTGGGAAATTTCATACTGCTGAATGTGAATGTGTTACTATGTATCTAATTCAGATCTAAATAAATTCCACATTTGGCCCAATGAAGTAAGACACACAAGATTTCAACCTGTTCTTGGAGAGTAAGAAAAATAGCAGTCTAGATTTTACTAAAGTAAAAACAGATTCCCTTCTCTGTGAACCCTCGCTATATCACAAATAACACTGACACAACAGTAATTTTTTCCCAATTAGTTACAAGATAACTAAACTCTGCTTCTCCATGAAATATTCTATTCATTAACAAGATGCATAAAAGAAACAGAATTGTAGGACATGCTATTATTAAAGTAGAAAAGCATGGCTGTGAATTAAAATCAGCAATATGTCTTCCGACTTTTTTCATTAGCAGCATTTGCCTTTGGCCAGAACTCACAGTGTAAAGAAAACAGAACAAAACCATTCATTACTGGCCTTTCTCAAGTGAAAACAGTGCTACAGGTACATATGGAAAGTGTCTTCATGATTTCACAGGCAACATTCCTCCAAATACGCACTCTCACAACCTGGGACATGATCCCAGGAGTACCTTCGGTGCTTCACGCTGGATACTGCTTTGTGCGTGTACTAAATCCACAACAAGAGAAAGCATTCAGATCCTTCAAAAGCCATTTGATACAATTTGGGGCAAATATACAAAACTATAGAAATTAGAGGGGTGGAACATTCAGGTACTGATGGCACACTTCACAAGCCAGCATCTCCTCAGCTGGAGGACTGTAAACTTGACAAAGAAAACACAGAAAATAACAACCAGCATCCATCTCTATGGTACAATTGCTGTATTTTAATCAAGCTGGTAGCATTAACCTTTCAAGCATTGCATATCATTTTTATTACTGCATTATTACCAATGGCAGGGAAGCCACAAAATTATTGAATGACTATAATGAATTTAAAACACTAAATAACCACATTGTTAGGTAAGACCTAAAAAGCATGCTTTAAATACAAAAGTTATTGTTTCCAGCAACAGATACATCTTAATACTAAAACCAAAGATGTTCAATGCTAAAATGAAAGAATTTCCCCTAAGTATGTACTTGTTCCTTTTATAACAAGAAATAACACTTACACATAGAAAATGCAGTACTGTCTATTTATCAAAGTCCCCCAAGAGTTCAAGTCAATCTCCATTTGTACTCATGATTTTTAACCTGTAACCATGAGCAGATTAGAATTCACCTAGGAATAACCTGATCTACATTATTTGCATGGGTACTTTCTTTTGCCTCTGGAAAACTGTAAAAAACCCTTGATCCCTCTTATTTGCACTCAAGTAACTAGCCAAGTTTTGAAAACATGGTTCTATATATTTAAAGTTCTTGAATACATGCAGAGTTTGTTGCAGTAAGAACATAAATCATAATGGGCAAGAGGTGAAAAATATGACCTAACACCTTGCATGGCTTAAATTTCTCTGTTGCACAACAGCTAAACAAGCTAGGGGAATCTTACCTTTAATTTTGCTTTACCACTTTCTGAGCTCTTTCTTCCTCTCTCAGCCACCCAGTCAGAATTACATCAAACATAGTGCCTCCAGGACTGACTGACTGGTCCACTGCCAGGGGAGGATGACATGGTCTAGAGGAACAGGTAGGAGCTGGGCACACAAGTCACACCTCCTCAACTCCAACTCTCCCTGCAATTTTGAGTGCATCACTTCTCCCTTCCCACTGCCTCACTTTCTCCAAGGACAGCATTCCTTATTAATACAGTGTAAAACCTTCTCTATTCTGATGCTAATTATGGTATTGCTAGACTTTGTCAGTCATCATTACTTCTACTAAGTTACTTTTCTGATTCATTCAAGATGACTGGAGGTATCCACTTTCTGCATACGTGTACCTGCAATGCACAGCAAGAGCTCACAGGATCTCCTGAGGTTGTGTGGATGTGTTTCAGGAGAGAACTGGTCCAAAACATTTAAACTGGCTGCTATCAGGTATTACTAAAATTTGCATTTACTTTTTTTTCCCCCCATCAGTATGGAACTTAAACTGGGCTGCAAAGCTGCGGAAGTGTGATTCATCTACTATCCCAGCCAGTCCTCCTTAAATCATTTATTCAATGCCCCTGATGTTAGCAATTCTTTACATGTACTTGATCTCCAACAATTAAACAAGAAACGTTAGATTAGGGACACGACTAAGGAAAAGCTATTAAACAGGCCTTTGTTTTAAGACAGAGAAGGTAAAAGCATTCCTTGATGCAATAAAAAGGGAGTATTTACATGCTATGCCCTAATTAAGATTTTTTTTCTGTAATTCTGCTGGCTGTCCTGGAAGAGCCATAAACATTGAGTAAAATAATCTCAATTTATACTGCTTTGTTCTATGCCTTCAAGTACCGTACATGGCTGTACTCCAGATCAAGTAGTTGTCCTCAAATGCCTTCCAATGAGCCCTGCCAGATTTTGTGGTTCAGAAGTAATTTAAAGGCAGAAAGCTGTAGCAAATGAGACCTAGTGGAAAACAGAGAAAGCTTTAGTTCATCCTAACTGTTTGCAGAATAGAAATGGAAAACCACAAAGAAAGAAAGGAAAAAGAAAAGGAAGTGCCAAAATGCCATATTTTCCCTGAAGATGAAGCTAATGATTCACCAACATCATCACATACCATGCACAAGTGTCTTTTAACGATTTGAGAAATTTACAATAAAAAACCTCGAAATAGAAAAATACTGTCCTTGTGGAACCATATCTTTGTTTTTAAACAGCTTTTATCCACTTCTCTTTTTTCCTTTTCTTAATTCTGGTGTGTTATTCTACACTTTCAATCACGTGCATTGAATAAACTAATTCCTCCTAGTTAGAGCAGGGACCATCAACCACTGGACATTAAATGCAGTTAACTGTTCCTAACTCCAGCAGATGGTTCTCTTCTGCTGGCCAACAGAAACTTTATGGTCCTTTTCCTAATTTCTCTCAAGAGATACAGAAATGCCTTATTTAGAAAGCAATCACTCCTGCATTATAGTGTCTCCCCTATGCAGTCTATTTTCAGTTAGCCACACTTCTTCCCCCCCAGGTACATTGAAAGCATCAAAGAGAAACAGGCTGACAGCAGACCTGAGCTAAAGCCATCAGATGTCACAAGAAGTCTTTGCATCTGTGTATTTATCACGGGCTTTTCTGCTTGAGCTTAATTAGCAACATGGTCAAACCACACCATGGGGTGCAGTGGTATCCTGGGGTGCTGTGAAAGACATCAGCTTTCAGAGGAACCTTGAGGAGTGAAATTCCCATGGAAATTTAAGTCAGTTTTCCTGACTGCAGAAAGTCTTAAAAGAAGGGCCTTAAAAAATGTCCAAAAAATTTTGAAAACGAGAAAAAAAAAAAAAAAAAAAAGACCCAATGGTGGTTCAGAAGCTACAGATTTAATTATTCACAACCACTGGACTAAACTAGATTTTCCTTGGATTCTTGAAGGTTTTTCCTATATCCTTGCATGACAGCATATAAAACAAGAAATCCTTGTGGTGAGGGACTATCTCCTCACAAATCTCAGCCCATAAAAAGGTGGGATAAGTTAATTCATTTGAAGTCCATGCTAAGCAAAATGCTTTTCACAATCCTGGCCTGTTCGCAGAACTGGAAATCAAGATCGCTGTGGTGAGGGTCCATCCTAGAACAGCATGTGAAGAACTTCCCTTACCTGGAACAAAGCTCTGCCACATTCATAGCTGTGCATCTTGCCATGTCCTCCTAGCCCAGGATAGACAGAGGATTTGGTTTTATTTCCTGAAACTTTCAATTACAACCATTAAGGACTCAAAATAACCTTTTTTTTCCACAGAATGCTTAAACACATTTTTCTCAACTTTCCCAAAATAATTCCTTTCTTGGGATGAATGCAAGCATAACAGTTTTCAAACTGATAAGAATTCATATGGTGAAGTAGAGAGAAAAACAGTTACATGGCTATTAAAAATACAGTTGATCTACAGCATATGCTACAAACACACTACACATACATTTTAGTAACAACTTAGAAACAAATTTTAATGTGGCTGAGCTACTTCTGCTTGCCAAATGAAACTTTTGTAGGATACTTTTTTACAACTTCTTATAACAGTTTTTTGAGGATAGCTGTGAATCACTGCTTAGTCAAAGTTGTGGTGTAATGTCCTCAGTTTGTGAGATTGTACTGTTTTGTTTTTAATACAAAACACTTTTACATATTGCAATTCAAACTACAGACATAAACTCTCCAAAACAGTAACTTTATGTTCAAATAAAACAGGTGCACCAAAGTGTAATGTTTCCAGTTATTTATTTCACTGTTGAATTTTTGCTAGTTTGTTAAACCTTCTGTGAGCTTTTAGACAATTAAATATCTCTTACATCATTTGTATCTGTTCATTCATGGAAAACGCTTGCAATCTCTCTGCAGAGTAATCAAACGCTTACAGAATAATTTTCTACGGTGCAACAAAGATGCTGGATCTGGGGGATAATGATTTAAAAGATGCCAGTAGGCAAGACCCATAGGCTGATGAACTCCTAAAGCTAAAAATTCTTGGACACAAAGTAATTTTCAAAGTTGGTGCTGGCTATTTCAGTAATTCTCAATACTGGACTCAGAGCGGGATTTAATTACACTGCTCCTTCACGTACACAAAGGGTTCTGTCCAGGAGCAAGGTATGCCCTACTTTCAAGATGCTCAGTCTTTAAGAAGAGCGTCTTTACTACAGAAAGTAAGCTTCACAGATCTAAGAAGTTGTGAGGTAGAAGAAATGTATTTTCAAGAAAGCAAGGCAAGAAAAGTTCAGATCACCGAGTTCCTTCTCAACCTTATTGTGAGCCCAGTTCTCAGATCTGCTGAGGGTAAGGGAGAAAAGGGCAGGCTCCTTGTGTGAAATTGGGGCTCTTCTGTCCCAGCTTATGCCTGCAAGACTCTTAAGAGCATGAGAGGCAAAAACATTTGCACAACAGTCAATTATTCAGTAGCCTGAAACACAGGGGTGCGTGAAAAGAGGAAGGATCTACAGCTTTACTGGGCTGAAAAGGAGGCTGTGAGAGTAGTAAATTACCAAGATGTTCAACAGTGCAGAAAAGGAGAAAAACTAGAATACCTGAGGACATAACTCAAACTTACCCAGGAATTACACAATCAAGTATTTCCAAAAGTAAGTGACAAAGAAGCATTTTATTTAACTATGATTCTTTTCCATATTACCATATGAAAGCAATTGGTACTTGTTAACTACATGACAGAGATCATAATTTAACAACAGAAGACCACAGGAAATGCAGTGTAGGCTGCAAACATGATTACTCTGTAGATATTTGCACCAAGACCAAATTCCACTGTTAAGACATTTTATTTCTGTATTCCAATGTGATGCAAACAGCACTCTCACAAAGCCATATAGAAGATTTCCGAGAAAAGGCACATGTGTCTTCTCATCCTTATATAAAAACCCCCACAGAAATACATTCATTTCCCTATTGAAAATAAAATAAAATAAAATAAAACAATCCTACTGGAAAACCCAGAAGATTTCTTAATTGGATAGCTCTTGTTAGAATACATCTGTCAAAGGGAGGAGTCTGCTGAAATCAGAAGGCTATGCTTATATCACAGCACAAGTCTTTAGTGTTTTAATCTTGCCATGGACATTTTCTCTTCAAAGAGCTTATTTTTTTTTAAATATGCATCAGCTGCTGGACTTTTAGTAACAGAAACAAACAAACAAACAACACCAAACACAGAAACATCGCTGTAACTGTTACAGCTGTTTATGAAATCCATCTAGTTTTTGGATTACTTGCTGCTGTGTTACAGGCAATTATTTCTGGCCAGCCATGACTTTACTAGTGGAAAGACTAATGCGGGGGGGAGTGCACATCCCTTGTCTTAGTGCTGCCTGATGTGGCACCTTCCCAGACCCAGCTGGCAACAGCTGCACAGCTCCCTCCTGGGGTTCCCCCTGCCTTCACCCTGTACAGCAATACAAAAAAAGGTTGCTGTTGTAAGGACTTTGGTAAATGTAACCTTTTGAAAGAGATACCCTTTCATACATAAAGCATATTAAAAAATGTATTTTCTCCACTGAATACCGTCGTTTTATTTAAAAATGTCAGCAAGGTTGGTCTTCGAGACACTCAAAAGTGGTGGAGAAAACCAGAAAAATATTTGGTAAGTTCTGACAGCTTTTACTATTAGTTTTATTCAGTTAAGCACTTTTCTTAATGCGCTGCAAATGTTGCAAACACACTGCCACATCTGAAAAACAACAGTGTGGAAATCCTTCCTTCTACCCAGTGCGTGTGATTTTCAGTACGGTGTTATTTCTAAAGAGACTGAAAGACTGCATAGACTTGTCTTTGAAGTACACACACACTTAAAATGTTTATGAAGTTAATCACTCTAAGCCTAACTTACTTGGTCAGGTAACACTGCTAACTAGAAACTTCACAACGACACATAAACAACCTCTATTAAGTGTGACAGCAGAGTTATATTTGCATGTTACAAATACACACAGACAACAGTCACCTTATTCATCAGTGAGCATGAACACAAAAATGCCAACCCCAAAACAACAACAAAAGAAGGACACTTCTTTATACTGAGGCTTATCGAACAAAAAGCAAATAGAGCAAGTATTGTTTCTGTGTGGTGAGATCTTCCACACTGCCACCATGTGTAGGGAAATACCATTAGAACAGTTTGCCACAAATTCCCTGATGCACCAGGAAAACTGTATCAGCAGCAAAGATACAGCTTTGAGAGATGTCAACAGCAAATCTATGCAGCTGGTTGAAATGGAGGAAGGTCATCATCTGCTAATTAATTTATAATGTACTCTTCCTTGCTCTTCACAAATACCATTATCATTTAATAAATGCAGAAGCTCTAGCTAAACAACATAGGGATGTTTATCTGGAATATTATCTTAAAAATAATAACAACAACAACAACAATGATTAGCAGTAGTATCATCTTCTCACATTTGATATTATTTTACTTTTATTAATAGCTTAACTGCCCAATTCACTACATTTTAAAATGTATTTATCAGATTCATTGACACAAATGTAAATAATACTTGTCTCAAGGGCCCCTAATGTAGTAATTCTTCCAATCACTCAGTACAGATGTTAACAATAAAATTTGAATGGATTAGCACATCAGTACAAAACTCTACAAGGCTTTTTGCAAACCTTGTTTCCGCTTTTATTTCATTGTGTGATTGATAAAACATTGCTATCTGTGCAGCACATCTCCTTTGAAATCCAACAAAAATAATGCTGCAGTTTTGGTAAGCTCCTTTTGAAGTTCACTCAGATTAATAATATTACAAGTTAACACCGCATGTTTATTTATATTTCTATGCTGCCAGGGAAATGCATTTAAATATTGCCTCAGAAACAGTTTACAATCTGCAGTGTCTGCTGCAAAGCAAATTCATTTGGAGAACACATTGATGTGGCAGACTGGAAACCACAAAACCACATTTGTTATTACTTATCAGTGCTGTTTTCCTAACCCTATGTAAAAACAAATAGGTAAAATCTTCAGAAAAGCTACAACAAACTGGCATTTATCTTTTTCTGCAACAGGAGTATTGATTCTCAGATGTTACAATAGTCTGATGTTTCTAATAAGAACAGGGATGAACCCTGTAAAGCACAATCTTTAAATTAAGGTCCTAATCCCGCAGTCTGTTTCAGGCAGGCAGAATCACGCAACTGCATTGAGACAGGGTAATTTAATTAGAACTATTCATATGCTTAAAGTTATAAATGTGTTTAATTACATGCTGAATTAAGCCCAGACTGGGGTAAACTATGCCTCAAATCCAAAAGTGACTTGTGCTTTCTCAACTAAATTCATGTTGTTATTAAAACATCCATTTCACAAGCGGAGAGATTAATCTAGTCCATCACCCAGATCAAAGCCAAATAGTTTAGGAGGCACAAAAACTGATGCTACTCCCTATTAAAAGTGAAGTATGTAACAAATATGGGTTAGAAAGCTTAATGTGCTTCTATGGGGCCTCTAGAGCTGGATTTACAAGTTTTTTCCAATGCCTCAAAATTCATATACAGGGAATAAAAAAGTCTAAATGGGCTGGATGTCTATACCACTAGTAAGCCCATCCACTCTGCATAAATACCTTAAAAAAATTTGACTAGGACTGTTGTCATCTGCAGGTGTCTGGATACCTTGAGAATCTAGACCCTAGGATTTCATCCTTGGACACAATTGTGATGAAAACTGTTGCTGAACCAACACAAAGGTGAAGACATTGAACTGCCTGAGGTGTGCAAATACAGAATAACATAATCCTAAAAACATCAACCAACTTGGGATAACATTAAGTCCCTTCTTTTTTCATTAATTCTGATAGAGACTTAACTTATGTGAAGAATGACTTGTTAATTGCATGTTAATAGAAATAATGTTAGCACAGGCCCATGAAAATTTCTAATAGATACTTAAGAAGTATCTAATTGACACTTTCTAATGCCCAGACAGAAGAGGGAACTGTCCTACCTGTGATGAACTCATCAGACAAGCCCAGTAAAATAATAACTAATAACATAACTTATCATCTGCTTTTTCCATGAACACTGAATTCCTGCTGCATCTTGGGCTCTTGGAACAGGAACATGCTGGGACAAAAAGACCCCTTCTTATTTGTATGTACAGCACCTCTTGGTTTTGGTTTGTAGAAACAGGAATGAAGTACCTACTAATTCCCTCCTCCTGGTGCTAAGGAGTGGCTCCATCCATGACTAGTTGACTTGTGCAACTAATATATACTAGGGGATTATTTACCCTCTTGCTTTTGCACAGCTCTCTGTATTTTATACGTATGTGTTAGCTTTGCTGGCCCCAGAAAAGGGAAGAGCTCTGACTCTCAGGTGAGTCAGACCACATCTCTGGGAGCTCCTCTTCTGGTAGAGCAGTTGGGGAGGTCCTACTGAATGCAGCATGGCAGCTGCTAACACATTAAATGCAGGAAAACTCCTTTTGGTGGCTTGACATTTTGTGTTCCCTACGGCTGCTATGCTAGAGACAAAGAATGTAGAGGATTACAATGCCCAGAAATTAAATATGAAGAAATAAAGGAAAAATAACCCTTGTTTCAATATATAGTAGTAGTATCAGGGCTTCAGGAGGACTGCTCTGAACACATATCTTCCAGTATTTGTAATGATGCTACTTTTCCATCGAAATAGAACAGAAATAATCTGAAAGTCAACAACTTGGCCTACTGTAACACATCCCCATTCTTGTTATTACTACGGAAGATATTTCAAACAATCTTTCATAAAATCACTTCATTAATCAACCATTTGTTCTATTATCTCCCTTAAATTTATGGATATTAAATTTAGTAAATTTAGTAAATTTAGGAATGGGATTTTCATATTGAAAACCAGGTCTTTATCCCTGAGGTCTGTCCTTCACAGACTTGTAAGAGGGTTTTTCTGTGTGTTCTCCCATATCTGCTATTAAAGGCAGTGGTATTATGTCCTGCCACTAAACCACAAATGTAATTATGAGGTGGAACTTCTTGGCTCAGCTCCAATGTTTAAACACATAGTTAACAATGCCTAAGGAAATGTAACTAACCCCCACCTACCCCCCTAAGCCTACAAAAACAAACAAACTTTACTAGCGGTTCTACATCCCATCCCGTGGGATTAGACACAGGAAACAGCATGAAAAATGAAAATACTCCAGGAGTATTTAAATTCCATTTTGAAAAGCAAATCAGAAATATTAACCCGAGAAAGAGCAGTATCTGTATGCATGTGGGGACCGAATGACATGAAAACACCACGCTGGTCAGTACTTTCTCTCTGGGATTTTCTTTGCAAGCGGAGTATCTCATACAGCCGTAAAACACAATGCTTTAAGCGTCTTTCTACACCTTTCTACTGCTCAGTAAGTTTTAAAAGGAGCTCCTAAGAAGTAAATCCTTCCAAAAATGTGTGTCTACTTCAAAAGGGTTAAAAGACAAGTAACTAATAATCTTACATATTATATGGGTTCTCAGTATTTTGAAAACTGACCTCCATTTTTTTTCCTCCCATGAGTTTAGATATGACTGAACAGCTGGGACTCAGACTCTGGCCAAAGACCGCTATTATTTTGCCAGCAAGTTTTCATGTGGAAGCATATTGAACTTTTAAGTCTTTCATCACAGCTGGTAAGTAAGAGCGAACACGACTTAGGAGAGACAACTAACACACCAAAACCTGAACTAAAACCAAACCGATATACCCTGAAATATCTCATACATAACCCAAGAATGTTGGTTAGTCCTTGGTTTTTTCAAAATATTTATTTCAACTTTAGCTTTTGCCATGAAAAATTAATGATCTCCAAGTATATCCTAAGCTCCCCCTGCTCCGTGAAGAAAAAAAAAAAAGATTCTGTTAAAATTCTTTTACGGAAGTGATAAGGAGTAAAGCTGCATTTTTATTCAGATGAAATTCTAGATTAACTTTTAGTTATTTTTTTCGCATATCAAAGGATATCTGAGAACATATTATAGAAAAAGCATTATGAACTAACATTTTATCAATAATCTCATTAACCCTTATGTGATGTTCCTTTTCTTAGTTCTTATTTTCACTGTTAAACACTTTCATTTTAATGAAAAATGTTCAATTAGCAACTGAAGTACAATGACTCAGATAATATGTTTTCATCTTTATTGGTAAAAGGGTGATGTTTGGCTAGCGGAGAATGCAAATATTTTCTTACTTTACCCAAACAGCAGTATTTCCTACCATTTTGATTGTGTGCTTTCTTAATGCATTTGTATTTTATACTTCTAAATATATAATATTCAATGGAATAAAGAATGGATTTTACAAACTACACAAACGCATTCCATTATTAAGATCAACACTTCGGTAAATACTATGAACTTTTTCTTTTAAAACTCACTTGATCTTTCACTGAAACCAAAACAGTGCAAGTGCTGCCTGAAGGTTTTATGATCTCTTTTACACACAAAGTGGTATCACATCATATATTCCTCCCTTTACTTGATGAACACAGACTGTTTACTCAGTACTCTTGAATGCATTACTGTTTCCTATCATTTGACATGTCTCTTTATGTTTTATTGCAGAAAATATCAAAATTGCTATAAAATATATGGGAATATATAAGGATACACATAACAAAAAGTGCCACTTAGAGCACTCAAAATATTTTTCGTTTTCTTATTTCAAGGCAAAATTCAGCTTCTAATTGATCCCTGTCAACAAAATGAAAAGTAAAAGTGCATGTGTGAAGAATAATAAGTGATGAATAAAATCAGTGACCTTTAAGAGGCACTTTCATTTTTGGGAAATATCACTATTATAGCAGAAGCACCATTTTTCCCATTTAGACTTACATCTGAATTAAAGCATAGGAAACCTAACACTTCTAATGAACTTCCAAAGTTCACCACATCTTTCACTGACCTATAAAAGAATAAAATCCAGGACCAAACACAAATCCTTGGAAAACAAAATAAAATAACATATTTTAAAAGTCTCAAACTCTTATTTATGTAAAGTAAGGTGCAGTTAAGCTGACTTGTAGGAAAAATTTGTAGGGAACTGTAGGGAATTGTGGACAAACTTCCATTTTCCTCTGCAAAGAAAAGCCTCCCTCTCAACAACATGAACTTCCTTCATGCAGGCAGGTCATCCTTCTCCTCTAGCCAAAAACATAAAACATAAGACTGGGAGGGACCTTTCAATTAACCAAACTCAGCTCTCTCCTACTAGAGGTAATCCTGTCCTGTCATCATTTTTATAAAAACTGATAAAAGTTCATTGTCAAAATTATAAATCTTTCTGTTCCTCTGCCCATCAAAGGGCTACATTAAAACCTCTTCAGTCATAAGCCAAGAGGCAAACTTTTGCACTTGTATTATACCATAATCATTCCCCTACCCTGGTACCAAGGAAAAGAAACCAAAGCTCTTCATCCAACATCTGAATAATTGCCTTATGGCTGGTTCCTGTGCCCAGTGCACTGACTGTATTACAAGAGATTAGGCCTCTCATACTGTTTGATTTTCATAAAATTGTAAATAATTACAGAAATTTAATCAGTCAGAAATTGGGGAATCAAGGCTATTCACTTTCATAAATAGCATAGGCAACATAAGGAGAGCAATACTCCACCCTTGCATCTCTCACTTATGTGGAAGTATGTCTAAGTGGTGGGTGACCAAAAAGGGCAGGCAAAATTCACCTGCTGATTTAGCTAAAACAAACATAAGTAGTGTACATGTAAGGCACTAAAAAGGGGCAATCTGCTGTATCCAAAAAGATCAGCACTTGGTTTCCAATTAAGTATTGAGGATGTAGCCCCTGAAATGGATCAGCTACCCAGTTCTCAAAAAAATCTTAGTATGTGCTGTAGCTCAACTCTTCTAACAACACTCATCCGAAATGCTGACCTTAAGCCACGTCATCCCTTCCACAGCTCGTTCAAAAAGCATCAGAGACTGCTACCAGACTTCTCACTTGATAACAGCAAGGCTTTTTGCAGACTCCTTTAATGTGTTTTCAATGTTCAATTTTAGAAAGAGTAGCAAAATTACAGAAGTCCAGTCACATTACAAATATCATACGGCCAGGTTTGCAGAGTACAACACAAACAAAGCAATCCATAACACACCATTAGTAAAGACATTGTTCCTGAATACTACAATCTATGAACTAATTTAAGGGCAAAATTATTTGGAAGTTAACATCCCTCCTTATACTGGCATCTTTCTGAAGTTTGTATTTTATTAGTGTTTAAAGTTTGCAAGTGCCATATGCTATTGAGAATATTTACCGGTGATAAAAATCCATCCCATTGCTCTTACAAACCTCTGCAGGGAGGAAGTCTGCATAGTCAGAAAGTGATTTGCAATCAAATTTTTTCATCAGTAGCCAGAAAACAGGGAAAGACAAACTTTACAAAGTGTATATGCTAGCACATCTGAATCTACTTCACATCTTGAGTGAAGGAGCTTTGTGTGGAAACAAATTTGGCACTTAGTTTTCAAGGAGCAACAGCAGAATTCAAGACTCAGTTCATTAGTACATGACAGAGATGCAAAAATGAAGCTCTGCTCGTTGTAGATACAAAACAGAGCAAGATGCCAACCTGACAGTCACATTATCAAAGCTCTAACAAGAAAAAACAACAGTATGAGAACAGCATCCTACACAGACTAGGCTGTGACTGAGCAAACCTCTCTGGAGGTAGGAAGCCAAATCCCACTGCTGAAAAGATGACAGTACTTCAGAATTAAAAAAGAAGGGAAGTGATTTGCTCTCTTCTTCATTATCTGTGCACTGAGGACAGAAACAAAGGCACCTGCAAATTACCCTCTGGCAGTACCTCCCTGCTTCTATGGATTACAGAGACCACAGCAGCTGCATCACTAGCTTGGATGCCTCAGTTTAGTCCAAAAATCCGTCTGTGGCATGAATGCAGACCTTTAATACACCTACCAAAACATCTACATATTATATGCAGAGTTAAATCAATTTGATTCAGTCAACTCTGGAAAAACAAACATGAACAAAAAAACCCCACAAGTGCACGAATACTCTGAGTATATAAACATTCATTCCACAAATCTGTGCTGTGGCTCTCGCCCAAAAGAGGAACGTCACTGTTTCTCAACAATGATGAAAACCAATCTCATATAAGATCCTCCTTTACTAAAATATTATTTTTATGAAATATGCCATACAGCAGTTTTAGCACACTAAGAGGCTCTGCACAATCAGATGTAAACTCTTCTCCGAAATAAATCTTTTTTTCCCGTTGAACACTGTGCCTGACCTTCACTGCTCAAAAATTCTCTAAAGCTATCAAGTCAAGAAGGGAGGTATCAGTACAGTAAAAATCAGTAAATTCATCTATTTTAAAAGATACAAGAAAATTCTTTCACATAATAGAAAGTCTCATTTGATTCATTATAAAATTCACCCCATGCTTGATACAAAAAATTTTGAAGTACAAAGAAATATTCTAGTTAAGTGAGTATTCATGTATGAGCAGTGATTAGCAAAAAATTTCAGAAAGGCGGGCAGGCTGAAAGATGAGATCATCAACTTAGGTCCTTCAGCTCGTTATCTTAGCCACTAGCCAAACCATTACATCACAACTGGAAAAATATACCACTCATATTATAAAGGAGTCACACTTGAGGTTACTTGAAAATGACAGAAGACAGAAAAAGAATAGCTCTACTGACCATATACTCACTACTGAGTTACAACTGTGGGACAACTATAAAAAAAAAATCCCACAGTGATCTGATTACCCCAGCCATGATACAACCATACACAGTATAAACAATATATGAAGGCACAAAGACCCTCCTCACAGGTATCCGCCAAGATCCTTGGTCTGCAACCTGTAACTTCAGTTTCTCAATTCATTGCCTTCTGTTACCAGTCCTGAAAAATTCTAGTGGTTTTGGTGAAGTTAATCCTACTCCTTGTACAGTCCCTGAACTCTGAAGATTTCATCCTCAAAGCCAGTCTTCAGCTGCTCCTCTGCCTCACTCCTCAGCCCTAGGTTTGTCACAAATCTCTCCATTTCCAGGTTCTTGCGCCTTGTCACCTGTGTTAGGGGAGAGCAATACAACTAAAATTCCCATCATGCAGATTCCCAACAGGCTTCCTCTACATGAGCTAACTGAAAACAAAAAAACATGTTTCAAACCCATTTATTTTCCCACCCTGTTTGTTCATGCCTATTGCATTAACACACAGGGCACATTAAATGGTTTCATATACTGCTTTCCTGCAGTGTATGATCTCTAACTTATTAGTATAGTTTGAAATGACCTTGTGCCTAAGATGGCAGCTCATTTTTACCCAGTCCCCTTGACAAACAAAGCTCCACACAGTTATCTGTAAGTCACTTGTTGTCTCCCTACAGATAATTCCAGCCTCTCTCAAGGCATGCCCTTGTCTACCAGGGAATTCAAAGTATTCACCCTTTCTTCAACCTTTAGATCTCCTTCTTGGAGAGTCATTCATAATCCAAACACCTTTATTCTCCTCCTTGCTCTACATTGCTTACAGGGATGTTTCTTACTGAGAATCTCAGCAAAGTTACTGAGATCAATGGAAATAAAAGCAAGCATTTTAACCTTGGGGGAGAACTCAGAAGTCTGCATTCACTTCCAAGTTCCGTAAACTTCATACACAAAATACAGTAACTCACTCACACTTCTCGCATCTGAATTCTTTACTAGAAAATTGATTTTACACACAAGCACTTCTCAGGAACACCATTGGGATAAAAATCATCACATTTTTCCAGACTCTCAGCTCTTACTGTAGGTCACAAAGTACGTAAATAAGAATTGATTATGAAAGGTAGGAAGTGAAAACAGTCCATATGTAGCTAATATTGCTACCGAAACCTAAACTTCTGCATTTCCTGCCATTGTGACTTTAATTATGAAATCATAATGTTGCACTAAGATAACTACCATGTTTAGTTTCCTAGCTGTCTTTAAAGGAAATATTAAAGAGAATTAAAACACAACAACAATGGCAAAAAAACCTACTCCAAAACCCCAACCAGACAGAACCACCAAAAGAAAAAAAAACCCACTCAACACAAACAGCAATGAACAACAGAAAAAGCCCACACAACTCAGAAGTTTTTCAAGTTTCTCCACCTCACAAGCGCATTATTGAAGGAGGTTCACTTACAGATTTCAGTTTGAGTTCTGCTCTGGTCCCTTCTTGTCAGGGTTAAAGTGAACAGGAAGCTGATGGACTGTACCAGAGGAGCAAAGTCTATCCATTCTGTCTCTGGATAACCTAACATATCTATATGAAAATAAACTTTGGCATGGATCTGCCTATGAATCTACACAGAGTTAAATAGACTGAAGCAGAAAGAGAATTAAACCAAACCAAATCAACCTCCCTCAACAACAACAAAACTAAACGATTGTTTTGCTCTGCGCTTGCTATGGAAGAGGTTAGGTAGATGAACCCTGACTGGAGCATTTCTTTTGTCTATGGGTTGAGATTCAGCCTGAAATTTAAGCACCAGTGATAAAAGTCAGCAGAGAAATACGGACAAAACGATAGGTAACAGACCACAAGTGTGAGATGGTGTTCCCTCAACTTTCGCAGCAACTCACGTACACACAGCTGAGCTATTACTGCTCGTGATAATCTTATTTAAACCCACCTCTGTACTAGAGAAGTGTGAGATAGCACACACATTGCCAATCTCCTAATAGGGCTCTCAGGAGGATCCAGAAAACTACAAAACAATTAATTTGACGTACACATTGAGCAAATTGATAGGAACTGTTACAAAGAACAGAGAGCTAGATACCACATGCTGGGGAAGAGTCCACACAGCATTTGAAAAATTGCTTCATAAATCCATTAACATTGCTAGAGAATCAATATGTGTGAGGACAAACATGATCCAATCAATCCACTTGTTTGATTTCCAAACAAATAACTAAAGATGGGAAATTAAAAAAATGGTATTAAACATTCAGTTTCCCTATAAAAGTAGGTCACTAACAGTGGTCCACAGGAGTTTTGTAGGACGCCGCTGAATAAATGGGTTGGAAAACACGGAAGAACGGTGAGCAGAAAGAGTACCCTACTGATACCAAGTCACTCATAGCAATACAGGCAGAGGCTTACTGAGAAAACTGCAAATGATCTCATATAGCAAAGGAATAAACTGTAAAATGGAAGGCAAATCTCAGTGTTGGCAGGTATAAAGAATTGTAGGGAGTGGTGGGGAGGATGGGTGGGGAGGAAAACAACTCCAACCCTATGTATCCAACACCAGCTCTGTGTGAGCTGTTACCACCACAGGGAAAGATCCTGCCTTCATCAGGGACATACATAAGAAAATGATGGTTTAGTTTCAGCAGTATTAAAAAAAAAAAAAATCAAATATTGTTAAAAATTATGAGGAATGTAGACCACCACAGAATACACCCTTAAGCCAGCACTTAAACGACAGATGCCACACACTGAATATGCTATCGAGCTAGCACACAGTCCTCCAATACCAGCAAGACCTAACAGAACAAGGAAAGGTAGAGAGAAGAACAAGGATGATCAAAGGTATGAAATGGGTTCTGATCAAGGAACTAAACAGACATGGATTTTCCAGCCTGGAAGACAAACAATCAAGGTAGTATCAAAGAGATCTGTGATAAATGGAGCACCATAAAGGCAGTGGGTAAGGAATCATTTGTCTCTTACAAGATAAGAACAAAGGAGCATCAAATGAAATTATCAGGTAGTAAATTCAAAACAAAAGAAGGTACTTCTTTACACATATATTGTTCTACCTTAGGACTCACTGCACAGGATACTGTGGATGATAAAAATGCACATGGTTTTAAAAACAATAAGACAAACTAATGGAAGAAAAATCTATCAAAGGCTATTAAACTGAAGATACCATCTCTGCTTCAGGAAGTTTGTGAGATGCAGATTGCTGAAAGCTGGGAAAATATACTGGGAAAGCACTATTACGTGCTTGCCTTTTACTGTCTTCACTAGGCATCTGCTGCCAGTCCCTGGCTGAGACAGGATAGGCTATGACAACATCCAGTCATGCAGCTCCATAGGAGTTGACCTTGAGGACAAACAGGACACCCAGAGTCCACGTTTCAGTCAGATGGTTTCACTTTCAGCTCAAACCAGACCGGTCCCGCTGACTGAATGGGTTGAAGTTGAAAACATCTTCTGGTTTAGCAGCACCCAAAACGAAACTCGCCTGCGCACTCAGAGCCCGCTCGGACACATGTGCACATCGGCAGGAAGCAGGGACAATGAGCGGACTTGCTTCAGAAGTACACTCCTAACCCACACCGAAAGGTTCATGCAGATACACCTGTGCCCAGCAAAACACACCCTTGCCTGAGAGTCTGACCACTCTCCTGAAGCAGCGATCCTCCTGCATCCAGCATATGCCTTTCAGAACGTGCCATGCCCCAAAGGGTGACTGGGGCTGAACCAGCTCTTCCTAGAGGATTGGTCCTGAAGCATCTTCTCAGTTACATCCCACTCTGCTCATTGCTCTCTGGGTACAACTACAGAATTAGGCCTCTAAGCATAAAGCTATAGACATAAGGAAACTGTCATCTGCACATTTCTAACCTTAATATCTTTCACGTAGCAAACAGCTACTTTTCACCTAACAAATATACACAGATGCTGATCTGTGATGATCTGCTTTTAACTGTCTCTACACTAAAAAAATACAACTGGTACCCTTCTTATAATAAGAAATCTATAATTCTATCCATATTCTGAAAATTATTAAAAACTTCCATGCCTCTTTCCAAGAAGACCACAGTATATAATTCCAACTGATAGATGCCAAAGAAGGTTACAGACTTGCAAAATATATTTTAATATTAGAAACTTTATTAAAATTTTTTCATCACAACAGCTTGACTCTCACAAAGTAGTTAAATATAGCATGACATTGCATTTCTCTTTATGGCAAACACTGTTTTAATGCTGTTATATTGCCTTTAATATAAAGTCATCTTATAAGTAAGATGAGAAGTTGATTTTGCAGTTTACTGACAGATCTGGTATTTATATGAAGCATATTCTCCTAAAAAGAACAATACACCTTAAAAATAAACCTTCAAAATGTGTCTAATCCTGACTTCTGTTACTCAATTTGCATTTGCCTAATCATGCAAAGTGGAAAACCTCATCTGAGTGTTAAATGGAATGTCTTCACACGGATAAAAAGCCTTTTGATTTATCCTGAATTCCTGGTTCTACCAATTTCATCTTTTGTATAAGCTTCTTTTAGAGCAGACTACTACTTCCTTAAACAAAAGGTTATATGTTCATTTTTGAAGAACACTGATACTTTTGACCTTGACACACAATATATTATTGAACAGAAAAGTCACTGAAGAAACTTCCAACAGATTAACATGACTAAACTGAACCTTTGCTTTATCTGCAACCTAATTAAAAAGAAAGGTTCCCACCCCAAAAAGCCTTGTGCAAGGTTCTTGTCATGAAGAATTATGGAGTTCTATGTAAGAGGGCCCAAGGGCATTCAAAATTATTAAAAAAAAAAAAAAAATTCCTTCTGCAGAACTAACAACACAGGACCAGAATCTTCTCTTCAGAAAGCCAAAGAAAAACTGTTAAGGCATTTTAAAGATCCGTGAGTGCATATCAGTCTTGTTTCATTTACACCGGATCTGGGAAAGCAAGAGAGAAAAATACAATTTTTTTTCTTATCTTGGTCTGTCTTGTACAGGCTAAAATAAAATCACTTGCCCTGTGGAAAAGCCTCATAAAGAAAACTGATAAATCCTATTTATTTGTCTATTTTTTTCGTCGTGTAGAGCAATACAAGGCAGGGTATTCTTGTCAGAGTGCCAGATGGTAAAAGAACCATAACAACCCCAGGGACCACAGTCACTGTACTAAAGATGAAACTAAAGATGAAACAATTCACGAGATTATTTGACCTTCTGATTATCTCAATTAAACAGCATTAAATTCCATTAATTCCAACAAGCATCCATAGCCAAAAGTTATGTGCTTATTCTTCCTAAGCAATGTACAAGGAAAATGAAAACTTCAGAGTAACATCCCCCAAAATTATCAAGCTAAGTAGAAAGCTTTGTGCATTTGTTATGAGAAAAAAATGCTGGGAACAGGTCTTAAATCCTTCCCACATCTGGCAATTAAAATTATCTTAGCAGTACATCCTTTCTCTTAGGGTCCACATTTTATCCAATAGCTAATGCATGTCAAAAGGCACAGCAGAAAGACTCCTTAGGTGGTATATTCTGCAAGGCACGATTCTTTCTGCGTTGTCTTTTCTCCTCAAGGGTGATCCCGCGTGCTTTCTCAAACGCATCTTGCAACTGGACACGCCTATCGCATATTGGCCTTTTTAGCCACCAACGTGCTTGCAATAAATGTGGGTAGAGCCCTTCCCAAATCTTTGTTCGCAAAGCCCAGCCATGATGTATGTCAAGTTTATGACAAGTCTTTGGAATAGGAGCTGGAACTTGTGAGCCACTTTCCTGATCACATGGCCAGAGCAAGTCTCTGCCTCTGCCTAAATAAAGATTTATGGGATCAAAAGGAATTATTTTCAGTTAAGTGCACTTGCTCTGGGATTGATGCTAGACCCTGGATGCTCACCTGTGAAAAAATCTAGGAATGCCTTAAAGGCAGTGACTGGACCTCAGACCCCAATACTGGGCAGCAGGTCTTACTGAGGTGTATCTATCAGAGACACTGATATCCCTTCCTCTGATGATTTCTCCAAAGATTACTAGAAAGCTCTTCTGTATATCTGTGTAGAATCCAATACCTCAGGCATAATGATACATTAGGAAAAACTCTATACTGTGAAGGTGGTGAGGCTCTGGAAGAGGTTGCCCAGAAAAGCTGTGGAAGCCCCATCACTGGAAGTGTTCAAGGCCAGCCTGGATAGGGCTTTGAGCAACCTGGTTCAGTGGAGGGTATCCCTGTTCATGGCAGGGGGGTTAAAACTGGATGATCTTTGATGTCCCTTCCAACCCAAACCATTCCATGACTCTACGAATGAGCAATTCCTAGAAAAAAAAACAAAACAAAATCCTGCAGTCACAGATGAAACAGGGATTTTCACACCAAAAGACCCAGACCAAGTAATTTCTATTCCCTGTCACCTGAAATTCGGCAACCAGTAAGTCTCATTTTTGTATTTGTGCAGGCATTTTCTCCCTGCATCCTACCTAAATATCCTATTTTTTTCACTTTTTTTTACCAAGCTAGGCCCAGACTCTTCCATCTCTTCCAATGACATTTTAGCAGAGCTCCGTTTAGGATCTGAAGGATAGTAAAACATTTTCTGTTCTTCATTTTGAGCACATCCCATCTCAAGGTGGCTCATGTAAACAGGTACACGTGCTCAAGCAGCACCAGTGTGCCAAAGACAAGATATTTTATGCAGATATTTAAATCAGGTCATACCTGTAATAAAGATAATAATTAAATAATATCCCTGGCACCAAGGTGTTGCAAAGTGAACTTCACATCAAAGAAAAGAGCCTTTAAGTTATTTAAAAATATTGAGGTGTTGTAACAAGATGTTGCTCATTCATGTAGGGAAGGAACTCGTTAACTAGTCTGCACTGTATAAAAACATCAACAAAGATAGATTTCCTTTGCCTATGTGTCTGCCAATATGTTTGTATTTTTTTTTAATACATTTTGTGGTTGTCCTCCAAAAGTTGCAATGTTACTTTGCAGTGACTATGCCGAAACATTTTTTATGAACATTATTACGACAAGCATAAGGCTTCTGTTTCTGTGTCAAAGTTTGTTAGAAAAGATTTCACAACCCTATGATATAAGGAAACTCAATTAATTGTATTTTTGAATTTCCCATTGCCAGATGGGATGTTACTCAAGACTGGTATAATGATTACAATACCAGCAGGAGGTCCAGCCACCCAGAATAAAGAAGATGGCACCGTGGGTAGAGAAAAGTTTCCCTCGAAATGGCTCTAATACTTAAAGCTGAATTTGCTCAAACTAAAACAAATTCTTCACAGCCACGAAAGGATTTGCTGAGACACCGGGTCACAAGGGCTAATGGCACTGTGACACACCTACTAAATCTTCTCTCACAAGCTTAATGCAATAAAGAAAATCCCTTTGTGGCCGATACTGTCACAGGTGCCATTGCGGAGAGGAGGCGGCCAGGGAGGTGAAGCAGGTCCTGGGGCCGCGAGCGTCGCTCTACCCAGCACCCCCTGGCTCTGCAAAGGGAGGGGGGAGCTGGCCAGGTCTGTGGTTGGTCTGACCCTATTCAAAAGGAGAAAATCAAACATGACGTGGCAAAGGAAAGGAAAGAGTGAATGCAGCGAGTGGTATATGGCCTCACCGGAGGGATAAAACAGAGAGCAGCTTACACTGTGACCTGCTGAGAGAGACAATGAGTGGGACATCCTTCCTCCAGTTTAAGGAGCTGGGGAAAAAACATGGACAGACATGAAATTACTGAAGGGAAGGAGGAAGACACACTTTTTCCTTCTCCTTCAACTTCAGTTTGCTTGGTTTTATTTGGAGAAATCTGAAACGGTCTTGTTAGGATGAGAGAAAGAACGAGACGCAAGCAGCTTATTTTTGTCCAGGAGGGGCAGACATTTAAATTACCAGTCTTGCTACCGATTTTGGACGCTAGCCATGGCTGGGGATTTTACCCGTAATTCTCACTGACATTAATTCACAGACTGGCTCCCTGACCAGAAAAGGTCTTGCTCTGGCCTGACCCATAACAAGGAACCTGGGGTGGAGGGTTCATCTGACTCATGGTAATTGCCTTACAGGCATATCGGATAAAACATGGTTTCCGAGGTATCAGGTCCACGTACAGATACAGGATCTGCAATCTCCTGGCACAGCTGCAACAGCCAAGGAAAATTGCTACTGTAAGAACTGAGTATGTCAGTAGGAAGCAAGTGATAAAACCATTTTCTGTTTCTCCCAAATATATAGTTAAAGAAGCACAAAACTCGAGCATTTGAGATCCACAAGAGAACTACCTGAATAGGGTAAGAGTAATTCTGAAATGCTACTGTAGTGCACTGTTCTTCATTAAACGAAGTCACTGTAATATTTATATCAAGCACTTATTCCTGCATTTTAAAAATCTATACAGAAATCTGCTAGTTATTGAAGATAATGTACTCAAAGTATCAAAGGAGAAACACGTATTAGTAGACTCCTCTTAAGTCACACGGCCACATTATAACTCAAACTCTGTGCAGATATTTTTTTTATTTTCCCTCACTGTGAATAAGACGGATGAAACTAATGCCACTAACACTTAAAATAAGCAACCACATTTATAAAAAATAAAGACTGTAAAACAAAAGTGAAAATAGAGTTGTTACCTATTTATTTCTTCCTTGAAGATCCTTGAATTTGTGCTTTCCCTGTGGCATGCTACATTGAAAAGGCAGCAAAACCGAAACTGTATTCAAGATAATTATGCATCTTATCCAACACCCCTAAAATAGTAACAAGTTTGTGATAGTTCTACCTGTCACTTTGCAAGAAAACTTCCCTACATATCTTGAATCAGCTCAAAATACAGTTTCAAAAGAAAAGGGAAAATGGGGGGAAGATTTCTGATGGCCATGATTGAAACGGGATATTTTCTGATCTGTGCTTTTGCAGGACAGGATTGGGTTTTTTTAATAATTGCTTAGAAAAGTTGTTCTCATTTCTTTGGATCGTCTCTCAAATTTATCAGAACATGTCTCAAATTTAATCATCTTGAAATAGTTTATTTACTCATTAAATTTTGTGCCAAGTCACCTACACAAACATCCACAAAAATATTTGTTTTATATCTGAACATATTTTACTTCAGAAATCCTGACTTGCCCAGCAGAGTCTGAAAAAAAAAATTCTTTCTAACTAAAGGAAGGAAGAAACCAAAGGAAGGAAACTTGTAAACTACTAAATTTCCTGCATAAATATGTCTTGTGTCCCTCATTTGGGCACTGCAGATTGGAAACTAAGGCTCTGCTTCTGGGAGAGCATACTCCCAAATTCCAAGTTAATGCAGTTTTTCAATTATTCTTTAACATGAATCATTAATGTGAATACTTATGCTGAATACATTAAGTACTACTGCTTTGTCCCACAAACATTCATTAATTTATCTGTAACATACTGCCGTCTGGTAAGGGAATGGGATTATCTCCATTTTACAGATGAAGAACTCAGGGGAAAAAAAACAACCAACTAAACAAACAAAAAGCCCCCAAAAACCCCAGGACTTGACCAAGTTATTTCAAGAAATCTGGCAGATCAAGTCCAGATTTTTTCAGTCACAGTCCCCTGCTTTCAAAGCAAAAACATTCCTTATCATTTCCAGAAACCTTAATTTCCAATTAGCCATGAAGTATAAAAGAAATAAAACATGAATCCATGCTTTCTTTCAACAATGCCTTTAATAGTACATTCATGACCTATATGGTAGGTTCGTCAGTCAGATACACATTGATATTACTAAATGTTTAACATGTTTTAAGCAAGATTGACCTCTGAATGAACCACAATACGCTTTGAGATTTAAAACAATCTGTTGTGGGCTAATTTTTCCACATTAGGACTGAATTTAACAGCAACAGTAATTTTTAAATTTAATTTGACTTTCTGTGTCATTCACATAGAAATATACTTCTCTCAAGATAAATCATTTGAATGTGCACAATACCAATATCAACATCATTTTTTTCCTTGGGGATAATTTTGCCAATAATTTTGCGATACAATCATCAGGAAAACAGTAATGCCGATTCCTTTCCAGCGTTAAAGCAAAGTAGCTTGCAAGGCATGCCTTGGATTTGAGAAGCAGCAGAAGGAACTCCACACCCCTCTACCACTTTTAAATATAACAGCAAAACAAAAAACTCAGCAGCTATTTCAGGAAGCTTAGTTGTTCAAATAAGAAAATACTTACAAGCAGAGGCTGGGGGTACACTTTAAAAAAAAGCCTTTTCTAGAGACAGAGTACTCATTATTAACACAAGTTTTGAAGAAAATCGAGAGGAAGCACATCTAAGAATCAAATCAGAAGCAGTCTTGCAGATTATTTTAAACTATGCATGATGGATGCATTCTGCTCTGTCCTCATTTCAAACTCTGCACAGACTTTTCCTTGTGATAATCTATTCCAGATGAAGCAACTGATATTTCCAGTTTCAACCAAAAAGAAATGGAAAAAAAGGGGGCAAGCCCCCCCCAGCTGATAACTCTTTGCTATTTAATGATTAATCAGTATGAAACCTTCACTCAACATTTAACTTTCTCTTATTTACTGAGCTCTTTAATACAGAAGGGAAAGTAAATAAAAGGAAGAACGGCAATTCTTGATTTCTTGCCAGTTTACAGTATTAAAAAAAGAATCTGCGCCACGGGTTGGCAGGCAGCCACACTTACAGTAAGCTATCTACTGTTTCACCCCGCAGGAAGGACAAAGGATTCAGTGTGGGGCTGCTGGGTTTCTCTCTGTCAAATGTACCCTTCAAAACAGATCCCAGGAATATTAAAAACTGCATGCAATTAAGAGCATGTTTTTTGTGATCCTTTCCTCTTTTGGTGGATGTTTTTAAAAAACCCTGTAGTACCATCATCAAGAAAGCAGAGAAAGGAAATAGCAGTGCTACAGCCACAGCACTGACATTTTAACTTACTAAATCAAGTTACTCCAGCAGAATTATAAGGTGCTGGGTTAAGCAGTTTGGTCCATATTTCTATTTCCTCAAGGCACGAGTGCACATTACTGCTTCATGACTTCTACAGCTGTAGAGATGCCAGCACCCACTTCTAGAGAAGGGCTCGAACAGGACTGTGCCACAGGGAACCCTGTCTTCCAAGGTCTCATTCCTAAGGCTTCCTAGTCTATAACAGCAGCTGTTTGCCAGCAATGGGGAAATCTGAAAGGAGCACTGACTTCTGAGGACAACTTTCTCAGTGCACTGCTCTATTCCACACGCGTCACGCAATATTCCCACATCTTGGTCACTCAAAACCATCCAAGCCAGTGGCAGGAGGCAGGAAGGAAGGAAGAACAGAAAGATGGGAGGAATTAAGGGCTGGGGAGAAAAGGAAAGACAGGGTTAAAAGCAGCAACAAGAAGGAATTAGAATAGGTTAGAGTTAATAGAAAGAGCCAAAAGGAAGTGAATGAAAGCATGACTGAAGAGGAAACAAGTCATTAAAGGACAAAGAAAACAGCCACGCTGCATTATGAGGGAGAACACATGTGTAAATACAGAGAGTATGGATGAGAGTTAAGGATCAACGATTATAAATTAGTACAGCCTGAATGCTCCTTCCACTATTAAAACAAAAATAAAAGGAACACTGCTTCCACCTACATGAAGCGAACATCCATGTGACCTGCATTTGTTTTATTATGTAGCCTTGAAATTTTCTGTGAATTTCTGACTATTCCACTCCTACCCTGCCCATATTATGTCTGGAGACATTGTAAATATTCCTATAAGCTTCATGACATTAAAAAAAAAAAAAAAACCTCCTTTCAGAACAGGGTTATTTTCTTTTCTCCAAACTGCAGCATTTTTATCGGATTCTCTGACTTCCGTGCCCAATTTCCAAAAATTAAATGCTTTTTTTACCTCTGAATTTAATAGTATTCAATCTTTAAACTTTGCTATCTTGAAGTCTCTCTAGTCTAAAAATTAATTTTCGGCTTAAATAGAAGAGAATGGAGGGATTTTTAGGTTTCATAAAACAGACAGCTTTTGCTTCCAGTCCTGGAAGGGCTGGAAATACTGATTTTCAAGTTCCTGACAGTCTTCCCCATCACCGCCCCCACCCCACCCCCCCACCTAAGAACGTAAAATTGCCCAGAGTAAGTACTGCAAGTCAGCAACAGCCTTGTTTAAATGACCTTTGCATCTTACTAAATGTCTCACATTAGATCCCAATTCTGCAAGATACCAGTAAAGATTGCAAAGATATGAAAATCACTGTTTGACATGCATCTTGCTGTAACAAGTATTTGATTTTTGGCAAGTACAGAATAAATACACTTTCTTTTCACACAAAAAGTCAAGGATGCCAACAGCAAAACTTCGATACAGAGCATAAATTCTGCACATTATGTGGCCAATTCCCTTCCAGACCGCACAAGTGGACAACAAAAATACAGAAATACTTCAGAACAAACAATCCCTAACAAGGATAAAGAAGCCCAAGCACCACTTTCCCCCAAACAGGATTTCTGAACAGATGACCAAACACATATGCTTCCTGGAGGCCTGCCTGCTATGTACCCTTCTGAGACAGGCACAGACCAGAGCAGCATACAGGGGCACCATTCCCATTCCTGGGGTGGGTGGGAGGCTCAGCTGGTAGGTGCCCCCCAGTCATAGGTGATGCTGATGGGAACAGCAGGGTGCCAGACATCAGCTTAGGATGATGGGTCAGTTTCTGTCCCCAAACTGCAGGTCACCTCTGGATGGTTTTAGGAAAACCACATCTCCATTTCTGCATTCACAGAACCGGTAAGACTTCCTCTTGCTCAAGAACTCTCATGGACTTTCAAAGCAGACTACAGGGCTCAGGACATCAGTATCTCATAGACACAGTGTCTACTACACATATATTAGAACTGCTGCAGTTACCCAGCAGCAAGGGGACAGAGAAGCACCACATGCAGTGCCAAGCGAAGTGCAAACTTGGTTAGCATGGCAACAAAACTAAACCGGCTTCCACAGGAGCAAAAATACTTGCTCTTCTACCAAATTCAAGGAAACAATTTTATGCTGGAAGTTGCGTGTTTTTCAGAAGTTCCATAATGGTTGTGAAGCCCAGCTTCCACAGAAGGTCAGTTTTACCTTTCTAATCTTCATCTAGACTATAACCTACAGCAAAAGTTTTGATGTGTTTGCCTGCTATTTTTATCTTTGGAGGAGTATAGAAAAGTTACTGGCATTAAAGAAAAATTTATTCTCCCAAATGAAGTTATTGACATGAAAAAAGTAACCTTACACACACAAAATTTTAGTTTAAAGGTAGCAATTGGCAAAAAAAAATAAATCACTAAAGCTACTCAATAATTAATGTGCCACATCAATATTTTAATTTCAGGTACAAAATGCAGCAAATGCTGGTGAGTTTCATAACAACATACTCGAGGAACAAAAAACAAAACAAAATAAAAGAAATGGTATGCACAAAAAAATTCACTAATTTACTGATTTTTAAGCTTGATGGAAGTGTTTCTGTATTTTAGTTTTTCATGAGTTAATGCAGAGTAGGAGAGAAAGAGAAGTCACGAAAAAAATAAATTATATCTTCAAGATTAACACTTCCTACTTCAAAAAATATTTTAAACATAAATGAATCCTTTGATTAAAAGTTTTTATTATTCCTTTAAAAAAACCCCACAAACCTCCTTACAGAAAGCTGAGAACTTGCAAATACTAGCGCCAGTTCTGCAAAACACCCAAACTCCCACTGACTTCAAGGAATGCAGACTTAGAGTCACTATTTGCAAAAATACATTAACTTCAGCATTGGAAATACTTAGCCTCCCTAATCTGATTCCCCTCCCCAACAATTACAGAGCAATTACATGAGATAAGAACACATTTCTAGGCACCATTTTTACATATTTTGATAAGCATGTCCAATTACAAATTTCCCTCACTGCTTAAATTAAAAAAAAAAAAATTAAATAAACCTTGTAAAGACTCTTCTTCCTTTTTTTTTTTTTTTTTAATTATTCTGACACAGAGCTGAAGTGTCTCCTACGAGGAACAAAGGAATTCACCAGAGCTCTGATCCAAAACATACTAAAAGTTAACAGCCTACTTCCAGTTGGTTTCAGCACGCCTCCCATCAGGCTGCCAGAGAACTGACCTGGGCAGCTTTGAGAAAGGAACTGTACCTTAAACCATGGAAATGCATGAAATCAACCATTTTTTTCCTCTTGTTGGACTTTTCAAGGTTTAAGATTCTTTCGAATCACATCAGCTATAGCAACAGGTTCTTGTTTATACAAACAAATGACTTACAAAGTACACACTTAATCTTACCAGCACTCAATTTTGATTATCCTGCCCCAGGTTAAGCACCTCTCTTTCTACTGAGTCTTTTGTCAATTAAATAAAAGCGAAACGTTTTTTTAAACAAACCAGAATGTTTCTGTTCTGTCAAATGAAAGCAAGTTTTTACTTCTTAAAAAAATTCCACTTATACTATGTCTGAAACATGGAATCTTTTACTTGTACTTCTTGCGTTTGAAAACTTTATGGAAAAAAAAAGTTTCTTTAAACCAGTAATCTTTGTTTGTAGAATTCCATAAAGGTGGAAATGCTACAGTTCATTTTGCAAAAAATAGGAGCTGGAAAAACTTAAATAACAATGCATCTTGCATATTATTATATTATACAATTAGACAATTAAACAATTATATGTATTTTGCTGTTATACGACAGTTGTATTATTCTACAGACATTATAAAACAATTAGAAATGTTTTTGAAGACATTGAAACTTCTAACTACCCTACTAATTATTTCAGTTAGATATTTTATGAAATGCCATTGATTTCACCCTAGGCAACAAAGTGCTATAAGTAAAAATGTTCACATTTTTGCTTAAATATACTCACTAGGTTCTCTCCCACATTTGTTCTATCACATGCATGACTGTGTTGCACTGAGACTGCAGTAGTTATTCCGAAGTATTCAAAAACTTATTTAAAATCAGTAAGTTATCAACATTTTAATGCAACAGCTCATTAATATCCTGATTGCCCCACCTTTTTTTTTTTTTTGGCATTAAAACCACGGTCTGTTCCTTTACAACTGAAAGGTGAAACTTGCATAGTAATTAAGGGTTGGATGATGATGCTCCTGCCAGCAAGCAGCGAGTGCAGAAACAGCTGTCAAGAACCTCTGCATCTGCTGAAGATGAGGACCCTACTGCCTTCCCAGGTACCTCAGCCCTGCTCTCTCTAGGAGACTTATCTTGTGTTGACATTTTCCTGCTTTCACCTGAATCTCCCTTCCTGCCAGCACCCCTATGCAGAGGTAGAAAAAGGGGGGGGGGGGGGAGGGGAAGGAAAAAAAAGAAAAAAAAAATCAGCAGTGGAAGCATCAACTTCCAGCAACATTTTCAAAGCTTGGAGAGGAAGGGTGCCAAGCACATAGGCCAGACACTCAGCTCTACTGCTGGCAGGGGGAACCTTGAGAACTGTTTACAGCCACTTATTGACACTAATCCTTCCTTCTCCTTTCTGCCTCATCAAAATTTTCAGAAAAGCATCTTCCTGGGCCTGTCACAGCTCCTTGCAGCTGAAGGGCTCACAGGGGCTGCACAGGTCCCCTGGGCCAGCAGACATATGTCGCATTTCTCTGGAAAGGTCCCTATGAAAATACTGACCTGAACCATATTCCTCACTGATTGTCTCTGGCACAGAAAGCAAAACATGCTATAAATGTATTCCCGATCGAGCAGAGCGGACACTCATCCCAAGGAGGGGTGAGACACTCCGACAGCTGCTGCCTGTCACTGACACCGAAACACCCGAGCCAGCCGGGCACAGAGCTCGGCAGGACTCGGCAGTGCCCGACAGGGACGCAGGTGACAGACAGTACAGTGGCATGGGGTAACATGGTCATCTCCAGGATGCCCAACCGGGCAGGCACCACAAACCCAGCAGGCACCGTTTCCCGTCAGCACACCATGGAAGGTGGGGGGCAACAGCAGGCTTTGCTCTGTCCTTCACTGGCATGCGGCTTCCCTGGGCCAAGCATTGGCTGGCCCCTCCTCAGGTACACGGGACATCTTCTAAGAGAACCACAGACATAAAATCAAACGCCAAGAGCACTGCTCACTCCATGCACCTCCTCTCCTCCTGCTCTCACACCAGGAGGGACATGTGAGGCCCTGACGGCCGAGCATGGACCTGCCCGCTGCCCAACAAAGGAGGTCAGCTGAGGTAGGGACGGGACTAACCGATTAAAAAAAATAAGTTATCCAGTATCACAGGGCTGTCTCAAGCACCCCTGCTGCCAAGAGAGATGCATTTCATCTTGGCCTTAAGCCAGCCTTGAGACATCCCGTTTCAGTTCCTGATACTTCAGGCATTTGCTCTCCCTACATCCACTTTACAGATATAAACACATGAGGGGAAAAAAAGCATTCATCTTGTACAAATACCCAAAGCTCAAAATAAGGGGAATGTAAGAAATTGCTTCAGCTAGGAACCAGAGACAATGTGAAGCCTTTGCATCAGCTACTCTGATGCTGAAGGAATTCAGGCACATGCACCATGCACTCCAAAGAGGCAGCAGTTCCCTCCCTTGTCACACAGCATTTTGTCTGTGATTTATTAGAATAAAGAGCTATTGGATTACACAAACTGGGAAAAAAATATACGTAACTCTAGCTGTTGAAAAAAACTTCTAAACGCTGCAATACATATACATATACATACACACACAGACACCAGAGAGATACATATAGATATACATGCATGTAAGTAAACACTGGCAGAGTTCATTTCAATTCGTAAGCACAAATAATAAACTATTTGCAAAAACTCATAAAAGGGCATCATTGTTACATCCTCTAACACAGATTTATTAGATTGCAGCTACAAATTAAGTCGGTCTACCACTAAAAGAACGTGGGGGAGAGAAGAGGGTACCAAGGTTGCAAGACAAATACAAGCGATAACTCTCCTACAACACCACAGGCAAAGAAAATTGTATTTAGTAAACCAGACACTGTTTAACAGGCCCAGGAAACACACAATTGGCAATTTTTTTCCCTTCATATGAAAACCATAATACAAATTAATTGCAGTGTGCTAAATCACAGTTCTGATTTAGCAATGTTCTCTGCAGTGCTTGAGAAATAAATGCATAAACAGTAGGGATTGTCAATGGGCTAACAGAACAACTTCACAAGTAAAGGCAATATTTTACATGTCAATGGGACACTTTTAAAACTGCTGACTATTTTCTGAAGGAGTCTCAGCTCTTGTGTGTCATTTACGGCATTTTAGGGTTGATTTTTTTAAGTGCTTTTAGTTTCACCTCTGAATAAATTCAGGAACAACACGAAGTTCATTGTTATGAAGTGCACTTCAAGTTAAGCAACAAATAGAGGCATCTAAATTCTCCACCACATAAGAATCTATATCAAATCATTGTCTTATGCTCCTGAATTTTTGCAGTAGCGAATTTTCTGCATGCAATAAAATATCTGCCAGTGTTTTTGAATTCCCTGTTGGAGTACAAGTTGATTAACAATGCTTCCTCTTAATGAGTTAATACTATTTTTAATCCAAAGAGAGTTTTGATAATAATTATCATTTCTAATCTACTGTTTTGCAGAGTGTATAATTCAGTTAGATGATGCTTAATTTTGCTCAAGCTCTGAGACTGCATTCCTGATAGCTCCTTCGGTTCTTCACCATTATGCATGCTGCATCAAGGAGCACCTTTCCTACTTGACTTGAGAAAGTATGTTTCCAGAATATGTTATTCAAATACCTGATTCATTTGGGTTCAAAACCATAAGTTTCTTGAAAGTCAGCATTTGACTTTTTTTGAGGTGAATGTTCCAAAAAGAACATTTTCTGATGGGCTCAGACATCCTTGTTTGAATTTAACAACACACATCACATTTAGATCATGAATGACAACAACAAGAATGACAACAACAAGAAAACCCTTGGAAGGTATGACAAGTAACATACACCAACAAACTGCATAGTAAGTCTTCAAGGCTTGTTACTTTCCAGTTCTTACTCTTGTCCTCTACTGTAGCCACTTGCTAAGTCAAAAATGCATGAAGGAAAATGGATGGTGTGCTGAATACCCCGCAATTCCAAGTCACAGCCAGCTATTAATGCTATTTCATCACTGTTTTGCATCTCTGCTTTTTCAATGATGCTACAGTACTGACAGCAGTAGAAAAGGTCCAGTGGAACTAGTTACTATGCTGCAACACAACCCCTTGCATTGGTTTCCTTTCCAACTAACCTAGAGGAAGAGAGTCTGGAGTCCAGAGGCACCTCCCTCACCCAGCTTTTCCTATCTCCAGTCCCTGGGGAGATAGGACATCTTTAGAGCAGCAGGGAGGCTGTACGGCCTCCAATACACAGAATATATTTCCATGGCTAAACTGCTTGCCTTTTTCAGCAGACACAACACACTGATATCGCTGTAAGTGTTAATCTGTCCTTTGCCAGAGCTCTGTAATAAAGTAGGCTCATTTCAATCAGCAATACCTCCTCTTCTAATGCTGTCAATAACTTCGACAATCCTACGGCTTCTAGTCTTCACTCTGATCATAAAAAAGTTAGACAAATATCTATTTAGCTTTTCTGAGACACACGTAAGTGGGAAATCACTGAAAGTAAGCTGAAAGTAACTAAACAACACAATCTACATGTTCAGATCACCTTATATCACTTCTGTACATCTCGGAGCACTGGAAAACTCTACCTTCTTTTAATATGCTTCTTATCCTCTACATCCACCAACAAAGCCTTTGCTCTGAAAAGTGAAGGCGAACGAAAAAAGGTCAGGATTGGGAGTTGGTACTTCAAACCTCAGGTAAGCGAAAAGGTCTCTCACTACCAGGGAAATCACTGGCCAGTTTGGGTGCCTCACTTTATCCATGTGCACAGTGTTCAGTGCAAGTTATGTGCATTTGTGCACGTCACAGCAGTACTGATGACTGCCCAGATCGCTCCAGAGACGACCACACCATCACAGCTCCACCACTTCCTTCGCCCCTCAGACCCCTTAGTTAGCTCATTATCTCTGCAATGATAATGCTAGAACGTGTTTGATGGTCACCATCAAACCTCTGCATCCGCTTATGTTTATTGGACTATTCTCCGGAATTAGTATTTGAGGAAAAACGTCCCAACCTTATTGATTTGGAAACAGGGAGCTCCCTACAAGGCACGGGGCTTACTCTCAAGTCTTAGTGACAGACCTGATTCTAGGATCTCTGTACAAGAAGGCAGAAAATTACATGCAGGATTTTCAATCACCAAAGAGTAGAGGAAAAATATTTTCATGTGAAAAAATACTGAGTCTGCAGATTAGCAAAGGACTATTACCATTTGTAGCAATGACTTTTTTTCCTCTTATCTACATGATGTGGCAGATTTAAAACATTCAAATAATTTCCATAAAACAGCTACTCATGCAGCTCAATAAGGGGCAACACCAGGCTAAACAGAAATAGGGATGAACTGGGCTAGGTGCTCCTGCTGGGGCTCCCCCTTGATTTAGAAGGACACAAACATAAAAGCCAGTGCAGGAGAAGGCTGGCCACTTCAAACCATGGTAGTGCACTTCCTGCAGGAAAACCCGAGGTTGGAACAACGTGTGGCTGCAACCGAAAGATGCTGCTCAGCTCCCACCTGAGCACAGAGCTGGGACCCCTCTTTGCCCTGTTTCTGGCACAGCAGAAAGTTCACCACTTCCCAGTGAGCCCTTGGCACAGGTTGGGCACAGGGAGAGGGCTGAGTGGGAGGGCTGACATTTAGCCCTCTTCCTCCCCTGAAAGCTCAGGCCAATCCCGCTCCCCTCCACAGGGACCCCCTGTTTGGTAGGGCCCTCCCAGCTCACTGCCCCATCCCACAGCCCACTCCTGTGCTCTCCCTACAGTACAGGCAGCTCACATTGGTCACCCTTACCTATCCATCAAAGTACAGGCTCTGCTGGTGGCCCTCCCTCCCCTCCTTCCAGCTCTTCTTTAGGAACAGTCTGGCTGGACCTGAGAGTCCTTTCTGCAGGGAGCTGCCAGCAGATGGATGACCTGCAAGCCGGAGCCCTCTGCCCCAGTCCCACACGTCACCAGGCTTTTCTCTTCAGATTCTAAGGAGTACCAAGGTAAATTATATGCTAAGAATTATTTATAGACTTCCTGCAAGTGACCTCCCATAGCTTTGATGAACACAAGACAATAGTTCTGTTCATCTTCCGTCTGTGACTGTGCAACCAATAAACGTTTCTATCAACAAACATTTGAGCAAACAACTGCTTCAGTTTGTTCCAAGCACCTTAGGCTAGAAAAACAATACCAGCAAGCAAACTTACAGATAAGAGATTATACTCTGCCTTGCTCCTCCCCACCGCCATTTTGCTCTAAGCAGTCATTTATGACAAAAAAAGAAAAAAAGTTTAAGGCTAACCATTTACTTGCAGAGAATTTAAACTAAAATTTGTCAACATAAATTTGATAGCATTTGATGTTTACCCAATACATATTTTTAGTGCCTACCTATGCAAACACTAAAACAGTATAAACAGAGTTACACTACAAAATTAGTAAAAATTAGTAATGCTTAATTCCTTGCACATGGACCCTGGAACTATAGAGATTCACTTCAGCGTGGGGAAAACCTGCAGGCTGCTATGCGGATGCTTTCACAAACCCAGCAAAAGACAAGAGTCACTATTTGTTCTTGGAATATACAAATATCATTAGGAGCCAAAAAAACATGCCGACTCTTTACAGTAATACCTTTTTATTACAGTTCAAAACCCGTCACAAAAATCTCGCCACAGAAACTGCTGACGTTTGCTACTGTACTACCTACAACCAGTCCTGCAGGGTTACAGTAGAATTGCTCTTTTAAGATATGATCCGAAATATCACTAAATATGGAGAACAAATTCCTGAGAAAACAAACCCTTACCACATCAGCATTCTATAATATTAGGAAACTATTTGCATCATGCGGCTTGTGCTAAAATACTTAATGATCTCATCCTTACCATAACAAATTATCTGCCAGAAAAAGGCCTTGAAGGTCAACATTGGCAACAATTAAAAAGTAATGAAAAACATTCATCCCTTAGGCAGAGTTACAATTTCTAAGTTTGAAGCAATGTGCTGTATATTTTATTAGCTATCACTTGTTTAATTATTCATTGGAGCTCCTCTTATGCTCCATAGAGCAACCTCACATTGCTAGGATTTCCATTTGAATGCTATTACCAATTCAAGGACAAATCTCATTTAAACTTTAGCTTTTGTTTTTATTTTCCAAAACATAAATTATGTTCACAAATTAATGGGTCTCTCATACTTGCTATTTATAATTCTGTTCACAGTAGCTTCAACCTGGGACCCTACACACCATCCCTCCAACGACAGTATTTTGAGTGTCTGCATTCATCTGCTCCAGTATTCCTACAAAACCACACAAGTTTTTGACCAACTGCATCCCTCCCTTGGCCAGCCGGAGTAATTTTTATTCCTGTCTCATTTGCAGTAGCAGCTCACTCGAGCACAGTATTTCAGTATTTTCTTAAAGAAACTCACTGAGTTCAAACAAGGCGATAGCGCCATGAAATAACTTCTATGCTTTAATTGCCATTTAATTACACTTCCTGGATTTCCTAGCAAGTAAATAAAATCTTCCCCAAGGTTTACTGGAGGAATAAGGAGCTGTACAAACAGGGCAGGCTTAGACTGGTATTATCTGCAGTTCTTAATTTATCCTTCAATGTGGCCATACACATTTATGCCCTGCTGGGGATTCACAACGCACGCAAGGGAAATTAGCTAGAAGAGTTTTTCGAGTAAGAGAGGAAAAGCCCGTTTACTGGTTTGTGATCAACAACTTGAGATAGGTTCCGCATTTAAAATTTCATTAGTGGAAATATGTATGTGTATTGTACTGAAACGGTGGAAGAGGAAAAAAGGGAATAAAGTAGAATGGAACAACAAATCTGCAATGGTTTAATATGTGCTTTATATAAAATCATTTTGGTAGAATAAAAAAATGGAAAATGTCATGAAAATTGATGTTAACCCTTTTTTTGCCTCTCCCCTTCTTCTTACAAAATATACCCACTTCCTGAACTAAACTTACACATGAAGACATGTCATCTATGATGCCATGGTTTATAAAAATTGAAAAAGGACTGCCTTTATGGGGGAGAAAGAACAGATAGAAAAGAAAAGGCTAAGTATTAAAAATACAAATATTAAAAATAATTTTAAGTTACTTTGAATTCCACATGAAGAAAAATAACAATGAGCATGTATTTCCATACAATGAATAGTCAAACTCTATCTAATGCTTAAAAAAAAAAATATTAATTTTAATTAAACCCAGAAGGTCCTAAAATAAAAAGACAACACTGATCTCTACTTCTCCTTGGTAAGCATGAAAATATACTTTGAGCAGCAAGAAAAATTGAAATTTATAGTGTAAGACAAACTTTCCCCTACCACTCAGGCTTGGTTTCATGAAACTGTCAGTATCACCAGGAAAGTGAGTTGTTTACATAACAGGGGAAATTATTTACAAGCATTACTACACTGGTTTTATATTATATAAATAAAAGTGGCAGCAAAATCCATTTTAACCCATTCTAAATTAAAATTAATTCCCTGGATCAGATAAATTTTGATTTTATGATATTACAAAATTTGGGTTAGGTGGAAAACAAAAGTTGTATACTAGTTACCTTAAAACTTCATTTGCTGAATTTGGGAAAGTACAGAAAGGGGGTACACTGCCCATGAACCTTGACCGGTCTGGGGCACAGAGTGGCTGCACCTCCATCCCACTCCTGCCAGGAAGACAGATAGGAATATCTTTTAAATGTACACACACACACCTCTCAACATAGAATCTCCCTGTAAATAATCACATTTTGTATCCAAAATTTCCTGTTGACTACAGAGACAGAGAAACTTCAGTCTCATGGCCAGCAGGAGACTTCTGTGCATGTATTTTGCTTTACCGGAGGAGAATACACTTCCACAATGTATTTCAGATCCAGGTCATGTGGAAATTTTGCAGAGAAAGTGTCCTAAAGCTTTCCTGATGAGACCAGAAAATCTGGACAGACCAGTTCCTTGTTGGTCTAATTAAAAGGCCATCAGGACGTTGATCCAGTAGTGAAACCTGAAGGAACACAACGTGGGAACGTACACAGTCTTAAGTGAAGATGACAATAAGGAACTCTATTCACCAAGGTCATATTTGGTCAGGAGTCCTTATATTTCTTCTTCATGTGGTAGAAGATGTGGACACTCCTGAGGGCAATCCTTAGCCACCAGTGAATGGGCAGAGGGAAAAAGAGGGAAATCCGTATATGCAGACAGGAAAAAAAAGGTAAATTTCTGGGATACATATCACAGAATAAATATGGACTCCCATTTCAGCATCCCTTCTCCCAAGCTACTTGCAGTCATCAGCAATCTCCTATATCTGGTTTGCCCGCTTTAATCAAACCATGATCGAGTCCATCACCAAAAATAAACATTGGACCTTTGCCCAGATGTAAATAACATCTTGTATGTCAAAACTGTGTCCCACCTCTTTGATTCCAAAACTTCTGCTCCCCTCAGAAGGGAGACCAAGAACACTTTCCAGCCTTTCTAGATCTTTCTGAGTGTCTCCAAAGGATGGAGTGGACAACTTCTCACATGTCTTGCAGAAGTCACTAATGCCCAGCAGCCAAATCTGCTCCACTAACCCAAACTCATCAGCTGGGCTCATGTCCTCATGGACACCAAGGATGGGGATGGCTGGTCACGACTGCTGCCCAAACATCTTCAGCATGTCACTGGGAATGCCCAGCATGAACTTCTAGTAAGGAAAAGCAATTTACTCCTAGACTTTCCTGCAATAGTGTTAAGCAGCAAGCAAGCAGAAAACTGCCATTCATTACAATACGTCTTTAACACATCTGCCTTCTTTCTCTAAATGGATCCATTTGACTTCTTTGAAGTAAACTTTAACTCCTTTAACCCCTCTCCTGCAATCCCATTTTGTCCCAAACCACACACAAGTGGAATGTTAGCTCTTTGGGACACATGCAATGGATGCAACACCAAGATCCTGGGATAAAGCAGCACCTGACAGCAACCCAAACTTCCTTTTTTAATTCAATTTGCCTAACTTCCGAACATGGCAGTGTGAGCCATTTAGCCTTCCAAGATTGGTCATCAAAACCAGGAAAATACCTACCAACGTAGGTACAGGAAGACAAATACCAAGAAGGCTACAGACAGAAAACAGTTTTAAACAGTTATACCCAATACACTTTTAATTTCTTGCCAGGTTTAGCTGCTGAAGACTTAAGACACATTTGCATCCCAGGCAACAGTATTTTGTGAGAAACAGGCACATTCTACGTGTCTGTGCATTAATTAAATTAGGCAGTTCTAAATGAAAAAACTTTGAAAAAAATGACTGACTAGATATGTAAGTATGTCTATCTTAAAACTGCTCTAAAACTTATAATGGGGATTTAACAAAACTGTATAAATATGGACAAAACCCGCTGTTACCTACATGAGCAAGTAGTAAGAGCTTTTCATAATGAGACTTTCACGAATGAAGTGAGGAGTTGATTTTATCTGGTACACCACAGTAATTTGCTGTGCAGCTTCATGAAACTGTTACAAATAGCATTACAGCCAAAACCCAATTGTTGCTGAAATGCATTCAGTAAAATGGAAAATACAGAGAAATACAACACAGTAATTGTCTCTCAACCCACATTATATATTGTGTTTCTAAATTATATAGTATTATATTTTCAAGTTTTTAATATAGTTTCCCACTGAGGAATTGATAACACAGGAGACATTCTTTGACCTTTTCCTTCTGAATATCTAAATAATATACCACATAGGTTTATAAACCAAATAACTCTCTAGGCTTTTATTAGATCCCAAGGGATAAAATCTGTTTTAAAAAACCACCACGCGTAGCAACGCATAAAAGAGCTAATGCAAAGTGCTTTCCTTGCCCTGCTATTTCTCACCTGCATCACAATTTTCTCCTGTATAGTTCCAATTGCAGTTTATGAGTTTACACATATCTGAAAGACAAAAATTGGACTTCTAGCACCTGAAAATCTGCACTGAACACCCTAACACAATCCCTGACAATACAAATCGTGATCCTGCGCACCCACCACTTCATACTTAATGGATTCAACACAGCATTGCCATCTCTTTAAAGGCTTGACCCAAGCAATGGACAAAATAACTTATCAAGCTTTTCTATTCCCCAGATATTGCAGAAAGTATTTCATGGACTTGTTCCAAATTTAGCAGGATGTTAAAAACCACACAGCCACCAGATAAGTAATTTGTGGGGCAGCTCAATCAAATAGCTAGGCTGATCCTTTAAAAAAGGCCTTTCGGGGATTTTGATTTGATAATGTTTGTATCTCTACAATTAATCACAAAATAATGAAGAATTCAAGCGATCACAGTCAGGGATTGGGAGTGTGAAAAGATGCATGCTGTGCACGACAAGAATCAAAGTGCCAGAACAACTCGGGGAAAAAAGCATAATATAAAACAGTTGATATAAGTTAGAAACACTGGAAACTTTCAACCTGCAGCAGCTTAAGCAGAGCCTTTGTATATGGCCAGTCCCACTGATTTTAATGGGGCCACTGCTGCAAGTAGAAGAGCTCCATGCAGGAGCCTGTCTGCCAGACCATGCATCAAGCAACGTGTCAGGAGAAGCTGTCAGGACTTTAAATGATGCGAGATCAAATCCTCCCTCTAAAGACACAGTTCTGTCTGCTTCTAAAACTTTGAGCAGATGCTATTTCAGAAAATGTGAATTATAATTCACCATTAAATCCAGAGCTGATTTGGTTTGTTTGGGGAGCTTGGGGCCTCATTTGGTTGGTTTTTTTTTTTTTTGGTATGTGACATACATCTTAAATGTACTGCTCTGGAAAGAGGCAAAACATTCACTGTCATCAGACCTATTTACAAGCATCATTTTAGAACTCTATTCCAGTTTCATTCCAGATCAGTTTATCACATTGGTTTGCACAATCTAAATTATTAAGCGGCACAATGAATAGTTAACATCAATTCTGAGCTGCTTACTTTAATGAGACCAATATTTCAATAAAGTTTCCAAATATATGACAGAACTTTATCTGAAAAAGAAATACAATAAGTTGTTTATCTTCTGTTTCCAATTTCTCAGATTTTGACAAATGGAATTGTAAGCAGAAATATTCCTTGAGCCTTTCCAACACAGATAGCTGATATTGTTAGTTTTTTTCTAATTTAGTGCATTATTCTAAGTTAAATCTACCTAGGCTATAGAGAGGTTGATTTTCCTTTCCTCCCTCCATTGATGAACTGCTCCTCAGCATTTCTTCAAGGCAATGTACATGGTCACAATGAATTAGAGTTTTAATTCCCACAGCCATCCTCTGGTGAAATGCTGAGTAAAATACTAACCCTATGGAAAGTGAGTGGGAACAGTCGTTGATTCCCATGAGGGCAGATTTCAACCTCCTGAAAGATTTTCTTCCTTGTTAATGGCAACGAGGTTTTTTTAAGGAGCTGTTTTCCCAAATCCTAATGAGATAAAAATATATCGTTCTTTACCATTTTACCTCATTTTCTTCAAGAGCTGCCAATAGTATTTATTGAAATCATTTCCTCAAAAACAAAATACTTGCCTTTTTCTGGGTGTCTGACAAAAATCTTACCTACATTTATCCATTTAAAATCACTCAAGAATGTCTAAAGTGGTTCTACTGTTATTAATATTTAAATAATCAAAAAAGCTTAATAAGAGAGCTGAGGAAGTCACTTAGTGTGAGATTTTATTCCAGCTAACATAGAGAAGTTGCAGCACCTACTGATGCAACAGAGCTAAAATTGCTTTATAAGTTCCATGACTTATTACAAAGATGAACAAAAGGTATTAAATTTAAAAAAAAAAAACACAAAACAATAACAATAAAAATGAAACAAAATTAAACATGGATGGGACCTTTTTATCTACTGTTTATGGAAATCTAGAAGCAGTAAATAAGCATCTTATTGGTACATGACATGAATGGACCTCAAAGGCAGCATGCACCTCTGGGAAAGACTGACACTGCTCTATCCCTTCTCCTCCTGCCATAAACATACAATACAACCACTTTTCACAATATCTCTAAAAATGACGAAGGAAAAAATGAGTTGCCAGTAAAGCCTGAGCAGCAAAACCGTTGTCATGAACACTTTTATTCTCAACATGAGCACAGACTTTTGTGGGATTAGTTCAGCGCTGGAAAAGCTCATTTACTGCTCAGACAATTTCAGCTCCTATGAACCCTGACGTGTGAATAAATGCTCTTCTGAGTACTCTGGTTCAGCTTACCTGCATAAAGCTACTTTTTCCACTTACAACCCTTCTGTGATTAGGGGACTGGGGGGCGGGAGTGGGGGGAACGAGGGTAGAAGGAGTTTTCCTGAAAGGTTATCTGTTACTGTTATTGTAAGAACCTTCTAAAAATACTGTATTTTTTTTTACTTAATAGATGTTTATACACTAGCTGTACATTGTGCTTGAATCTCAACTCAGAATATTTTTCAAGTATATCATTTACATTTCCTAGAAAGCATCTGAACTGTTTACAAGGCTCACCATCACTCCTTTAAATGTCTGTTTCTGGTATCATAATATACTTCAAGTAGCTTACATGCTACATTATCAGTAAGACTTTATTTATTTGAGAGAGTCACAGTTTACATGATAACTTAATTTTATTAGGTCAGAATTCAGCTTTTGTTTCCACTTCTCTGTTTCCCTTTATATAATGCACCTAACCCAGAGAGAGGGCAGGCTGTTCAGGCTTGCTACTGTAGCATGAAATGAGGCTAATATGCTGCTTCCTTATACTTCCATGCTCATTCTTCATATCAGGCTTTAGTCCTGGCTTCTGAACTCTGAACCCTCATGGGTGTTGCACACGGACCTGCCTCCTGGGCTCGGATAACTCAGAGGCTCTCATTAGCCTACAGAGCAAGTAGATATCTGCAGAATATCCAGCACTGACACAGGCTGCAGAAAAATAAACTGAAGCCCAAATACAGGATCTTCCCATTTCTCAATTTCACTGGTGTCAGTTGGTAGATTTTCAATAGGCCTCCTATCATACTTTTTTTTTCCTTCCCCTCCTCATTCTGGGATCACAGCCAATCCCCAGCACAGCAGCTGACTTTCCCCAGAACTAACTAGAAATATTCTGATAGACTCTATTTATAGACTCAAAAACTTAGGACTGGAAGCAGCCAACCAAATTTTTCCATTCCTTTCTCCCCTCTACTATATATCTATCTATCCATCTATCTATCTATCCATCTACCTACCTACCTATCTATCTGTCTGTCCTGGGCTACCCTAAATTTCAGCCTTATGTGTTTCTCTATCCTAACTATCCTACCCAGAACAGGTATACAAAAGGCAAACACAACCCCCTTACACATCCCAAAGCACCTGTGGAGACCCTTGCATGCAATTTACTGAACAGACTAAAATAGCATGAAACCTCTACTTTTATGTCACTGTAGAAAGTATTCAGGATGATCTTCTCTCCTGTCACTATAAATCAAAGCTGAAGAAAAATCAAGATTTCTGTAAGAGATTTTACAATCTGTACCTAAAACCTCTGCAGACTTATCAGACCAGTTTGGACTTGCCTATAATTTCTTTGTTTACTGTGAGAAAACCAACCATAAACAATAACTTTTTTTTTTTTTTAGCAGGTTTAAACAGTAAAAATACCTACTGGCATTTATTCTTGTATTTTTAGTACATAAATACACACATATATGTATCGCCAATACCCGCATAAGTCAAGTAAGGTTGGTCCCCATTACTTTAAGTACAGTACGAATATACAGCAAAAGAAAATCTGTGTCCCAAAGTAAGAACAATATTTCAGCCGACTTGCCCTTGAACATATGATTCTGAAAAATTATCTATTTGCAATCCTACCAGATTCTGTTCAGTATTTCACACTGCAGATAATGTATCAGAAGTATAAATTTTGAAACAGAAAGACTAGTGCACTTTGGAAGCAATACCTGGCAAATCTGATTTTTACTTAACCTTACAAATGTTGCTAGGAAACCTTACTCAATATTTATTTCAAGCCTTTAAAGAAACAGACTCATTCATACTAAGCTACTGGTGGGAGCATTGGGGACTTGGCGGAGAAGCCCCAACCTAAATTTACTCTTGACATCTCACTTTCCTAATCCACAGAGCTGATGTAATATAGAAATATAATTAAGAGTTGGATATGTAGTTACCTTACATTTGCAGGACTTGTAACAGCATAGGTATTTTGGACACTGCAGGCAGTGCAAACAAAGTAACAAAGTTCTGCTCTACTGCTTGTGTTTATGTGAATTTAATTTAAATAAAGCTACAACATTAATGTAAAGTTTTCTACAAATGACAGATTATTTTTACATTTCTGTGAACTGTGGGTAAATTAACCAATTTCACCATCGACTCTCATGTCTAGTACAGAGGTACACAGTACCTTCATCTGCCCATGTGAAACATCAGAAAAAGGCTAGATTGTACCACAATCAATAAATGGGAAACATTTCAGTATTTACTGCTGTCTTTCAAATTGATTCCATGAAATATATCTGTAAAAATCAGTCAAACCTATTTCTTGTAAACCTAACTGATGAGATGCTGAATATTCTTAATTTTCAGTCATGTCAGACAAAAACAAAAGTTTTCCTAGGACCTACTGCACTATGCTGAAGCTTTTATCCTCTTGTGCCTGCTATTTTCCCTGCTCCTATAATCCTTCTCTTCTTTTCCATTAGATCATATTTCTTATTCCTCTGCATTCCTGATCCCAAGCTCATTCCTATTTGGTCTCAAATAATTTTTTTTCGCTCAGCATGAAAATTGCGTTCACTTGTACTAAATTACTGATTTAAGTCATGCCAAAATCAATATCACCTCTGTGTTTGGGATACGCCACGTGATGGAAAAAAGCCAATATACATTCCAATCAGCAGCAACTCTGTTTCTTACAGAGTTAGACACGGCACAAGCTCAAAGCCTCAGGTACCTCAAGCAAAGTTTAGAAAGAACTATAAACATCCACACTGCGGGCACTGGTGTAGACTTTGAAGTCCCCAGGAACATCTACTGACCCCTACCACTGCTATCCCCCCGAAACCACGGCTGGAGCTGCCATCTCCTTATGCTTTGAAGCATTCCAGCTTTGAACAGGAGCTTGGCAGATGGAGGACCTGGCTTCTGTGCACCAACAGTCAGCTTCATGGACCTTGCTATAACCTTAGTAAGACTTTCTTTTAATAAGCACAATATCAGGTGTTAGTGCTGAAGCAAGCAGAACCTGAAGCATCTTGAGATCATGGAAAGGGCTGATACAGGTGGAAGGACATGGAACAATAGTGGAGGACATGGAGTATCTTGTTCATCGCAGTATGGAGGGTATGAAAATAAGAAAAACATGAAGTCCCTCTTATGAGCTCAAACCTCATCTGCATCCTGGTATTACAGTGCTGATTCATTCGAAATTAAGATAGCTACAGGAAAAAAAAGAGTTATAAACCTATCTTATAAATAGACTTAATGACTGTAAGTCATTTAAAACCACAAATACATCACCTAGTCAACTCAGTTAGCCTCATATTAAAATTAATTTATCAGACATCCACAATATACAATTAGTTGCAAATCAATAGGTTTACTTTACAAAAAATTATTGATCCACAAAGCAGGTTTTTTTCTCCAAAATTACAATTGTAAGTTGTTAAATTAGTTTGCCTAAGTTACAGCTGCTTGTAAATACTTAAGGCAGCTGCCCATAATCAAAACAATTTTGTTTGCCTTTACAGATTAGTATTGTAATAAATATCAGAATATCCTTAAACCATATCTAGCTGAAGAGAAGTAAAATTCACTTAATGAAAAAAAAAGCATACAGCCTATTTGTCACTTCAGTTTCACTTCCTACTTCCAGGATTTAATTCAGCTGTTTTTAGGATTTCTAGAGTGCTGTGAAGGATGACTAAGTATGTACTTTGCTCATTCTGGACACAACTTATGAACAAACACATCTGCTGAAAACGGTGCCTCCGATTTTATTGTGGAATAATTTCCTCTGCCGGTAACCCTGGATCTTTTTGCAATTACAGATGCCTGAGCTAGCAGGTGAAAATGCAATTAGCACAGAGGCAGCACCTACATTATGGGCAGAAGGGTGTGATAGAAGGAGATCTATCGAGAAGAGTGGTCAGTCCTGAGTATTCACCGCCCATTTATAGGTGTCACAAGGGTTATGGTTCAGGCCAGCTCCAGTGGGGTCCCATGGACAGAAGCCATTAGAGGCTGGAGTGCTGTGGGTGGCTCCTGGAGCACTTTTTTTAACCCCTGCTGGCTCAGAAGTATCTGGTTTTTCACTTCTCAGCTGCCCCATGATGTGAACCACAGCACGGAAGAAGGTGGCAACTGGAAGATTCGCTTCAAAAGCACATTTCTCATACAATCAAAAAATACTAACAAAACCCTACTAAGTCTATTAGTAACCTTCTGCAGTTAATTTGTGTTTATGTTAGGAAAGACCCACAATGGATGCAGTTTTAGTTCCAGAAACAAAAAAAAAAAAAAAAAAAAGAAATCAGCAACTCACTGTTTTCACTTCTGTTTCTATATACATTAGCTCCTCTGACTTTTTTCCCTTTCTAAGATAACATGTCCATCCAAAACACTCATCCTCCTTGCTTCTTTCACCAAACGGGTTTAATATGAAGCGAGTAACCCTTCTTTATCTTATTATCTGCATTTGCCGTTTGAAGTTGTCATTACTGCATATTTAATCAGTCAAAATTTTCAATGCCTAATCTCCTTTTTACTGTCAAATCTCCAGAAACACAAATTTCAAGCAGTCTCAAGAATCAGAAAGGTTAGTTGGGAAACAAGTGCAAATCAAGTGCATTGTTTCATTGCAACATTATCTTATGTCATTAGTTGGCAGCAGTCATAAAGTTCTGGACCACTTCCAACACTTACTTCCATGCACCGAGCAGAAGCTGACACGTTTAACCCCCCCACACACTTCGTTCATCTTCCAGCTAATTTACACAGATTCAGATTAAAACAAGGATTTTAAAATCCTAATGGTATCAATTGGAATTATTCTGCTTTGCCACTGCGTATCTGAAGCAAGAGTATGGTAAAGCTGTGCAGGGTTTGTAGAGCTAATTCTGCAGCAATGTGGGTTTACTTGATGCATTTTCCAGCAGGGCAGTCTGCAGCAAAGGTTCTATGCAGAATTTTGACAAGCCAGTCATGTTCAGTAACTTTTTCTTATCCTTAAGGAATATTTATTGGCCAATATTTGTTTTTAATTATTAACTTGAGAAAGCCTTAGTGCTCAAAACCAAACATGAGGTACCCTAAAACCAAGCAAACAGGCTACTAGCTAGGGAGCAATTCTGAAGAAATGGGGGAAAAGAACCTTCACTGCAGCCCAGGGCATCCTGTTCTCTCCCTGCTGGGCTCAGGGTGCCCAGAGAGTCCACTGCCATACACAGCTTCAGAGAGCAGGTTTACTACCCAAATGTAAGGACGTGGACAGACACATAAACAAAGGACTGTGCCTAAGTCTGGGACAAGACTTCTTGCCAGTTACGGCAAGCGACACGTGCAATGGTCCAGAAGTGATGACATGTGCTCAATTTCCACCAAACAATAAAAAAGAATGGACCTTGAGCCTTAGAAATGGCAAACATAAAAGTATATTGTCTTCAAGAGAGACTTTTGAACTTCTCCAGGAAGTTCTCCCCTATCCCAGGACCCACACCTGTGCAAGGTTTTAGTTGTTTAATTTATTTTATCCAAATGAGTTTGGAAGTTAACACAGTTATGTCTAGCAAAGTATCTCCGAAGCTACCATTAGAGGAAGAGCTCTCTAACTGCTCCAACATACTGCACTCTGTAGCACAAATTTAATTTAGTTTAAAATAATGAAGCTGACAGCTCAGATAGTCTGCCTGGAAACTGTGCAAATTTCCCGCCCACCTTCATTTGCAAGGTCCCTGGCACTCCAGTCTTCAAAAATGCTGAAGTGCATGACAGGTTTCTAGAGACAAGTCTTCAGCAGCACTAAAAGTGAGATCTCCGACCTTTTGGAGCAGCTCATATTTGAACTCATGCCTCCCAAAGAAAAGAAAGGTTGCTGTCATAATGCCCCAACCTTAAGGTACTTCCAGAAGCAATCCCTTTCCTGCTCCTAGTCTGAGAGCAGTGACCTAGATGAAGCTTGACTAGGAGACCAGGTCCTACCTCCAGCACTGCTCCTGTCAGACAAGAGGTTGTATTTGAATGGAGAATGTGGTGAACCACCTACCAAAGGCTGGAGAGGGACTTTTTACACAGGCATGCAGTGACAGAACAAGGGAGGGCAGGGGAAGAGGGATGGCTTTAACTGAAGGAGGGTAGATTTAGATTAGACATTATGAAAAAATTCTTTACTGTGAGGGTGGTGAGGCACTGAAACAGGTTGTCCAGAGCAGCTGTGGACGCCACACCTGTGGAAGTGTTCAAGGCCAGACTGGACAGGGCTTACAGCAACCTGGTCTAGTGGAAGGTCTCTGGCAGGGGGGTTGGAACTAGGTGATCTTTCTCGTCCCTTCCAACCCAAACCATTCCATGATACTACGAAAAGAGTCCCCTCCCCACTCTCTTACCCGCAGCAACACTAACAGAGAGCTAAAGACACAAACACAATTGATTTTTCAAGGTGAGACACTGCCAGAGTAAACCGGGTCTCGACAGTTGTGAAACCAGGTTTCCAAAGGGCTCGGAGAACACAGGTCTGGGTAAGGACACGCCAGGTGACGCATTCACACGGGTACACGGACCCGGCTGCCTTGCGCAAGCAGGCGGGGATGGAGGGGCATGGCAGGGTCGCTGGCCCTTCCTATGCCAGCCAAACTTCTCAGCCCCCTTTCCCTCTATGGCCTGAATCCACCATCAAGAAGCAAAGCATGACGTAAAAAATCATTAAGCAGAGCACTGCTGTGCTTCGGAACCGCTCCAATCTCCTTGGGGAACTCCCAAGTCAAGACCGGGACAGTTTCCCTGCACCATCCTGACCCTTTGAGGCAGGTACAGAATAAGAGAACAAAAGAAATTAAGTACTATAGCAACAGGATTTGCAGGACTGCATGATGTCAGCATAACACAGTAGTCAGAAAACCATTGCCAAAAAAGTCAGTGAGACCCTACAGTTCAGCAGCCGGGACAGGCAAAATCCTGGTCAGGACAAACACAGCTACTTACTTCCCAATTCTGACCTGTGATTAAAAGACCACAGATGGATTACACTGCACAAAAGAAACCTCTAAAATATGTGTTTGTTTTGTAGACTTAAAACTGAACATGCACCTGACATGGTCAAACAAATACACAAAAATGGAATTAAGATATTCTCACAAATCCAAAAGATTCAGAAAACATTGTTAAACATGGAAAGTTTTTTTATTTGCTTTTTTTCCCCAGAAACCTAACTGCTATGAAATTGGTTTATAAAGTTGCCACTTTTAGAAACTTGGGATAACACCTCTTGAAAGCAGACATGGAATGAAAAGCACAATAGAAAAGACTCATATATTGAGTCCAAATTTTAGCCTGAAAGCTCATTCAAAAAGTTATTTTACCTCCAGATGCAAGCAGAAAGTATTGTTCAGAAGAGAGAATGGAAATGAGTGAAGTGATATAAAAATTGTCAGAAACATTCAGCAATTAGTCTGAAATTTGCTTTTTAACCTCAGGGCTCTAACTCTTTGATCTATTATTATCACTAACCACAATCAGCAGCGTACTCATGCATCTTAGGGGAGCGTACAAATTCTTATAAGCCTTACATTATTATCCACAAATACTGGATTCTGTTTCTGCTCCAGTGTTCTAACCAAAGTTTACTTTATTTTTCTTCTTCAAAAAATACCATATTAAGCCTAAGTTACCCCACCTCCAAATATGAAATTTAAGCTATCAATTTGTTCAGGAAGCCAATACACAGTTTAGAGACTGCAGATTTTGCAAAATTTAATTTAGCAACCAGCTAACAACACATTCTAATTTAATTGCAGGAGCTTAATTCACTGTTTAAGATAAAGAAATAAAATTCTACTTCGTTTTCTTGTGACCACCCAGCAATGTGGGAACTTTTGCTATAATACAACTCAGTAAACAGACAGTGTCTTGTAAAAATCCTTGTTCACATACTGAATAGATACAACCAGTGTTACCTATATTTTTAAGAACCCAGAATGAACAGCATGGGTTTGGTTTTCTGCACTTCTGTTTGTTTGTTTGTTTGCTTTGGGGGAGGGTTCTGGGGAATGTGGAGGAGTGGGGGTGGTTTTTGTCTTATAAGTCCTTCAGCATTGATTTCAGCAAAGAAATCAGAGAAAGAGAAACCCCCAGATCACTTCCTTTCAGAAAACACATCACAAAGCTCTGGTAAACCACATTAAAAAGCCTCAGCTGGAAAACCAAACAAAACAACAAAAACAAATAAAACAACCCCAAACAAGGTCACAAAGCTTCCCATCTAAAGAGACAATTTATCTGAAAATTCTGTCTGGAAAGTACATAAACTCTCAGGGTTTTGTAGAATTCCAGGGTTCCTGAAGAGAAAGACATGTATTACTAAGGATGCGCACGCATCCTGCTTCCAAGTCTGAGAAGGGAGTGCCTCCTCCCACGCACAAGGAGAGAAGGGAGAGAGAGATGCTGCTGCTCCTTTTGCCAGCAGTGGTACTGGAGCAGGCTATACTGGGAACTGCTGGCATGGATAAACAGGGACTTCCTGACCTGCAATCCCTTCCTCTGCAGCGTAAAGCGAAAAACACGCCTTCCTCCAAGGTCAGCCTGTCTCCTCCAGCAACCCACCCAAGGCAGCTCCAGCAGGAGAGGGCTTTCGGAGGACCCACCAGACAGCGACCTTCCCCTGCAGTTTACACTAGTAGGGCAGCAAGCAGTCAAATCATGCCATGGTCTATTTAGGGTGCATTCAAACATGCCCAATAACGCTGCAAGAACTTGGTCAATTGCACACGATGGAAATACTGCTCCGTTTCTTTTCCTCCACGGATCTCTCACTCAGAGGAAACTGCAACTGAAGTAAAGTAATTCATATGCTGAGCACCAAGCACTGTGTAGCAACCAGCTGCATGTGAAAGCTGATAAAAATACTAAACTTAGATGGATTTAATACCTGTTTTTCGCACACTCTTTTTAGTTTCCTCGTTGGACCATTTTTATCACTCTTAAACAGCCATATTTTAGGACACATTTTCCAGAGAACAAGTTACAGTTCTATATTAATCCTAAACTGGGGTATTTTTTGACCTCTAAGATCTTAAATCTGAAATCACAGCATTCCACTGTTTTCCAAGAAGTTTTGGTCAAATAAGTCCATTATTAATCCCAGTCCCTACAACTCTGTTCAAAGACTCAAGACACACAGTTAAAAAAGACAAACTGCCTTTTAAAACTATACCCTGAAAATATAAGTGTTAGGATTATGGCTTGACAACACATCCTTTAGCAGAAAGGTGCACTTAGGATATTTCATAAGCTCCTTTCTCTTTCGATCCCTTCAGTTTGTTCCCATATCCAGATCACATCACACTACTCACCAAGTTTCACTGTCCTTTTGGTTTTTAGAGGTTCAGAATGATCAGGAACCAGACCTGGTTATCACATACAACACACCCAATCAAAGGGCAAAACCAGAGTGAGAGCAGACAAGGCAGGGCCCAACACAGTACTTCACCACTGCAAACAGTGTACTGTTCAGCTACAAAATGATACCTAACAGCAACCACTACTCAAGCCTGGGATCAGCAAAGCACCAACAAGTATCTAGAAATCCGATTCATCTGGGCAGAGCACTTCACAGCAGGCTCCATTAATGTTAAGTGCTGGTTGAGTAAGGACAGGTTATTGAACCACAACTTAAAAATTTACTCCCTCTGCAGACAACAGGAGTACTGCACGAGTACTGAATCTGCTGCAGCAACCCCTGTGCATGCTTACCTGCCTAACTGCAGCACACACCCCATAAAATAAGATGGGCATGTTTTTATACAGTACATATTGATGTGTCTTCCAGTCCTCATAAAAATGGGCTGACCCCCATACATTGTCGAAAAATGGATAATCAAAATTTCTTCTGCTTGCTAAAATCTGTGCATGAAGGTGACCCCACCTTCCCCTTTTTCAGAACACCATCAAAAGATATCAAAAGAAGAGATTCTGTGCTACGAAAAGCGATATAAAAACCAAGCAACAACTATTAGCTACTATCAGAATGAACTATGGCAAACTCATTTCCAACAGCCAAGTATTGCAAAGTTTAGTGATATCGACCATCAATCGAAATGTTTTGGTAATACATAACATTCCTTAACCCCCACCCCTACCCCCCAAAAAGAAACAACCAAGCCCTAGATACTGGCACACGGATTGACAACAGAGCTCTTATTTCCTCAGATTTGGAAGACCCACTCATTTATGGAATACAATTTTCCAGTCATGTGGACTTCTGTGCTGTCACAGCACAGAAGTCAATTGATGTGTATAATTTTAAGGGAAAATAAGGCATCATTAGCAGTCACATTTTATGGGAAAATACTTTACACAGACTTTGAACTCCTCAATAAAAAACAATACAAAAACCCAGCATCCTCACCAAAATAACAACAAAGAAAGCTGTAGAAAGTCTGAGGCTGTTCAGTGCATGCTGGTATGCCAAGGAGAACCTTTCAACCTCCTCGCCTGACATATTAATACAGAGTCCTAACTTCTTCAGTGAGAAATAAAGAATATGCAGAGGTCTCTGTTACGTCAAGATTATACCCCAAAAAAAAAATAATCACACAAAATTATACAAGAACCTACAAAACCAAGTTGAAATTAAGGAAATTAATTCCCAAACTGAAATTAAGGAAAAATGCAGATTTAAGGCTATGGTCTATGATATTAAAGAATCATTTGTGAAAGAAGTTTGCACAGTAAATTTGAGGGAAGCTAAAGGGGAAAAGAGCCCTACCAAGCATGGAGAATATTTTAACAGCATGGTCCTTTTCTCATAAAGTCCGTCAGCAAACAAACAGAGGTCAAGGCCATTCACAAATTCAAAAAATAATATTTACCAGACCTTTATCTTCCTGGCAGGTATAATTCTGATAAGTGACTATTCTAGATAATATTTAACATAAAAGTTTATTTACAAAAATACTCGCAATAGCCTGAAATCTGATTTTAACCAGAATCAATTATTCAAGTCAATAAAGGTTACAGGTAAATGAAGATCATGTTGTTGGGTTGCTTTTTGATTTTGGGTTGGGTGGGTTTTTTTGGGAACTGTTTCAAGCAGGTCTATGAAAAAAATACTGATTCATGTGAATGGCTCAGGAACAGATAGATATAAGAAGTCCATAAAATATTGTCAATGTTTGATCAAAAAATTCACCATAAACCCCAAGAAGTGACAATCTTTCAACTCCTTTTAACAGACATAAATTAGATTCTAAATCTTCTTGTTTGAATGACAACAATTGAAACACAATTATAGATAAACATACCCAATTTATGTTAAAATACTAAACTTTCTGAATAACAGCATATCAAACTTTGTGAATTCTTCCCACACTGGATTACACCAATGGAATTGCCAGGAAAAAAATGAAAGTAGGAGTATCAGCCCTCTGTTTCCACCGCGACCACTGAGAAAAGCGAGTATGTATGTGTACATACATCAGTTAATATGGAAATTAGAGGGAAAAGGCACATTTGCAGAAGAAGCTTTAGGTGAGAGCTAATGCAGCAGAAAGGTCATCTTCCTCAATATCTACTGTTGTTTCACGCAACCATGACATTTTCCTAGGCCATTTTGAAAATCACACTGGCACGACCATGAGGTTTAGGCTGGTACCCTGATTCAGAGAGCACTAATCACCTTGAAGTGAAATCTTATCTGAATTCTTAGTGTAGGTTTTTCATCAATGACATCACACAATTGGACACAACTTCTTTTTCAAGACCACTTTGCTGCTATTTAGTTTAGAAACCATTATTTCTTAGAAACACCTTTCATGGAGAGTGGAAATCTATACACACAGACAGACAAGTATGATTCACCCTTTATTAAAAATTAAACATGCAAAAATCTTTCAAAAACAAAGACATGTTCTGCATGTGTATTAGCAGAAAAAAAAATTTAAAAGGGAATAAAAGGGAACTTGGTTTTGCTTAAGAGGCTCCCACTCCCCAAACACCACAAGTTGCAATGTTATAAAACAAAGTTACTACTAACTCAAAAAGAACAAAACCATAACTGTGTACATCTAATAAGTAACTTAAGGAGAAAAAGATAAATGTTCTAGTTGACAGTGGGTGCTTGGCACAGTCAACAAGGTAGCAAGGCATTTTAAATGCTCAGCTATGGTTATTAGACACTACTAGCAAATGTAACTGATTGAAGAAAGGTGATAACCTCATAGGAGAATATATATTTTTTTTTACAGTACTATTCTAAAGAGTCATTCTCACCATGAAAACATGTCTTCATTTGGTCACTCACTTCTTTTCAACATGTAAACTGCAAGTCTGAAGCAGTTCAGAAAGGGTATGACATCAAGGTTTAGAAAATAATGCTGCTATAACAAGATACATTCCACGCTGGTCATATGTTGGCTTTAAAGAACCATGTAGCCTACTTTTTCCCTTCACCTAATCTTTGCTTACAGCAATTTATATTGAAAGATACATATACGTGAAAAAGGATGAAGACTTAGAATACCAGAAACCTTAAAATATTGCAGATTTCAAAGGGTTAATCATATGTTACAGAAGTCTGCAAAATGTACGATGCCTGATATGGCTGACACATCAGAAAAAAACCTGACTAGAAGTAACAAGGATCTGATTTGGATCTCGAGGCGTGATGCTCCTGTTTTGACATAAGAAGGGAAGAGATACTTTGGAATCCCACTACCATGTGGACATGGGACGGCTGAAACCCACCTTGGGATGTTGAGTCTGACATGGTTTTAAACTATGCATGTTTTAATACAACACGTTAGAGCATTAACTAACTTGAGCATGATTTCCTCTGTTTTAGCTGGAACACAGCACAAAAATAATAAGTAAAGATCAATTTGAGGTTCAACAGCAAGAGCGAGCTTTTACGTGTGTGACATCTTACGTTGATTCTTTATGACTTGTCTCATCAGCAGACAAATTCAAGCAGGCACCCCCGCATTCAAATCTGCGCTGCTAAAACAACCTCCACATCAATTTACCTTGAAAATTTTAAGGGCTTTGCACAGGTGACCAGCTGCAACTGTTGGCATAAAGCCATTGCCAAGCAGATTAAGAACAACATTTAGTTAAATAATGGGGTTGAGTTAAGAGATTTGAAAGGATGACACATGTCCTAATCTAAAGTACAGATCGGGATGCCTGAAGTGTCGCAATCCTGAAGATCTCCATCACCTAAACAAAATTCCACACGTAACAACTCTGAGCACTAAAAATTTCAGGACTTCAATCCTGCAAAGCTAACAGCTACATTCACCTGCATACCCTACATACACCAGCTTAGAGAACAAAGACAGGAAAGTGTATCGTATCGAGCCTGTGTCATCACCAAGTCTGACGACACAGATTATCCATTTACTGGTCTAGAGCTACCATGGACTAACGTCAGCCCAGAAGACTCCTTTAAAAGCCTTATGAGAAACTGTCACTCAAAACACAGTTGTTGGTGACAACTCTGCTTCTACCTGCATCTCCCTGTTTCTTGTGCCTGCCCCTGTAATGGAGGACAACCTTGACTCAGTGCAAGCATTTAGTCACTCAAGAGCTCTCACAGCTGGCAGGAGCTACTTGCCCAAGCAACAATGCTCAACCACAAAGGCAGTAAAATATTGGGTCTTTCTTTTCAGGCTTTCCATCAGTCTTCTGGTGAACTTTTCTCACTATATAAATAACGCAATTTATGATAATTTCATCAGGTAAAGCAACTAGAAAACAGTAACTCCATCTTCCTTGATCCAAGAAAGTACATTTAAGCCAAGACTGGATGATAACAAATATTTCACTACATGCAAAGTTCAGCATGATGGTGGGATACAGCCCTTTAAACCTGAGAAAGATATATTAAAAATTTTATTTTTAGAGACAATATTGGAAATGGCCAAAGAATAAGTGAGGTATGGCTTGCAAAATTATAAGGAGATTCTAGAAGTGCTGCACAGACCTGAGGATAAAGCATTTAAACTCTTTTTTTTACCTCAGTGGCTGTTTTTACTCCTCAAAAGCACCATTGTTTTAGATATTATATTTTTCACTGTGACATTGTATTTTCAGAAATATTTAGTATCATACAAATATGGAAAACCCCACGCATCCCTCTTCACTCCACTCCAAGAATAAGGCAGATGCCTCATTCATGACTGCACCTGCATATCTCATGAGGAGAAAAAAATACTTGAGAAAGGTAAATGCAACTCTGTTACCGGCTATTGGAGCTTTAGCAAAAACCTTCAGGACCCTGTTGGATACACGAAGAGACTATGTAACTATTTCAACTCTGTCATGCCATCAGAGGGCCTAATAACTTGTAATATTGACTATGAAACTACAGGGTTTATGAAAGTAAACCTCCCTGGTGAGATACACGGACACTTGCTTGCTGAAGAGGCACATGCTTCCAGGAATCAGCCAAGAAACCCAAAATCAAATGACACTTGCATATTTCTCTTCCACAAAAAGTGAGGAGATTAGTTTATCCATTTCTCCCTTTCAAATGCATCAAGTTTTAACAGCCCTCCTCCTTCTGGAGTCATTTTTCTATATATACAAACCAAATGTTCCTACAGTTAAAATACAGAAATAATATGTTGCCACAGGCTTGTAACGTTTGGTTTTTTAAACTTAACCAGTTAAAGTCTGGTGGAAACATAGAACCATACTTCTTTACAAAAACAGATTCCTGGCACTATCATTTTCTTATCCTCATCTCAACATTTCATCTGAGGTACAACACATTCAAGCACTAGCTAAGGAAGAATAACTATTATAGGACACAAGAGAGCAATTTTACTAAGCTCTCATTATGGGAAAAACAACATTTGTAGTAGTAAGAGCTCATAAACATATTAAAGCTATACCTTCAATCCTAATAACAATAGAATATAATATGTTCTTCTTAAATACTAAAGCTAGCACTTTGTTTTTATTAAAGGAAGAATAAAAACCAGCAAGATAGCAACAAATTTAACGATAATAACTGAAATTCAAACCAAGAACTACACATCAGCTTGAGAAATACCACCCTGGTCCCCATCTTAATTCACGTCTTGTTTGTTTAATGGAGGAGAAGAAGGGGGGGGAAAAAAAAAAAAAGAAGTAATTTGCCAGCTCACCTGGACACATTTTCTGGAATGTATTCTAGAACTGGATACCCATCACTTCTTCTGGATGCCAACTCTGAATGCGACTTCCAGGTCTCCACGAGGGTGCTGACGGCAGGGAATGAGCTCAAGTGCTGAAATGTCTGCTCTCGAGCAACCGGCCGCGACAAGGATATCGTGCCTTGGGCACCGATCCTGTAGTGAAATGACTGTCCACCTGAATTTACACCCACAATGGCAGAGGATGGTATACTGTTTTCTTGGTAATAGCTGCCATCATCAGGCTCCTGCTTAATCCCCACACGTAGGCCTGGATTTGGAAAACCGCTACCTTCACAACTTCCATCAAATGAAGAAACGGGTGGTCCTAAAATCCCAGAAAGAGAGTAATAGTCTTTGTCGTCCATAAAAGAAAAATATGAGCCATCTGTAAAGGGGAAAGGATTTACTGTTTGATTCCCTTTAAAAGGGGCACCAGAACAAGGATGTTTGGCTGCCTCTTGCTTCACTGGTACTGAAAAGGGGGAATCTGAGTTTATTTTGCTGCTGCTGTCACCAATGCAGGCGCTGCCGAACGACCCGTCTGGCTCAGGTTTTATGAACTGAACAAGGTTCATCTGACTGTTGTTGGAGATGGTGTTCTCCATTTCCTCCATCTTAGGAAACGGGAGTTCTTGAGGACCTTTGTCTTTTGTTTCTGGACTAGGAACGGTATCTTGGCTTCTGCTAGGTCCCACTGGCGTGCTGGAAGCTGGGAATCCTATGGAGTTGTTTACAGGGCTACAGATGGATGATCCCACAGTGCTAACCGCTGGACTAGAACGAGTGGACCTATTATTGGCATTGGAAGGGCTGGCAATGGAGCTCCTGGAGTTCAGGTTCGCAGGACTGGACACAGAAGACCGCATAGTGATATTACTGGGACTCGAGACGGGAGATTTCACGCTGCAGTGACTGGGAGGACTAGAAATCGGTGACTTCATGCTACTTATAGGGCTGGAAAGCGGAGACCCCACGTTGCTGACGTGCGCAGGACTGTGCAACATAGACCCCCGGTTTTCAACATTCGGCGAGCGCGACAGAGGGGTTCCCTGGCCAATGGGGCTGTGCATGGCAAAGTTCCCAAAGTTTGCAGTAGTTGAGGACACGGAGTTCACCCCTGCAGGACTACACACTGAGGAGGCCATGTTCTGAGGGCTGCAGCCCGAAGGGCTCTTCTCTTGACACATGATAGGGCTTTTGACAATCGTGTGCATGGCACCACCGTTCACAGTGCTCCCAGAGTCCGACATCAAAGACCTCAAGGGCCTGCTGGCGCTGTGGAGGGGAGAGGAGCAATGGCCATTCTCCTTGTAGAGCTTCACCAGCTGCTCCACGTTCTGGTAGATCTTTCCTGGGCTCCCCTGGTTCTGCTGATCATAGTGGTACTCGGCATCTCTTATCGAATCCATATATAAACCCATGGATTCGGCCACCGTTGCTGACAGCTCCTTCGACTCCGTTTCAGTCTTGATGTCAGAGGGGAGAAGACCAGGCTGACTGTTGTCTTGCTGCAGGCAGGAAAGTAGCTCAGGTTTTTCTTTGTTGTTTCCTTGAGTGCTGCTGTTTGCAAAAGAGCCGGCGGCGCAGCTTACGTTCACAATCTCCATGTAGTTACTGTCATCAGTCTGCTCTCCAGCACCTATGGAAGAATACTCCACAGACTGAGAAACTTGACCCCACCGTCTCTCCATATCTAAGCCTTCTGGGTAGCTGTGGTATCCTTTTGTCTCCATAACTAGCAAAGACATATACAAAAAAGTAAAATTAATAAATGACAGGACAGTGTGACTTCCTAAGGAAATTTCCTAATTTCCTAAGGAAACAAGGCGTATCCGCTCTCTCTGTCTATCCTCCTCTCTGTCTGCCTGCCAGTCCCATGTCCCTGCCCCATCCATCATCTTTTAAGCATTTGTCCAATTTCAATCAAACTGAGGGGAAAGGTCTCACGGGTAAGACACCCCTACGGGTTCAGAGAGAAAACTGCTCAGCAGCTAGGAAACACCCAAATTATTGCTCCCAGCCCCACCCCAAAAGGAACAGCTCAGCAAGGTCAGCACAACAATCACCCACTCTCGCTGGCCGCAGCCCCATGGCCAGTGCCAGCAGCACCATGGGCTGTCCCTCACCCAGAGACTCGGAAGGAAAAAAAGGAAGGGAGCAGCAAGGAAGGAGGGGATCCAGAGAGGTCCTGGAAGGAGGACATGGTGGTGGGATGTAAACCCTGTGGAAATTGCTCATCACAGCTCTGCTCCTCCAAGTACCTTCCACTGCCATGCTACAGGGACAGCAAAGCAAGGGAGGCTGGTGTGCTATGGGGGTTTCTCTTCATAGTCCTCATCATCCAGCATAACATAGATGCTTTAGAAGGAAGCAGCGGTTCTGAGGGGCTGGGAGTTGACTTGCCCCTTCACAGCTATACAAACTTCTTATACTACCTCCTTATACAAGGAGACATGAAGGAGAGGGGAGAGAAGTAGGGCAAAAGTTGAATAGGAGACATTTCTGCCACAGAGGAAGGGGATCAGATTAGGCAGGGATGCCTGGCTATTAAATGGATCCATAATTCTGCAAATTCTGCAAAACCTCCATGGTAGCCAGCAAGAGGAATACATACAGAAAAGTAAACCTTGTTCTAGAATGGACCCTAAAAAAATCCCTCCCATCCTGCCTACCACTCTCTCAAGGCAGGGTGCAAAATGCATGACCTAGTCTCCAATAATCTAAAAATCACATAAAAGTAACAACAATTTTTAATTTTTTAAGGATTTGGCTCATAGTATCGTTAGAACTGCAGAAACTCAAGTGCCACCAGCTACAATATCAATATCATGCAAATAGTTTTTCCTTTTCTGAATGTATTCAATATTTAATTCAGTGTTTAATCTCTTTACTGAACACTACTTAACAACACTATTTTAAGCAAAATTATAAAAACAAAGAACCTTAAAATGAATTACTTGAATACTTCTTTGCCCTTAGTTAGAACTATGGCCCTATGCCTACATTCCCCTCAAGCACAAATTTTATTAGAACATAGAATCATGCGTCTAACATCATAGTAAGTATCAAATCAGATTCCTATAGTCTAAAATTTTCAGACAGAAGTGCCTAATTTCATATAAAGTCACTCCCAAACAATCATCTACCCCTGACTGAAGTGCTGACCAAGTCTAATTCCTAGAGAAATCAATCGCAGCTGTGAGTGACCTGCATTTCTGAAAACCAGGAAACTTAGTTAAAGCTTAAAATTAGGATGTAAGTGAATTTTAACCCTCAGAAACACCAGCAGAACCACTGTGTACCAAGAAATCTCAGTTATAGGCCTAACATTACACTAGTACTTGAGCTTTGTAGCAACTTCTCCCATGGCAGTAAAATTCAAACTTCATATATAATCAATAGGTGAGCATACTTTAAGACTTCACTGAATAAAAATCTGGGTCACACAAAGGAAAAAAAAAATTGGAAAATGCCCTGATCCTGCACTTCCAGAGGCTGGCAAATATAGACGAGAGGACCAAAAACCAGCAGAGATTATTTGTGGACTGATACAAGTTCTGTTTAAAATGACAGACATAAATGCAGCAGCAAAAAGATTTTTTTAGGAGTGCTGGTTTCTGTCACCTCCAAGCGCCTCAGTGGATACCAGAACCAAATTAATCATCTCACAGATTGCTGTTGGCATTAGGGTTTGGTTTTGTTCTTTTAAGCAGAACTTATTCCAACTTGACTCGCACATTTATCCACGGTATCCACACTTCACCTACTACACAGACATGCCTTTTTTACTAACTTTCACTAAACAAATTTGACGGTGGGCTAAAGCATTCACAGACCACAACAAAAGCTTATTGGAAACAAGACTATCTATATCTGGTATTTTGCAAAGAAAGATATATTATGAGCATAGCAGGTTCTCCAGACTGCCTCCCCCAAGAACTTAGACACTTCGAGTTATGCATTTCACCCCAAACATATCAACAAACACAGCCCTCTGCAGCACGGGTCTCCAATCAATCAGGCATGAAACCAGTCTCGCAGCAACAGCCAAATAAAAAATCAAATGGTACCTGGTATCCCTGCAACCAAAAGGTCACCTAGATACGGGAAAATCTGAAGTAAACCCAGTTTCATAAAAAAAATAAACTGATGGCTCAAGCGGCCACACACTTCTTATTTCTCAGTGCTTGTAAACGAAATTTTCTCTAAGTTTCACCGTCTGCCAGCCACCTCGCTGACAGAAAACTGCCCAGGGGACCAGAGTTTCATCGCCGGGCTGGGGTTTCCCCCGCTTTCTCCAGGGCAGCGGAGCGCGGCTGGCGGCACGGGCAGCCCCGGCACCGCCGCCCACGGACCCCGAGCGGCGCCGGGCGCGGGTCCCCGCGGCGGGGGCTGCTCCCCCCGTGCTCGCACACACGCACACACACACACACACACACACACACGCGTGTAAACACCCACGCAAGCAGAGCGCACGCTTATTTTCCTATTTTTACCCTACGCTACGTGGAGCATCACCGCAGCTCCCGAGCAGCGGCCACCGCTTTGCACCCCTTCCCACCACCACCACCACCCCCGCCCCTGTCTGCTTTCCCCGCAGGTGCAATCCGGGCTGTCACGCGTGGGGGAGCCCACTCCCTCCCTCCATCCCAGGAGTCCGCGGCGGGGGCGGGATCCCAGAGCCCAAACCCGCTCTCGGCCGAGCCCGCCCCTCCTGTGCTCTCTCCTCGCCGCCCGACCCCCGAGCGATGCAGAAAAGCGCTTTTTTTCGCCCCGTGCAAACGCCGCTCCCCCAACCTCCAAAGCGGGGGTTTCCCGGTGCCAAGAGCCTCCCGCCACACCCCGCCAGTCCCACCTTCCCGCTGCGGGTCGCGGCGCCCCCCGCCCCCGGGTACCTGTTGCGGCGGAGCGCGTCCCCCGCGCCCCCGCGGAGCCGAGCGGTGCGGAGGGCGGCGCAGAGCGGAGCGGCAGGGCGGGCGGCGCAGCTTCCCGCCCGCCTCCCCCGCCTGCCCGCCCGGCCGAGGCGCGCCGCGCCGCCCGGTGACACGGAGCGGCACCCGGGAGGGGACGGGAAAAGGTGCCAAGTCCTTTAAAAACATGTCACATGCCCACATAAAGTTCAAGTTTACGTCCCGCCCGCCGCCCGCCCCGATTGGCGGGCGGGGCGCGGAGCGGCGCGCGGCCGGGCCCGTCCCGCCGCGCCATTGGCCGGGCCGCGCCGTCACTCACCCGCCGGGCGACATGACTGATACAAAGTTGCTGCGACACAGGCTGGGAAACGCATCTCCTTAAAGCCGCAGGGGCCGCGCGACCCCCGCGCTCCGCCGCGCACCGGGGTCCCCCCGCCCGCCACCCGCAGACCCTCGTGGGTGGGGTGGCGGGGCGGCGGCCCGGGGGGTCCCCCGCGGACAGGTGAGGTGCGCGGGGCGCGGCCGCCCCCGCCCGGTGCCCGCGCCGAGCCGGCGGCAGGGCCGGGCATCGCCTTCTCCGCCCGCCCGGGGTTTCCGCCTTTCAGCGGGCGCATGAATGCGCACCGTGCCGGTTCAGCGGTGATTTAACAAAAAAAAAAAAAAAAAAAAAATTAGAAAAAAAAAATAGGGGGGGAAAAAAAAAAAAAAAAGGAGTGGAGCGACGGCGGCAGAGCGCGGGAGGGTTCAAGGACTCGTCCTCCGCTCCCCGCCGGGCTGGCTCCGCTCCGCGGCAGCCGCGCATCCCGCCGGGCGCCCCCGCCTGCTGCCTCCCCCCGCCCAGGAGCCGCCGCCGGGACGACCCCTGCCTCCGGGGTGCTGCCACCTCCCGCTCCCCGGTGTCCCCCTCGGCGCCCGCGTCCCGGCTGCAGGAATACCCTTTTCCCAGACAAGCGTAAAACAGGAAAAAAGCCGCCGAGCAAACTTTCAGGCGATGCGCTCCCAACTCGCTCCCTAAATACCGCCCCCAGCCCCCGGTCAGCGGCCCCTCAGAGCCCCGCTCCCGCCCCCCAGGTGCGCCCACGGCCCGGCGGGGACAGCTCCGCAGCCCCGCAGGGTGACAGCGGCGCCGCCGGGAGCGGGACGGGGGGCTGAGCCCGCCGGGCAGCGGCAGCGCCGGGCACCGCGCACCTTCTCCCGCAATCGCCCGTGCGCGCCCGCAGGGACCTGCGTGCGCTGCGGGGTTTGTACCCCAGAGTCACGGCGAAAGCGCCAACATCCCCAGGATTTGGGGGTGTCACGTGCCCCTCTCGTTTCTCCTATTCTGCCAAATATCGACCCGCACTCACGGGCCGAGGCGGCGGCTTCCAGCGCCCGCGGCGTGACCCGCGGAGCAGCAGCCGCCGCCGCCGCGGTTCCCCGCGGGCGCTGCCGAGCAATGGACGTGTCCTTCCCGCGAAGTTTTCACGGATGGGGACGGGACTGGCCGTGACCTGAATACGCCGGACGGTGCGTCGGGCACCCACCCCGCTGCCCCCCGCGCCGCTCCTCGCCCCGCGCAAGGCTCCGCGCTGCACTCACCTCCCCTACGACATGGTGGCGCGGCGGGGGGAGGAGGCGCGGCCCCCGGCTACTGGCAGCGAACCATCCGGGAGCCCGCACCGCCACCCAGGGAAAAGAAAAAAAAAAAGAAAAGAGGAAAAAAAAGTACGCGGAGCAAGCGCCGGGAGCGCAGCCGGGCGGCAGGAGGGGGCTGCGGCGGCGGCGGCAGGCGGGGTGCCCGCGGCTCGGCTCAGCTCGGCGGACAGCTCCCACCATGGACGCCTAGGTGGGTGGGTGTTCCCGCGGGTCACACCCTCGCCCGCCGGCGGAGGGGAGCGGGGGGTGGATCCAGCACCGGCGAGAGAGGAAAGGGGATTTTGGGGAGGGGGGGAGAGTAGAGAAAAGGGGGGCGGAGAGGGAGGGAGATACCCTCTAAAAAAAAAAAAAAAATTAAAAAACAAACCCTCTTAAAAAAAAAAAAAAGCAAACTTATGTCATTCCAGGTAAAACTCCCATCTGCGCCACCAAGGAAGAGGAGGGAGGAGAGTGGCGAGGGTGTAAACTTTTTCCTCTCCCCCCCCCCTCCCGCCCCCTCCGGTGCTGCCCGGCCCCTCGCAGCGCCCCCACCGCCCCCTCCCGCGCCGCCCGCCCCGGCGGCTCCCGGCGGCTCCCGGCGCCGCGGGGTTTCTCACGCACGGAGCCCGCCGCCGCCGCGGTTCCTGGTTCGCGGAGCCGCCGGAGGAAGGGAAGGAGGGCGGGCGGCAGGGCGGGCGGCGGGGGAGGAGGAGTGTCTCCCCGTGCCCTTCCCCAGGCGGAGCGTCTCTCCCGGCCCTGGCGGCGGCGGCGGAACACCCCTCCTCTCCCCGCTCCGACCGCCCCGCTCGGCCCCCGGGCGGGCTGCGGGGAGCGGAGCGCCCCTGGACAGGATTGCGGGAGGAGGCTGCAAGCCCTCGCCCGCGCCGGGCCTGCGCCTTCCGTCCCGCTCATCCCCGCTGCTGCCAGGCGGGGGGAGCCGGGTCCCTGCTGCCCCGCGCTGTGCCCTTGGGTCCCGGGGGTAGGGGTGGGAAGGGGGAGCGACCGCGCTGCACTCGCGGGGCTGCTGCGGGGCAAATCTGCCCCGATTTCAGGCATCAACGAAAAAAAAAACAAAAAAACAAAACCACAAAAAATCGGTGCTAACAGTGATGCTGGTTTTAAATTAATATTTCAATTGTGGCTAAGGTCTTTTGAAACTGATTGTGTTTTAAGTTCAGGGCATTGAATGTCTCTTCATTTAAACATCTTTAAGGAAAAAACGAGGCGTTGGAGGGAGGAAAAACTTGGCCCTATTTTAATAGCCTCAGTGAAGTCTTTAAACGTGGAAAAGGGCTGCTCGCCGGGAATTTTACCTGTGTCGAAGTCTCTGTAGGATCGGGGCCTTGGAAAAGGTGATATTTTATCAGCTGTTGTTTGCATCCGTCAAAGTTTGTGGGTAACTTGATAAATGTTAAACAGGGAAGCAGAAAGTGCTGGTGAGGCCAGACTCGGAGATAACAGCACATTCAATAGCTTAATTTCACAATTAGTTTACTGTATTATTGGAAGCAAATCATATTTCACTGTGCCTACACTAGTGCTCTATTTTTAGCCATAATGTAGCTAAAAAGGAGGAACCTACTGAGATATATTGTAACATTGAATGTGAACAATTCTGTTCTCTCTCTCTTTACTCATTTCATGTCATGCATCTGGTTTGGAATACAGCTCATTTATTAATCGAACAGAGCTACTGTGGATGGGTTGGAGGCTGCAATTCCAAGGCAGAGGAAAGTTCCACACAACTCTGTGAGGAACCTGGCAAATCACAGCCACGAAAAAAGCACCTATGCACATTAGCTGCTCGATTAATAACTGATGTAGACAGAACAACTATTTTTTTGTTAGTTTATAGTATCAGTGTACTTGGTTTTGGTTGCACTTTTTTTGTTTTACTCTTCCTGATTTTTTTTTCTTCAGGGCAAAGGTGTAAATGAAAAAGACATCTGAAATGCTTGGAGGTAGCCTCAGTCTTTGTGTTGCATCATCTTTTTTATTATATTTTGGGGGACAAAAAGAAGAGAGAAAATAAAATTGAGGGAATATACCATTCTTCTGTCTTAATACCAGTCGTCTGATCCCCTCCCTTCCCCCTGTGTTACAGACAGCGATGGCTGCTGGAAGAATAAAGCACCTTTCGTGGTACATGCAAGATGCTCACAGATTTCCACAAATTCACTAGAAACCTCATTTGTTTTCTGCTTGTGGTTCACAGGAGCACTTAGCTTTTTAGTGGTTGACACCATATCTATTTTTAGCAGGATTTTAACAGCTGTCACTAACAACTAAGATCTCATCTTGAACAGGGAAGGAAGTTTATCTGTTTTATTTTACAAAAAATCAAACTACATAATTGTCAGATTATAAAATGCAATTTGGATCTTTATCTGTGAAGAGAAAAGGCTATCTTTTCTCATTATACCAATTCCATTGGGGAAAAAAGGATCTGTAGTGGGCTTGATAAAGTAAGTAAAGGGCTTTGCAAGGTTTGGAAATAATGTTATTCAAAGGCATACAATGTATTTATAGCACATTTCTGATTCGGTTAAAAGTGGTCCTGTTTTACTGCCTTCTGCAGCTGTGTTGCGATGGGGGAAGCCGCAAAGAGTCGAGTCATAGTTTTCCAAGTAGGTCAAGAGGAGCAGCACGGACACCTCCAACAAGCGATTCTCTTCCCTCACGTTAGATTTTTTAAGAGGTTAACTCATGTCAGACACATGACACTGAAAGCAGCAGACAGACAAGTGTAAGCCACTCTGTAGCAGATGTCATCTCTGTTCCTGAAGATAGTGGTAAATTTGCTATGGATAATGTATTACAAAACAAGATAACGCTGAAACTCAGCAAGTGTCAAATTTTACCTCCTCCCATGCTTGGTAAAGTGAGTGAATTGGTATTAGGGGCTGCAGGAGCAGCAATGTAGTGTAAAAGCAGCATACTGTACTATCTTACTTAGAGGTCATGTGCCCTATTTTGAGAACTGAACCAAAGCGGATGAAGTTTTGAGTTGGTTCCAACTAAGGCAGCTGGGCATTTCCCACTTCTCTCCAGCTCCAGCCCAGGAATGCAGGCAATCACATGGTCACACATATTATTCCCTTACCTGATATTATTCACCGGAGATTTAATTTTTATGCCATTAACTCATGTAGTTTTGATTATTTGAGACTTACGGCTGATCAGGAGTAGTTGCATTTTGGGAAGACACTGGAAAAACGTTGGGGATGACAGATGAGAGTTTACTTTCCCTGACTAACAGGTGCAAGTCTTCTGAGAGAGGAGTCCAGAGTTTTCTCCAACTCACCAGCTAATTGTGTTAAAGCTAATTTCTCAAGCTGTGATGAAAGTCTTTAGAATTCTTTACAAGACAAAATGTAAGTAAGCATGTTTTCTGTATGGTATGCTTATGTTCTCTGAGATATAAATATTTTATTTATCTAGTCAAATGTTGAACAATTTTGTTTTTCTAATTATAGATAAATCTTTTAGCTGAGCAAGAGAACATGTTCCCTTTTAACCTGTATTCTCTATTCTTTCTTTTCTACCTTTTTTCTTTCTTTCTTTTTTTTTTTTTTAATACTCTTTAATGGCCCTGTTATAACTGTGGTTGAACCACATCTAAGTATAGTACAATTGCATTTCTAATACACATTTGCATTAGCAACCACTTGCTTGTGTAAAGGGCCAAAACATGCATTTAAAAATACATATTTCCAATACATTTAAAAATCACAGCTTTTATTGACTATTAGCACCGATAGTTCCATCCACTTCAAAATGAAATCATCTCACAAAGAATTACTTGTTGTGGGTAAAAGGTCTTGCAGACAGTGGTAAGGCAAACAAAGCATAAGGAATAACACATAGGCAGTACTTTGTATTTTTGTGTCTTTAATATGGCTGTATACGTTTACATTGTTTGTCATCAACTCCTCTCTTGTTTACTACTTGCACTGTTACTTGTAAGAAAATGCGATTTGTAAAAAAATTATCATTGCCACAGAATGCAGCCTTATCTTGATATTAATGAATTCAAAGCAGTGAAAGGTAGTGGCAGCTAATTGCATCTTAATATTTATCTGCTATCTACTGGCATTTTTACAGCATCAAATGGTAACTCATGCCGTAATCTGATAAAAATTTTGTTGTAACTGTAATAGTACTGCACCTATGCCAAAAATCGAGACGTAGTGTTTAACAGCAGTAAAATAAGAGTGCAAATAGCACCCTCCAGCACTTAATAAACATATCAAATGCAAATTGGAGAAAATTATTTAATCACTCTATAGGCTAGTTAATTTTGATGATTATTCACAGTTCTAGTAGCAATACTTTAGTGTGGAATAAGTTAATACCAAAATTGTCATGGCACCAAGGTCATAAGCAGAATTCAAAACTTGCTACATAGAGAAAATTATCTTCCTGATTGAATGAAGGTGCAGCTTTAAAGCTCCTACAGCAAAAGGAGAATTTTTATGTAATTTTCCAGATTATTCCATAATCCTAAAATTGCTTGCTCTCAGATATTATGCAATGAGAGATGGTTTTGTATTAACCTGCAAGATCATGTTCATATTGCGACTTGAAAGACCTTTGTTTTCTGACTTTTAAAAAACTGTTTATTTCTGGGAGAACAGAGATTTTGGCTGGGCTCTCCCTGAAGTGTACAGTGAAGAACCTACCAAAGAGAGCATTGCTATGAAGCTGAATTAAGAGAATGCGCAAGAAAAGTGTTAATTTAACATGTGCCAAGACAGAAAAGGAAAAAAAAATCTATTGATTTTGGTGGAAGTTGCAGTACTTAAATAGATTTATTTTGTTGATTTTTTTTGTATATTTAATGCTCACTTCCTGTGTAGGCTATGGTCCCACTCAAGGAGCTCATTCATGTGTCACCTGGGCCTAAGCTGGACAGTTAATCTTATACAACATGGAGAGCTGGTCCTTGTCAGGTGCATGTTGATTTATACAGATTTGTCACAAGGAACCGTAAGTCAGCATTCTGAGGAAGTGTCCTGGCTTTGAAGATAAAGGTCACACCAGAGTTTGTCTGGCCTAGACTAAATATCTGGTAATGGAAGGTCATGTATTCCATTGTTTTCCCACTGAACTCACCAATACTTGGCCCACAAGCCAGGAGTGACAGAAATTTTGGCACATTGAATGGGTTTGACCCTAATGAACCCAAACATATGTAAATACGCAGACTGATTCATAGGTGAAAGTTGATACCCCCACCAACCCAGTTGCCTGGCTATGGTTTATTCTCTTTTGGTTTAAGTGGCAATCATTCAGCTTGGTTTCCAAAAACAGTGCTGTCTCTATCAGTGCTTGCACAATCCTGGCGCCTGCAGCATCCAGCTACCACACAGATGTATTTCTTCTGAGCTCTGGAAAGAAGAGAAGCATTATCACCATTTTATAGACAGGGAGTGGAGAAATAAAGAGATTGCAGGATTTATGTCAGGTCCCATAAGAAGGCTACAAAGTGCAAAGCTCGGTACTTCCCAAGTCACAGCTCACTCACTGCCTTTCATTGCGGGGCCAGATTTCCTTTTCAGCCATTGCCTTCCCAAAATTGCTGCATGAACATGAGTGATGTAAAGTTAAAACACATTTGGTTGTTGTCTGGGGAAGGAAAATGCACCATGATCTGTTTGAATGTATTCATTATTAAAATGAGTTTAGAAAACCCATACTATCAGGGCTTTTATTGTATGGATTAGCAGCAGCTGCTAAAGATTGACGTTACCTTGCCTGCTCGAACCTGGTCAGAAGAGTCACTTCCATGAATGTGCAAGAATTTCTGGCACGAATTCTTGTACATGCACATTTACATTTTGACTTCTATGCATGCTGTTCATGCACTCACTACTTTGAACTGTGCTTTTCGTGAGTAATTCTGACAACAAAATTCGCTCCTTTGTATATACAGGGAAAGCAAATGCATAAGAGGCCAAATGAAAGTAATTTCATATGTTTTTACTTTATTTATTCATTTTGCATTCCATTCTTAGCTCTGGTTAGACAGTCACAGAGTAGAAACTATGTCCCCCACTCAGGATTTCTAAAGGAAGGTCAACCAGGACTCAAAGGAAATCTTGTTTGTTTAAGAGTCAAAGTTGGTTCAGGGCAAGACTGATAGAGGGTTTAGCAAACAAGAATTTCTTCTGGTGTGGTTCAGTTATGTCCTCTGTGCATGACTTAAAATTGACAACATAAGCCTATCAGAAATCTTTCATGTTCAACAGCTGCATGGAAGACATGACTACTTCTAAATGTAAGAGCAGGTACTGATCTTTTCAATCTGGTTCCTTTGGTTCTGTTCCAGGGAGAAGACACTTGTCACTGTGATGCTAGTCCTGCAGAGGCACTTCACTTTTCAAGTCCTAACCTTTATGCTTTTCTGTAAAAGGAATGCATAAGAACAGTGGAAGGAGACACAGGATTGTTAAGGAAGTAGGGATGCTGAGCTGAATTCACAGTATTTATACTAGTTTTATATACTCGCAACAATAGTGATTGTAACAAGATTTACACTGTCAAGAGAGAAAGAATTAGACCTTCTTTTACTGGGGATCATAAACAAATGGATAAATAAAGTAGGCAGTACACTGTGCGTGCACATTTTTATTTCAGAGCTTATACCGAAGGGTGTCTAGTTCTGAGCAAGTGCTTCCTTGTAAACCCATTGTGGAGAGCAAATGAGTCCCAGGGACTGTCGTTCCTTGTTGATCATCAGTGGGCGTAGATGCAGTAGATGTAAAGGTCTATGACTCACTGAACTAGCTGAGGTGAAACCAGATGAGAGTAGATAATTGCACCATTATAAAAAGAATTATTACAGTTTGATTATGGAAAAAAAAAAATCTTCTAATTGTGACATGACTCTTGGGAAATAAACTAGGGGATGGGACCAAAAGTGAAGAGTTCATGTCAAGGAATGGCAAAATGTCCCCTTTAATTGATCCATTTTAATCAAACATGCCAAAAATATGATTTCTAGGATTGAAGGTGTAATTGGTCAAAACAGCCTAAGGTACTTCCCTATGCCACTTCTGATTAAAATAAAAAAGAAGACAAATTGACACAGGCAAGAAATTTCTGAATCCAGAGATTACTGTAATACTTCATAAAAGAGATGATGCAACCTCCTGCCTTACAAACCAAAATAGATACCGAGTTAAAAACTTCCCCATCTAGCTTGATAATCTGTAAATTGAAGAGAGGGAGGGATTGCAGGTAATCCAGATTGATATGAAAAATTCTAATACTTAGGGCAATATGAAGAATGCATTTCCTTTTGATGGACAGTGAAGAGTAATTTGGTGCCACATAACCCAGAAAGCATGTATATAAAATGCGGAAAGTATTTGGGTAATTAAGAACAAAAAGGAAATGTGGTATAAATTAATGGGTATCTATGACCTTTATAAAGTACATGAAACCTGGCAGGATGGTTTTCATACCAGTAATGACATTATAAGTTGACTACAATTTAGGCTGCAAAAGCAAAATTAAGAAGATAATGAACATTTGAAGCACACTAACAAAAGCCTGTCATTTTCTATTTCCATTTGTGTCTTTGTGGAGGTTTTTTAATCATGTATACTAAGGGTAGCAATACTGGGGAAAATACCAGAAGTCTTTGGAAAATCTGACCAATGAAATGTGGGAGGCTTGGAGCACTCCTTCAGGAGAAGAGAGACTCTGTTTTTACAAGGCACTGAATTGAAAGAGAGCCAGTGCTAGTGTTGATGTGGGGGGCTCAGCATTCTGTCTGGGAGAGCAGGGGATGTCTGCAGTCTCAAGCTGGCCCCTCTCCCTGTAAGCCCCTTTCACCTGCAGCAGATGGAGAGTCAATGGTGAGGCAAAGCTCTAAGTACAGTGTGGGTGAGAGTTCTGTAGTGTGTGACCCAGGACCGCTGCCCTGGGGGGACAGAGAGTTGAGAACAGTAGTGGTCAAAATAGGATGAAGGTGGAACTGGGAAAACGGGGCAGCAGAAGTGTTCTTCATTTGAAACATCCATTTGATGATTTCCCGTTAGTTCAGTCTGGGTCCGGGGCCTCAGGGGTGCAGATTGGTGGGAAGAGGCTGGCAGTGGTTTTTGAGAACCACCTTAGGGATTGTAACAGAGGGGCAATCATTCACAACTCCTATCCTGAAAGTTTATTTCCATGAAGGCAGGACAGGATTGGCAAAGGCATATCAGTTCTCAGGTGGGAAGGTAATGTTGTATGGTTCATGAGAAGTGAGAAAGGTACTTCTTACAAGGTGCCTTCATAGCCAACATTTGAGGTGAGGCTCTCCAACACTGTGTCCAGTGACCTTAGTGAAGAATAAAACATGACACTCCACTGTTGTTGTGGACCAGTAGAGAAAGAAGTTCAAAGAAGCCTTAGTTGGAGGTGAAAGATAAGAGAGTTGATCAAAATCAGAGAACTGGCTCTTCGTCATCCTCCCTTGCCTCTGCTTCCCCAGCTCCCCGCACCTCAATAACCAAAAGGGAGACTCACACTTGCATCTTGCAAATCTTATCCAAAGCCCATCTGTAAATGACAGTTTATGCCTTCAAGTGTGTTCAATGGTTATTCCTTGTTCGATGCAGCAGTGGCCACATAATTATGTTGCTTTGGGGCTTGCTAGAACATAATATTAAATATGATTCCAGTTATTGGTGTGCATCCTTTCTATTTTTACTTGTTGGATTAAAGTTAATACTATTCTGACATAACCCTGGTTCAGGTGAATGGGTTTCTTTTTTTTGAAGGACAATGGGTTTTCTATAAGCAAAACTAGATTTTTCCCACAGCTAATACCTATAGATGGAAATGAGCACTCTTCAAAATGTTGCTTATCACAGGAGAAGCATTCATAAAAGCATTGATAAAGGTAGTCGAAGGCACAGCAGAAGTTACTGTCAGGCAACAAAGTAATCCTCACAGAGCATTACAACTTTGTTGTATCCTCACAGAGGAACAGAGATTGTGCATCGATCCATAAGGTGCCTTCTGCTTTCAGGGCAGTGGCACATCTGGAAACAGAAAGCTTCACCTTACTAGGATGATGAAAAAACAAAGGAGCATTTTGAGATTGTGATGCTGAGCAGACTGATAGGGTTTCAGTTAGACTGGAAGCCTTAAAGTAAATCCCATGCTCTGGTGGAATAGGTTTTGGGGTGCATTATGAGGACAGGCAGTGACTAAATTGGTGGCTCAGAGGAAAGGGAGACACTACGTCTCTGGATTTACCCCTTAATATCTTTGCACCATCTCTGTGAGCGATCATTTCTGAGCAGCATATGGACAGTTGTATTGTTGATACTTAACTTTGATTTGGGGATGATATTTTTCAGGGTCTCCCACTCAATAATGTGACTGATAAGTTCTGTCAGCTAGAGTAGTCCAGCCAAAAGCCATATCCCTAGGAAGGGGACTGCAGGAGTTTTAACTTTCCCCAAGTACCACGGGGTAAGATAATGTCTCTGGCATGGCGTGAAGTGGTTTCACTCACCTCTTCAGTTGCCAGTGGCTCTGGGTGTTTTGTTGCAGGCTGGCAGGATTTCCCGAGCGGTGCAGGGGATTTCTGGTTAGGAAAATGTTTGTGATTTCTTTGGGAATGTCCCCTCCCGCGAACACGGCAAGCCCAAGAGGCTGCAGCTCTTACCCTGTCTCAGTGCTTGGCAGGTTTTCTCTGTGGTTTTCTACCTTATCTTTAATAAGTGAAACAACAGTGTGCAAATATATATGTATATTCTTTATGCACAACTGGGCTATAGCCACTTTAAAAGCAAGTAGAACAAGTTAGAGTACATACATTACAGAAACGCATATTTTACAGACTATGTTAACTCATGAGGAGCCATACTTTGGTCCCTCACCTGGTTTCTGGAGAAAGGTTAACTGTCTATGTGCTACTTTTTTCATGCAATGTTCACATGCAAAGTTCGTTGTCTTTCTTGTAAGGATATTCTATTAAGAGCAAGAAGAGGAAAAAAAGTTGGAAAGACTGATATAATTTACAACATAGGGAGGGAAACGCTTTTAAGCCAGTGAATAACTCAGATGGAATAGCTGACCTGAGACTGAGTAATGCACACTGTTTCTGAAAGAAAGCCCAAAGTTCCCCAGAAGAAGTCAAAGAACTATGTAGAAATCACCTGGGTTTTCCCACAGCTATAAGTCCTGAAGCTGAGATAGGTGAATAATGGAAATCATTTGGTTTAGGAGATAAATAACAACTTGTTAAGAGCTTCAGATTGTAAGAAAGAGGAACTTAACAAAATTCAAACTCCAAGATCATGTGGATACACATTGACTGAAAGAGATGAACCCTAATTTTTCTATCAGTTATATGACTGATCAGTAAGAACACAACCACACACAGCTAAGCAGAAGATACACATGCAGAGGCATCTAGGTGCTTACTTTACTGAATTAATAAAATATTTATGTAATACTATGCAGACATGCAACAAAATATGTGGCAATAAATGTGGGGACAGAAAATCTGACCCAGAATATGTATTTTGTGTAATTTTTTTTTTTTTTTTACTTTGAGTTCAGTGTTCCATCAGGCATGGTAGTGCTTTGGCATGTCATAGCATAGATTAGCAATAGAAAAAAATAGTTATTTTGTATATTAGAATTTGGCTCTTCTGCTGCTGATTTTAGCTTTTATTTTGTTGCACATCATGCTATGCTTGGTAAAGGTTTAGTGTATCTGTATAACTACTATGCTAAATGCTAATTTTTAATACTTTGAGCAATATGTTTCCTCAATGTACCCTCTTTAGAAGAAGTATTTGTTTCTTTGAAAGACAGTTTCAATAGCATGTGGTAGATTATTTTAATAAAACAAAGTGAGATCAATATCATGGAAGCAGGATTAAATATCTCTAAGAAGATGCTTGCATCCTAACCCTTTGTATGTGGTTTTATATCTTGAAGTGGAGAGATAAATAAAGGAGTATCACAGAATATGATTCCCTGATTCACTTGTATTCAGGAAGGTAAAGCTTGCTTGAAATATATATGATGAAACTGGATTTTTCATAAAATAAAGTAGAAGAGATTATTCAGTGAGCTCAAGAAAGTCTTCCTGAAGGAGACAACCAAGAGGCTGCAGGTGATGTAAACAGATTATATTTCTTGGAGATTAAAGTGAGGTTTTTGACATTTGAGAGACTCTATTAAAAAAATGCACTGTGCTCACTATCACCTGTGGACAGTATTGATTGCTGAGCTGTAAAAGGAATTCTTTCTAGTCAAATGATGCAGTTTTAGGAAAGGAATGACCTCTGCAGGACAAGGGGGCATACAATTATAAATCATACCAAATGTGATCAAAACTCTCCCACAAGCAAGAAAGAAAATCAAATTAAAGCAAATATTGTATTAAAGGAGTTTCAGTGGATGCCTTGGAGAGCTCTGATTTTCATGTAAATGCTCATTTAGACTGAGGTTTACTGCCTCCTCAGAATAATGGAGAAGAAAAGAAAAGCATATTTAATTGGAAAAGGAGGGAATGCCAAGGAAATAGATGAATTGCAATTCACTTTCTAGATTTTTGCCTGCAGATCTATTGGCTATGATAGCTCACTGTCTTAAATTATACCAAGGAAAACAGTAATTGAACTTCAATCCATATAACTTGGGAATTATTCCCCCCCCCCTTTTTCACATCTTCTAGATTATTGCAGCTTTAGCTAATTTTCCTGTCAGGTCCTTTTCCATGTCCTTGTGGGAATTGCCTAGTGATTGACAGCTTTGATCTGGAAATTGTTACAGCTAAACTGCTACAATTCATATGGAGAGAACTGCCAAATAATTTGACAGATAGATGCCAAGAAATGACGTATGAGGATCTGTCAGACAAACTTTTTTAGAGTAACCATTGTTTGACTTTTGCTATGAGCCTCCTTTTGGTGGGCTACAAAGAGCTGCCCTACTCTGCAGAAATGGGATACTGAGATGGGCAATGGCTGCTGTCAGTAAATCCCAACAAAAAGATTATCAGAAATCAGGAATTAAGATTTTTTCAGTGACAGCACCAGCTCACAGGCAAATAGTTTCCTGCCTGAAAGAGTGTGAAATGGATGTAAAATGTTTCCTAAAATGAGATTCTTAATAAGAAACCCAAGAGGAAATAAGACCATTTTATCTGAGCACCGGATGAATCTAAGAGAAATCAAACATACTGTACTTCTGCATATTTTTTCTTTTTTTTTTTTCTTTGGCATTTGCACACAAAAAAAATATCACAAAAGTTACAGTACAAAGATTTAACCTAACAGTAAGAATCAACATGATTATAAATGTCATGGTAGGCTATCAGGCAACTGAGGCAACACATGTTCAAACCTAACTGAGTAAACATATTTTATTTGCTTTCAAGCTAATGCCTTGGAACTACAGTTAACCTCCCAGTGCTAAAATCAGGGCAGGTGCAAGGCCATTTCCCTAATCTAACAAATTGAGATGTCGACTGTGCAGCCTAAACTATTTCGTTCTTAAACCTTTTGTTCCATTTGTCTGTGTACATGGAGATTTAACGCAGCGGGGTATTGAAAAATCTCATCAGGTTCAGCAGACTAAACCTTAAAAAGAGCTTTCATCATTAAACGTTTTCATACTCTATAATGTGCAAGGTAACGTGATTGTATTTCAGGGAGGTTTTAAGTAGGAGAAAGTGTCCTGATGCCTAAAGATGGCAATGTGCTAATTAAGATACACAGCTGAAAATTTAAGCAAGTAACTTTCAAGAGGGAGGGAAGGAAGGATGTTACCCCTTCCAGAAAGACATGACGCTTCAGCCACTGAGCCCAATCACTGGGAAGGAGGAATGCATAAACAGGAAGAGGCAGTAAAGGAGAAGTCATTTAATTGTGGGCTAGAGAAGAAAAACACCTCCCAGGAGATTTATTCTGGATGGCTAAATAGCTTATGGGAGCAGAGAAGATGTCATTGAGAGCTCTCTGGGTTGTGCCTTTCCTGGAGAAAGTTAGAGTCACAAGTCAGACTGAGCAGTGAGATGATGTAGCAGCAGGGAAAACTAAGCATATTCGTCAACATTTTAATACTATTTCCTGCCATTTTATTCTTCTCATAACTTTTTAAAATATCCTTCCATCTTGAAAAATTCCTTCTTCTAAACCAGCCCACGATAGATTTTTCTAGGGTGCCCAACTGAAAGTGGAGGCGTACTGGAAAGTCTGGAGCACAGGGAGCCTCAGCTGGTTCCTATTCCAGCTCTGCCAAAGAGTCCCATTAGGATGTTACGTAGTTGCTTGAATCGATTTTTTCACAGGTTATCCTTAATTTAGTCTTTTACAGACACTTGGCTGTGGCTTCTGGTTTTCAGACATATGAGCAGCTACATCTGTAATGAACTATGAATGCCTGAAATATGTAGTGGTAAATGCTTTGAGAAAAACAAATAATGACTCAGAGCAGACACCAAGAACAGTAGAAACTTTGGAACTCCTTCTCCCCAGGTTTTAGATTTTCTTTAAAAGTGTTGTTAATAGTATCACCACAGTTCACAGCGTGCTGTGAAAATGAAATCATTGATGTTTGTAGAGCACTCAGGACTGGTAGTGATGAGCACCATGAGCAAACTATTCTGCCTTCCTTGTATTTTCTAGCTCATTCCTGACTTCATGCTCCTTCTCTCAGTGTTGGCCCCTTGGACTCTGCCCACTTGGTTGGTCCAAGGCTTGATAGCAAGGTACCACTCCCCACTATAGGCTCCTTGCTCAGTACCTGTTCTCTTCCCTCTCCAGCCTCCCCATCCATGCTTTGCTCCTTCTGGTTCCACCAGTAGCAGTCTCTGGACTTTTGTCCTAGGCTTCCTTCTCCCTGTGCCGCAGTTGCTCCCCACCCACTTTCTATCATCTTCCACTTAGTGTCCATGTCCTGCAGCCAACATGATGCATGTGACAGCAAACTCCTGGCCACTCCCTGTGACCAGGCTTTCATCCCCTGGCAGCAGGGATTGGTGTGCAGATCAGCTCCTGTCTTTCTTGTGCAGGAGTCCCACCCTGACTCTCTCCATAAAAGTGGAGAGAGGTTCAGACATACCCCATGAGTCTGGCATCCTCACAGGCAGTATCTGTTAAAGTTTAACAAGTCCACACTGAGTGGATTCAATCACAATTTTTATAGAGCTCATCCTTTAACAAAATGTGGATGGACCTGCACAGAAACTGCACAGAGAAACTGTTCTTTGACAAAGTTTCTTGTCCTTGCTCCAGAGTTATGGGAGGGCACTAGGTTTTTCAGCAGAAAGCTTGTTCTTGTGTCTGTTCCTTAGAAACAGCTGAGCTAATTCAGCTGAAATTTGTATTTTAAAATGAAAGCAAAGAGAAGAATTCACTCACTGTGGAGATGTTTTGTAGTGTTCAGAAATGTCATGCATGATTAGAAGTGGGATCTTCAAAGTGGTTGGCAGCTTTACTAATATGTAAAACTGCTGCTGTGCTGATATTAGCAGTGCAGGTAGGAGTCACAAATCTAAATGCACCCAAACTGGGTTGTTCTGGATGTAAGCTGAACAGAGAGATGCATTTTGCCACTTGGAGCTTTGGAAAGTTTGGGAAGTAGGCAAGTTGCTTATGTGAGATCTTGAGGTCTCATACAACACTTAACGAAACGTTAAAGTTAGTTAACGTTTAACAAAACATTAAAGTTAGTCCTGCACTGAGAAGGAGATCAGTTCCCAAAGTCTTTTCCAACCAAAATTTTTCCATAATATTTCCATCATTTAAACTTTCAAATGTTTTATATTCTACTTTTCAGGTTGTGTTTCCCAATAATGGACCGCCGCTGTCTATTTAGAAGGTTGCTTTTGAAGACCAAATGTGATACTGTCATGGTTTGAGATAGCCCCAAAATCCAATTCCCTAGCTCCATCCCCCCTCCCACATCTCAACCTAATGTGAGATGGGTTTTGCCAGACAAAACACAACCAGACACAGAATGGGGGAAAGGGAATATATTACAATGACTGTACAAATAAATACTATAACACATTATACACACGATCACAACTATCTCTACCATGACATATAGTATTTACAATGGATCAGATCTCTTCTCCCCTCCAAATAAAAGTCCAGGAGGGAAAGAAGGACAGATCCCTTCCAGTCCCAAAGCAGCAGCATCTCTTCCAAGGCAGCAGGTCTTCTCATCTCATGCATGCAGCAGCTGATAGCTGGATCTCTGCCAGCACTCACGAGGGGGGGGTATCCCCCTCGGCCCCTTGACGCAGGCAAAGGGGTCTTCCGTGGGCTTCGTAACCCCAGACAAGGCCGTTCCACCACGTCATATCACGAGACGCAGGGGGTCTTCGTGACGGTCTGGTATCTCCAGGAGATTCAAACTCCTTGCAGGGCCTCTGTGCCCTGTCTCAGGCTGCGAGCTTCTTTGTAGCTTGCAGCAAGGGAGGGCCCCCAAGGCCAACCTCCCACACCGTCCTGGCTCAGTTCTCAGGACGACTGAGCTTCTCAGCTCCTCTCTGCAAGTGCATGCTGCACTTCAAGGCTCTTTCAAGCAAGAGTCCATAATCTTCCTCCTTCCAGAAGGTCTTAAAGGAGTTTGGGGGGGGTCTGGTATCAGTTCCTACCCCCAGAACTCCGTGGTTCTGCTGCTACCTTCTGCTGCTTCCTCCGGTTCAGTTCTTATCTGTCCTGGCTCTTAGCCAGAGTCTCTGGACACTGCCGCCGCTTCTGCTCTGTCTCTGTAGCCCCCAACTGGGGCTGGGGGGGCCCAGAGGCCCCGAGGGGCTCCGGACCCCTTTCCTCGTGGCTCTACCACAACATGGCTACTTCTTCTACCAACCAAACTACAACCCTTCTCTTCCGGTGCTTGTGATATGTTTACATTTCTGCAGGAGCGCTCATTGGGCAGAACTTCAATACTTCCAGGGGTTTCCACCCCTGGGGGTTACCACTTTTCAGCTTCTGGGGGAAAACAAGGTCCAAACCACTACAGATACACATTTTTAATCGACTGATCTTTGATAAGAGGGTTGAGAAACTTAAGGAAAGAAAAATATTCTCCTTTCACGTCTTAAAGCCATACTACACGTAAGTTGTGGTTATTTGTGGACTATGTTTGCCATCATATTGTTTAACCATGCTATGCTTTTTTCCCATGATTTAAGCTGCTCTGTATAGAGCATGAATACCATCATGATTCTAGCAAGAAGAACGATCACAATAGTAATATTCTGCCATTTCTAAGAACTACAGAGTGAACCCTAATAAATAACAGGCTGCATCTCAAAGCAGTAAACATGCCAGGGTGTGAACATCATCTTTTTTTCATAGATATAAAAGTTAAGTGTGATTTAATGTTTCATACCTTCATTCTATCAGTAACGTCCTCCCAGCAATCATCCACAATAAACTATTACACTATTTCAAACTGCATATAATATTTAGTGTTGCAGAAACAATGTATTTGAGAATAGTCAAGCTGGAAATCTGTTCACCACAAGTGAACAGTGTCTCCATTTTTCAAGTGTCTCTATTCCTCATATATATATATATATATATATATGTAGGTATATATATGTGTATATGTATTGATTTTTGTTTCAGATTAGAACCACTTAGGTGCTAAAGAATTCAAGTACTAACATGCCCCGAGCTCTGACAGCAAAATATTAAGAAAATGGAGGTTATAGGTATGCTGTGAGTCCTGCATAAGAAGTATGTGTTAAGAGAATGCAGACTGTGAGTGCCTGCTGCAAACCTCTGAATACACCCTGAAAAACTAAAGCATGCCAAAAATGTCTAGTTGCTGGTACAACTGGTTGCACAACATTGACTCCCCTTTGGTCTTGCAGAGCTCAGATCTGTTGACCTGGACAATCTCTTTGAGTCTGAGCAGAGAAGTTATGAAAAGTACTTTCCAGTAAAAGCCTGAGAATAACGAGAAGTTTGCTTGGCATGCTTCATCATGACTTTATAAACGTGTGTCTGTAGCATTGAAAAATCCTGTGAGAAATTATGGAGAATAGTCTTTTGGGAACATATGACAATCTGAGCAAAGGTTCTTGCCCCCAGCATTCAAAGACAATCCCAAGCTCTCAAACCCAAACCAGTGAGGTGTGAGAAACCTTTCTGATTTGCCTGGTGACAAGTGTATTCCCTTTCTTCCCCCTTGCTTCTGCACACTTGAGGCAGGGGAATACGGTGCCTTTGTACCACAGAATTAGCACTTCCAGAGAAGAATCAGTGACAACAAAAATGTACATGGTATTTCCTAACTACCTTCCCAGTCAAGCTGTAATGAGGCTTCTTAGTGAGCAACAATTAGGTCTGATTGTGTTGGGAATCAGAGCAGATAAGTTATTAGCAAAACAGTTATATTAGGAGAATCAAATGATCTTTTTTTAATCACAATAGTCTGTTTTCCCAGGCAGGATTTTTTTCTTTCTCTTTATAGGCAGTGGATAAAAAAGCAACATGGTTTCCTGCATGCTCATAAAGATATACTATGGGGTAATAAACCTGAATAATATTCATTTTCATTTGTTATAATGATTGTAATAAATCTACAAGGCATAGATGAAAGCAGTTGTACTAGCCTTACATCTTGCAGAAGATAAAAAATCTTCTCAAAAGGACAGAATGGAGTGTTTATTATGCCTTCTTAATTTTAAGTACATTTAAAAGAATTGCCATTTCCTTCTGTTGCCTCATTTACAAGCACCAAGTTAGGTAGTAATTATAAGATAATTCAGTAACACTCTAAAATAATGATTCAGCTAATTAATGCTGAATTACAGAGGCAGTCCTACACAGATACTTATAACACCCCCATTAACACTGACAGAGTTCATCATGATTATTCCAGCAAGCACTGAAGGAACTGAATCTGATTAGACCCTTTCTTGAAAGCATTTACTTTTTTTCCTTTTTTTCTTTTTTTTTCTTAAATGAAACGGTGGCCTTTTATAGAGTTCTCCATAGTGCAGGTGTCTTACAGAGGAAATGGGGCACAGGAAAATTTCTCCTACGTGCAGCGGTCACCTTCCACAATTTTCACAAGGCTCTAAGAGCCTAAATTGAGATACCACACTGGCCAATGGAATCAAGACCACAAAAGGGTGTAGCCTTTTGGCTACGAGCTGTGGACAAGGGGTATGTTGCCATCTGTGGTATCTTTGAATTTGGCTGAGGCTGCTGTAGGGAAGAGGACAGGAAGGGCTTCTCACCAAGGTCAGCGGAGAGGTTTTGTTGCTACTCACTCATGGTCAGCCTCAGCATCACAGGGATCATTATCCTTTTTTTCATTTCTCCTGTTTTCTCTGGAGAATCAGTTATTCTGGATCACTGTCTTGTGTTTGCTGAAGCTTTGAATTTTGTAAATACTGTCGCATTTGTATATGCTGCATCTGTGCCTCTCTTTTTTTTTTTGATGGGAAAGAAGATTACATTAAAAAAGTAAGTTTAGTAATTTTATTTACATGGAAAAAAGCACAGGTAGGGTAACACAATTGTATCGTATCATAAGCATTTCACAACAGCTTCAGATGCCGTAGAATCATAAAAGTTTGGGTTACAAGGGACCTTAAAGACACCTAAAGAAACCTTGAAGACACCAGGTTGCTCAAAGCCTCGTCCAGCCTGGCCTTGAACACTACCAGGGAAGTCCCAGGCAAATTTTTGTGCTTTTACTACCTGCAAGTTGATGTCACTGTTTTGAATGAAGTCTAACTCATTGCTGGCAGAGATGACTCTGGCAATGACAGGAATCCACCCATTTATTCCAGTTGCCTGGACATCACCCCTCTCTGTGCCTTCTTACACAAGGCAGTATTTACAAGACTTTCATAAATTCTTCATATCAATTCTTCCATAAGGATCTGCACACCCAAATGTTTAATATGTGCTCAAGAGGAAAGAAGTTGGAAATTGTATATAAATATACCTCACAGCCACCGGGAAATCGAATACAAACTCATCCAATTAAGGGGCCTTGGCAAAGGCTTTTTGCCCCAAACTTGTGATTTCTATTCCTAAGTGGGAGTTCTGCAGAGGCTAATGTGTGAAAATTCCCACGGTGTGGCCCACGGGGCCCTGTGCAGCACTGCTGTGCTCAGCCCCGGCTTCCGCTCCCGTCGGCGGAGAGCAGGCTCTCGGGGGAGGCAGGCCAGAAGAAGCACAGCGTGAGATGGCAGCAGAGCTGCTTCAGCCTCATGGTTCTGGCTGCAAGATGGGAATAGTCTGGCGATGGTCCTCGCTTCCCTACGGGGGGCAATGGGTGATGGATCTGCACGCTGGCACCGCGTCCGCAGCCCAATGATCTCCAGCTGTCATAGATGGCAGCCGGCTGTGTTATAGCCAGTTCAGAGCTGGGCTTTATGGTTTCTTTGGGTTACCAAACCCCTTTTCATTCTGGCCAGAGGAACTTAAAAAATGCAATGCTATGGATACAGAGGCAAATTCAGACTTGGCAAAACAGAGTTGCTTTCACTTATGTGAGGGCTGAATCTGCCTCCTGTTGTTTTAGTGGCCAGCTACTTCCCCTCTCTTCAGTATAAAAGTATTGCTGTCCCAGGCAGCTAGAGGTACCATTAAAGAACACTCATCTCTTCCAAATCAGTACAAGCTGGAATGGGTTCAGGTGGAAAATTATGGGATCATAATCAGGATCAGTGTACCAAATGCAAGGGGTTGAGGCTCTCCTAGTGACTGTGCTGCAATCTGTGAGGGAACAACCTAATTTTCCCACTTTCTCACTTGTTTATCTGCCAAAAGGGATGATAATCTTTTGTTCATCTATCTTACCTATTAAGAGCAGAATAGATACTGAAATGTAAGTAACAATAACAGAACATTAAGCAAATGGGAGTATAGGAGCAACAGAGGTGAGTAGAAAGAATCAAAACAAATATAATGAGAAAGAAAATAGAAATCAGAAATGCAGTTGGCTCAGTGAAAATCCTTGCTTAGAAACTCAGTCGAGGGCAGGTTTTGGGTAGCTCTTTTCTTTTCAGTGCCTACCAAAGTTGGGGGAAGTGCACAGGATCTGACTCCTCTCCAAAAGCTGGAGTCCAGGGCTTTTGTGGGCTGTTGGTGGCAGATGCTTTGCTAAAAGAGGAAATCCTGGATGCACACGGGGTAGTGCTTGTGTGACACCTGGAAATCCAAGGTGACTGAGGTATTAGAAATGCCTTTGGAAATTCACTCAGTGGTAATTAATTTCCAAAAAGAGGATAAATTTATTCCCTGGTGAATGAATTGTGGTCAGCCAAAGAAAGAATTTCGGAGATCATATATCTGTTGCAGAGACTAGTGAAAGAGTGGAAGAAATGGGCCAATCTGGCCCATGTAAAGATAAACAGTGATTAGAGGAAGGAAACAATCCAAGGAACAAGCTGGATTTGGCAAGAGTACATCAACACTGTGTTTTCCAACCCTGCAAGTTTACAGCCCCTAGGCAAGACCAACTCCACTGGAAAGCTTCAGCCAGCAAACTGCAAACAGTTTAAAAAACTGATGATAGGCTCTTTGGGAGCCTCTCTGGGAGGAAGATTCTTGTCTGGCAAAATGAGTTGCATACTTCTGGCACTAAACAAACCATGTCTAACTATGGTGCTTCTGTGGTCACTCATTGCCACACTATTTTTGTGCCTCTCTTCCTTAACCCGCGTTAAGCGCACAGTCCCTGCGGCAGAGGAGGCAGCTCTCCCCAGCTTGCCGACAGAAGGCAGAAGCTTAAATTTAGACTTTAGGAAGGATCCTTGATGAAATCCAGAATCATAAACCAAAGCCCTCTCTTGACATTAGTCATACAAGCCGGCGGCAAAGACTTCTATCTCAGCAATGCCACCCAGCATTGCTGCTGCAGCAAGGGCTGAGTGTGATTTCGGGACTCTGGCAGCAACCCACGCCACAGGAGCAGCACCCCATGTCCTCAGCACAGCCAGACTCAGCAGCCACTGCTTCCTCCACTCACACTGGCTGTCCACACAGAGCACTGCAGTCAGCAGCCACATTGACCAAGCAGCCACCACCTGGCCCCTGGCAGGGGGGTGCTGCCCTTTGCCACCCAGCCCCCTGCAGAAAGAAGTCCTAACTCCTGCTCTCCACCTGGAGGTCAGCTCTTTCCTTTTGGCTGGGGAAGAAAGACAGTGTCTTTGGATGTCGCTCCCCCTTAATGAAGAAGGTTTGGTCTCAGAGCATCCTGTGCTTTATGGGGCTGGAATCTCCAGCCTTGAAAAGATGAAGAGGGACTTTTTACAAGAGCATGTAGTGATAGAAAAAGGGGGAACAGCTTTAAACTGAAAGTAGGTTTAGATTAGATATTAGGAAAAAACTCTTTACTGCAAGGATGGTGAGATGCTGGCACAGAGAAATTGTGGATGCCCTATGCCTGGCAGTGTTCAAGACCAGGCTGGATGGGGCTTTGAGCAATTTGGTCTAGTGGAAGGTGTCCCTGACCACGGCAGGAGGTTTGGAACTAAATGATCTCTGATGTTCCTTCCAGCCCAAACCATTCTATGGTTCTGTGACTCTGTAGGCTCTGGGGGAGGTTGCATTCCCCACGGCCTTTGCTGAAGCAATGTAGTGCAGAGACAAAGATATCCAATGTCAGTGAGGTTGGCTCTGAAGCCTGGTGTTTATGGTGTCCCTGGGTGGAAAGAAAATCCTCATTTCACTTGATCTCTCTTTTTAAAATCTATTAAAACGTGAAATGTATTTAATTGAGTTGTTGGGGGAGCTGAGAAGAAGCTTGCGCGATGCTTAAGAGTGAGATATCAGCACTATTGAAAAAGTCTGGAATTGTGTAGAAATAGCCCTTAAAGGACAGTGAGGCAGGGATTTGGGGATACAGGCATCTGATACAGTCCTGCTGCCGGATCCTGTACTGCAGGTGTGTGATTTGCCCGAGATTTCACAGGCCTTCTGTGATTGATTAGGTAACTCGCCAGGTTTGAGACTGCTTCGCTGGTGCTTCCCAGATGATATTTGTGTCATGGTATCACCTATACACCACTTGTGTTTGCCATGAATGTAGTGTAATTTCTATCTTTGGATATACACACAGTAAACAACTGAAATCCAACAAAATCCATGTTTCATTTTCCAAGTGTGGGAAGGAGATGTGACTTAATGGGGACTGCAAACACCAGCAGACAGAGATGGAGGCGGAGGAAGCATGGGAGGGGGTCAGTGCCTACCATCATCTCTCTGAAATGAGACCTCCCCTTCAAGCAGCTCTATATCTTCCCATTGTGGACTAAGGGGATTTTTTTCCCCTTCTGTGTTAGACTCTCATTGTAGATCAACCTTTTTGCTGATCAACTCATGCTGCTATTGAGCCAGGGCTGGATTCTCACTGTGCATTTGGAACCCATTAGATGTGTGACCATCTTATCAAATCAACCCTTGCATGGTTCCTGAACACCTCCTTAGACCAACACACAGGCACTGCCTGCTTTTGTCATGTTTAAAGATTTTGTGCCTCTATGCTCTTACATGCTTTTTATAGATTCGCTGGGAACTCTAAAGTGGCGACTTGTAGCTCAGTGTGATTTACCCCATTGTTTTCTGCTGTGCAAAACTGTTTGTCAGTGGAGCTGCGATTTCAGGAGGATGTTTGTACAGAAATATAATGAGGCTTGGCTGGTCCTCGGGAGCAGGAGTGATTTTGAATGGCTGCTGACCTCGCGGGGAATCTGGGCTGCGCTCAGATAGAAACCACTGAGCTGGAAACAAAAACCTGGAGAAACTAAAGCAGGCTCTCCATCTTCTGCTCCAAGTTAGTAAAGAGATAGTTTATCCAAAAGTCAGCAACAAACTGTAGAAGATACATTCATAGATTTCCTTTTTTAAATTATTTTTAACAGTTATACCACTTTTTAAAATAGGTCTGCACTTTTTGGTGTTTGTGTAAACTGTTCATTTGCAAATGAGCTGGCCTTCTCTTCAGGTCTGTTCTGATGGCTAGCTTTGAGTTTGTTCTTTCTCCTGGGAGTGGGACTAGTGGGTTAGACCCCTGCATATGCTCTGCAAAATAAAGGGTACTTTTACACTCTTGAAACTACAGAGAGAAAGATTTATTTGTTTTGTAGTCAGGTTTATTAGCTCCCATTCTCTTTAAAGCTGTATAGTGATTACTTTCTGATTTCCACTGTTCCACAATACATACAATTACAGGAAAAATATATGCAGGAGTTGTTCATGTATAAGAAGCACAATAAAAACAGTCCAATAGCACTTTTTCTGGCCTTTTTTAGTAGTTAGCTGTCTTACGGTAATAAATCATATTTTTCATTATGAGGATACAAAGACTGTGGGTTACAGAATTGTTCCTCACAGGATTGCTCTGCCCTCTTTCCAGCCTCTTCTCTCTTGAAAATGAAGGGTTTGCTTATACTTAAAAGAAAACAAAACAAAAAAAAAAAGAGAAGTTGCCTTTGGCCAGAGATCAATCATGGAAAATTTCAGCCCCATCAGAGAATGTTTTGGAAACATATGAGGCTGTAAGCAGATGATGTGATCCTGATGCCACTTAGCTCACAGCTGTTTGACTCCTGCCATAACAGCAGCGACTGCCGTGGATTTAGCCATGATTTGCAACTGTAAGCTGGGATTGAGATGGGGTGGTGGGTTATCACACATCTGCTCAGTAGCCTTGGCACTGGCAGTTGCTAATGGTGAAAGAGATAGTGAAAGATGCTGTTACAGTCCTTGCCCTCCTAAGCAGTGGTAGTGAATGGAACTATTCATATGCTTAAGGCTGAAAGAACCTGGACCCACCTAGCTGTGCTATAAATAGTGAGCCGCAAACCTCGATAGATAAAGTGCTTTTAATTCAGGTGGAAATCCTAACTTTCAGGTGCTTATCTTGACTGGGTGTATTTGGCATGTCAGATGCGTTTCGGTTTGGTATTTTAGCACTTCAGGCACTGGACTGAATTGCTACAAAGGGCAAATATCAGTTAAAATAATATTTAGGTGCTCTACCTAAATTCTCCATCCGTTCTTATATACATAAAGTTTTTGTAAAGATTAAAGGCTCTCACAGAAGTTGGTATTTGGAGTATTCTGACCATTGGGACAAATGCGTCCAGCTCACCAACGCTCCCAAGACTGCTTCAGTTTTGGGCTGTCCAGTGGGTTTGTGGGTGCCTGCTGCTGGCAGCAGGGGTAGCAGTGCCTTGCACCTCTCTGCAGTTTTCTTTCCTGTCCAAAAGAACCTGGAGAGACATTCTGCAAGGAGAGAGGAGCAATTGCCTCATCACACTGTCATGATCTTATCCTCTGTAAGTGACGAAAATAAGATAAATGGTTTGGTGAAGCTGATTTTTTTTAATAATCATGTGTCCCTTTCAACCTCTAACAAAACAGCTGTACTAATTTCAAATTACTTGGGTTACAGCATTGAAAATGACATCTCTCTCTGTATACCTACTTCTCATGAGTGTTTCTGAGGAAAAGCGGGTCCTTAATCTTGCTGATCCAATACTTACTTTGAAGTACAGAAATTCAGGGGCTGCTCTTCTAAGACAAGCTAGCACATCTTTGTACTGGAGCTGTTGCTTGTCTTACTCTTCTGTGGGCATTCCTAGAGCTGGGAGTAGGACATTGAGTGAGACACAGCTTTGTCTTACCTACTAAAACTGTTTGTATGCCTCAGTTTTTATAGGTGCAGTATCTAGTACAGATATCCAACATAATCTGTCCCTCTTCTTAGTCAAGCTGTGATGTACGATACTTTCATGTTACTTGAACTACAAAATTAAATTCCAGTCTGGTATTTCTTATACGCTGAAAAGGACACCCTGTCAACAACTCTGGTGCACTTGTGCTGCAATTTGGGCAGATACTGGCTCCACCTGTTGTTTCATTTTCCCCATTAGTTATCTGGATGCCAGCACTCTCAAAGGCACCTCCTTCTGTTATAAATAAAACTTGAAATGAAAGACTATTGTGTTACTGCAGAACATATCCAATTCATACCACTCTAGGTCTCAGGGAGACAAATTCGACAGCTTCACGGGTGTCTTCCAACCCCTTGAAGATGTTACTTTTATCATGCAATTAGATGATATGTCTCCACCTGATGGGAGACATTTGTTTAATTTATTATTGATTTTGCTGATGTGCTACTTGAAGCAGATGTCTGATCTGATTTTAGGTCATCAAAATAAACATCAGTGTCAACAGAAGAAATACAGACAGACCATGATGAAAATGAAAATGTAGAATTTCTAAAGATTTTGTAGCTGATAAAGGTTGTGCAAAAGCACTAATCATCTTAAATTCTTAAATCATTAGCAATGAATCCCCTAGCTTTGGCAGAACTGTCAGTACTCTGCTAGTTGTGAAAAGCTACACGTTACTTCTTGTTGCTGATGAATTAGATCTTCAGAATTGCTGTACAGATGTTGTATGTAACAAACATTTAGTGACATGTCAAAGGAGGCCTTTTTTTCTGGTTCTTTTCCTGTAAAATCCCTTCAAAGAGTCATCTCTGGATTTTGCAGACTATTGATCCTGGGGAGTCCCAGGGAAATGACAGTCCCAGGTCTGGGTTTGGAGCATGTGCAGATTCACCGGAGTCAAGTAGTAGCACTTCTTTTCAATGACATCCTGGGGCCAGGACTTCCATCCATTAATTATGTGAAAGAGGACCTCCTTTAGTCAAACCTGCCAATTTTTAATGTAATTGAATGTCACCTTATCCTCACATGACTAGGGAAGAAAAGCAGAAGCTCTTGCTCAACATCCATTTGTTTTATACCCTTACATATTTTTTGTGCCACCTGGGGCTTTGTGTGTCCGATAAAAGTAGGGAAAGGCTGTATTTACCAGAATTTGAGCTAGAGGTACCGGGAACTAAACTGAAGAGTAAGTCTCCTACTTTTTTTTGCTGATGGAAAACCTTAAAGCTGAATGGCTGCAAGTGGTGCTCCATCAGGTAAAGGACAGGTTGTCATGTGTAAGGAGGTGCCATGGCTCTCTGGGGGCTGTCTGCTGGTGTTTATCAAGCAAGAGATCTCTTGTTCTGCACCATCTTACAGCTTTTTCTGTGCTGGTCAAACTTATCCTCATATATAAGTGAATCAGGAGCATCCTTGTTAATAACATTTAATGTATAACTTTCCTACTGTGAGAATTTTAAAAAAAGCTTTATGAAAATAAGAAAACATGGCTTCAGAAATATTTATTTTGTTGTATGATGTTTGAAGCATTTTCTTCTTCCCCTTGGGAAATAAAATGAGCAAAACCAAATATTTGGAAGTATGCAAATAAGCTTACATTTGTAATCAAACATGAAGTTAATGTGTTGCTTTAGGCCAGTTTTAAGAGCTGAATCTGACCATTTCAGTTCAATAAATTGGTAACAGACAGAAAGCCCCTTTCTTTCAAAGTTTGAGCACTGAATCCAGTGTCACCTTTTTGATGGTAGCTGGCCAATTAAACATATCTCATCATAACCTCATAGAGGAAGTTGACTACAAAGAGGATGAGTCAAACTCATCAAGTTGCCTTATGAATTCTTCTTTTTTGGTTTTAGAATAACTCTGTCTTACAAGATGATGAACTGCCAGTCTCATAGGAAGAGAAAAGCAGACACTTCTTTTCTGGATAGATTAAAGTCTCTAGAGGATGGTGAAAGCAAAGCAAATCAAGTACATCATCTTTCATATTCACATCAACCCATCTATTGTGGAAAACATCAGAAGTCAGCATTTTCTCACTCAGCTGAAATATTATTTCTGTTCTATTTCTAGACCAAAGAGACAAATATTGGAGAAGTGAACACATTTAATAATCATCCAAAGGAAAGAGAAAAAACACCAAAAAAGCCAGAGCACAAAATCCCACTGTATGTCGTCCAGTGCTGCTGCATCCAGAGAGGGACTCTGGGAAGAGAAAATGCTAGTTCCTGGGAGCTGGGGAGATACGATGTTCCACAACTAGCTGTCTCCTTGTCTCTCTTTCTCTCAAGAATTTTTGTTTGGTTTTTTTTTTCTACTTCTTTTGTGAGAACATGGCAGTGGAGAAGGACTAAACAGACGGCTCCAGGAACTGGGTGCAAGGAGGTCAACTTATATTGCTTTCATGCTATTTAATGAAAAACAGACCAGCTGCCAGATAAACACAGGTGAGAAAGGGGGTAGGTGACACGCTGCCTGTGCTGGCAGGTGAGTAATGACTGCCGGTGTGTGATCCTGTGGAAGACTTTCCCAGAACAGGCTTTTCTTTGGTGGACCACAAGCCCTTTTCTGCAGTTGAATGCTGGGGGACCAGAGCACACTCTATGACTAGAGCACGTGTTCAAAGCAGCATGCACAGCTGAAATGAGGTGCAAAATGTTTATGCTTAGTCATTAGGTCTTTGCCAGTACTCAGCGATGATTTAACAGCTCCTGGGTAAACACTGGTACTTCAAAGAATGTTTGTGCTAATTTGGCTTTGGAAATGAGAAGACAGGTAAGTTGCATGACCTTCACTGAGGCATCTTTTGATATCCTGCATTAATACTGGGGTTTGATGATTGTTCATTTTTCCATCTCAAAGGGAATCCTCAGTGATGTCTTATTCTGCCCGCCTGCAGGCTCAGTTTCTCACTTGTGCAGGTGAAGTATTCATTGCATACATTAGGGAACAAAGCTGAGCCACTTTTTGTAATGCCACAAGTGGGACAGAGTAAAATGTAAAAGAGAAATCAGTCGTGTATTCACAAGTATCAGATGTGCTTGAAATGCGAGGATGACTTTCAAGAAGTTTAAGTTAATATTCCTAAAATGACTCCAACGTCTCTTCTGTGCAAATCCATGTTTATTGGTGGTATACTGCTGTATGTACCTACAGTGCAAAGTACCTATAGATAAGGATCTACAAGTCCCAGACTTCTGGGTCATCTGTAGTCATCAATGGTGATGTCTCAATAAACTTTCTGGCTTTTTATGTCATTAGCATTTAGTGAAATACTGTTTGGAAAGTATGCAAAGATTTCCCTTTGTGGCATGCCAGCTGGTAAACCAGGCACAGCATAGCCACTGCAATGCACCCATCCTATGCATATATGGTGAATCATTGCCTATTTTTCCTGCTAATGACTCAGCTGCTCAAGATGTGGGAGTGACCACTTGTTGTGGTTTTGACCTGCTAAGTGGTATCTGGCAAAAGCCGTGCTTGTGCAATGTATTTGGCTAAAGTGGGCTTGCTGATGTCAGAAGGTCAGAGATGTAGCTGGATGGCCCAGAGCCAATGCCTCATCAGCATGACCACAGATGAAGTGTTGTTATTTGCATACTGATGCGAGTGTGATGAGGACTCACAACGAAGAGGACTGCGAACCTGGTGATTATATTCTGTTGCAAGAGCCTGTGCAGGTGGTCGATTATGGCTGCTGTGTTCCTTTGACACCTTTTTGTGGCCATTTTCCTGTACAAAGCACAGAGTTATGTAAGCTGTGCCAGTCATTCGGTTTGGTACATCTTTTTGCAGATGAAACTGAGGTACCATGGGAAACTGGGATGTGCTTTTCCCTTAAGAACTGTTCCTCATCCAGCTTCTCAGCTTCTGCAACTGCCTGTCTGAGGAGGTGGCTCTTCTTCCCACGCAAACTCTGTCCCTTTCTCCATCGAAGGTAAATGGAGGTGTGGATGAGCTGTTGATTGACCATTTAATGCTCTCTCAGACAGATTTAAGCGGACAGATCTTTCTGCAGCATTGTGCACCAAGAGTTGCATTTCCAAAAACACTGCAGCTTTTCATCTCTTCTTGTTCATTCACTTGCTTAATCATGCTTATCCTCACACTGACTTGTCAGTAGTTGTTAAAAGTGTGGTTTTCCCACATACTTTTGTACTGAAACTTGGTCCCTGCTGCAAATCAAACAGCTTAGATCAATCAAAAAGTTTTCAGGAAGTTTACAGCTTCAGTGACTGTGCCCCTGTTAAATAAATGTTAAATGTGCTAATAAAACACTATTTAATGTGCTTACATCCACAACAATCTTTGGTGGCATACCTGTCACGGGGTATAGTGGTAGGTATACCCATAAATAGATGACATTAGGTTATAAAGATTGTTTTCCGTATGGAGTTTTAAAATTCAGATTAACTAATTGTTACCTATGGAAAGATTTTCAAAGTAAGGAGTAGCTACATAAGAAAAATAAGAGAGCTGCTCAATAAGATGTGTTTAGAAGGTTCATGTCAGAACAGAAAAAGGATTTTAGAAATGGAAAATCTTTCGTTAGGTCCATTAATGTTATAATTCCACCAAGCTTTGCATTAAAGAGATGAAAGATGTTACTCTAGAAATCAGACTGAAGAAAATTGTCGGTAAACATGGCATGCATAAGTACTTTATGTTCTGATAAGAGAATGTCTAATTTTATTTTTTAGTCAGTAAAGGTCAGAGTTCCCATCTCAGCGCCCCCATGCTTGGAAATCCACCACAGGACTTCAGCAATCTGGATTCCGTGAAACATTTCCCTTCTGTGCTTTGCTTGAGACATCCTACCTGGCCTCAGGGAAGTCATTTAGTTTCTCTGTACCTTAATTCCTCTTCTGTAAGACGGAGGTAGCATTTCCACTCTTCTTCAGGGCATTATATAAAAAAAACCCCATACCCTAAAGCCTGAGAAATGCAGACGGTCCAGTGGTAGGATCTCAGATAAAGTGCACTTTTGCTTCAATCTTGTAAAAATCTGCATAAAACTTGCAAAAATGTAGAGATGTATGCTCACAAGTACAAATGGGGTCTGTTTCAGAAATACAAAACAGTCACACTGACATTATTTGGTATTATGATGATTCAGAGCATTATACTGACACCAACAACACCTAATCAGGATCAGGAGAAACTAAGTCCCAGCCTCTGTGCAAAGACTGAGAAGTTAAGGCGGACAAACCATAACAAAGCAAGAATACGCAAGTCAAATATGAAGGTGTTGTTGCATTTCTGTCTTGTAGTGTTTCCCTCCTTCCCTACCTTTCCAGACTGCACCTTGCCTCACTTCCCACCTCTCTCCCTGAAGAGGGGCTCTGCCCTTCCTCTCCTTCACCTCCCTCACTGCTTTCCCTGCAGGGTGCCACAGTGCTTGCCGGAGAGCAGCTGCCCTCCACCCTGCTGCGGCTCTTTGGTGGAGAACCTGCACTGCAAGTTTCAGCTCAAAACAAACATTCATGGCTGAGTTATGAACCCCCAGAGGGATAGATGGTGAAGTGGATTAAAGCACTAACTCTTTGCCTTTGGCTTGAAGCCACATTAGGACAAAAGTTAGACTGAGTTTCAGAGTTAACTTTTATTTGTCAGTATGGCTTGGGTTTGAACATGGCAAAAAATACCAGGAATGAAATGACATTGGTTGAGACGCATTGGTGAGGTTTCAGGAGGAGCCTACACAGTGCTCCAGCCAGTCTGACCTAGTTAATGATGGCAAGTTTTGACATTTCAGGAAATGTTTCAACTTCGGAAATAAAAACCAACACCCATGGACAGCCCTCTGGAGCGAGGGCCTGTGGGAAGAGGAGACACCCAGCATGGTGGTGCTTGGGAAGCTGCCCTGATTGGGGAAGAGGCTTCCAGGGAAATGCTTGCAGTCATCCTACACCATCCTATTTGTGGTAGTGGCATGAGGATGTCTAGGGGCAACTTATGCCTTTGCAGTGGCTGGGCTGTGTCCAAAGAGTAGCTCTTTGCTGTACTGTGCCTGCAGGATGGTGTCTCCTCAGGGTCTTCAGTTCCCCCATGAGCTGCTTTGCAACCATGCTGTGGTGCTGAGCTATGTCTCTTGCACCTTATGGACCCTGTAGGAAATGCCTAGAAAAGCCCGTGTTCTGGAAATAAGGTTTTAGGGTTTTTTCCCCTGTGTGCTTGAGTTCTTCCTTTGGATGAACAAAACCTTAACTGGATCTAGAGATGCGTGGAAGGCTTCTGCTCTCCTCACATTCCCCTTAGGGAAGAAGGAGCAGTGCTGCAAACCTTTTGTTCAAATCATCCAGGCATACTAAGGCTGAATAACAGAAGATTGTTTTTGTTAAAATAAGAGGCAGATCCTTCAGAAGTGTGTATTACACATCAGTGTTTGCTCTTCCTCTCCCAAATCAACAGCTGTCTGAGAGTTTTATTTCATTTGCTGTTTGTAAGGTGGGAAACAGAGGAATAAAAGCATTAAGAAAGCCGTGCCTAAATAGTAATATTTCCCTCACGATAAAGAAAACTGTTTTCAGTGTATGGGAGTCACCATATTTGAGGATGTTTATAGCCATTCAGTCATGCAAGGAACCCAGGGCTCCTGTGGAGGCTCTCAAGCCCTTGGCTTGGGGTGTGGGAGGGGATGGGAAGGAATGTATCTAGGCAGGGAGGAGGAGTGGCTGAAGAGGGCATGAGGCAATGAGACCTGGAGAGAGACCCAGGGAAGGAGGCTTTCTCTAAATAACAGCTTGTCTAGAGGGATTTTTCAATTTTTCTAACATTCTAAGCCACAGGACAGGATGCACAGGTACCCATGCTGGATGGTAAGGGCGCTGTAATTGTCCAGCACTGGACTGATGTTTACTGTCCTTTGGCAGTCGTCCTGCAGCATCCCTGGTCCTTCAGACTCAGTGGCAGCTGAAATGCTTCCTTTCAGGGAGCAATGTAGGACAAGTATTCAGTGGTGCTTTCTAGAGCCAAAGTAGCTTCTTCCAAATCAAAGAAGTCTCTTGCTATATAAAAATATGCTACACCTTTGAAAGGAGCTGTTTGAATGTTGAATGGAGGGTTGTGACTCAGAATACTTAGAAAGGGTTTTTACCCCTCTGATCAGGAACGCTCTCGAATTCAGGTTGAGAAGGAAATAGGAGGATGGTGACTGTTTTCACTGATCTCTGTCAGAGCATTGAGGCTCCTGATGGATAAACAGCTGGCTGATGACTTGAAAAGCCTTGAATAAAGCACTGTGACCTCTTGTTTCTTAAACTGAAAAGAAAGCCAGTGGGAAGAAAAGGGAGCTGGGATTGAAACTATTTTCCATCCATTCTCTTCCTCATACAGCTGCAGAGGCTGCACTCTCTAAATTTCTGCCTTTTCTGTTCTTCCAATCCTTCTCTTGCTCCTTGAGAGAAACATTATGGCCGCTATTTCTCACTGATGGTGAGAATACTACTTGATTGACCAGAGAGGAGAAACATGAAAGAAAGGAGATACCACCTTGGTGGTTTTTTCCTTTTTCTTAATGTAAGTAGTCAGCTCGCTCCTAACTTCAGTTAGGCTGCTGGAAACATGTAACCGATGTTAAGTTAGAGGCTAACAAAAATCTCATACTAGTTCTTGTGCCATGTTAACTAGTCTTGCAGGTGTATATGGAATTGCAAGAAATGCTCTGCCAGATGCCACTGAGTCAAAAAATAGCTAACCTTAATCCTACCTGCACCCATAGTCATACGTACATGCCTTGAGAGATTAGTGCTGGTAGGCATTTCTACAGGATGCATTTCTAACTGAACTGAACACCTGAAAACATGCTAGCTAGGGCTTCTGCCAATCACCCAAATTAATACACAAATTGGGTAAGAATTATTCACAGTGCTGATAAATACCAAATGATTAGAGCAAATATGTTGCCGTACATACATGTTGCAAGTAGAAAGATAAAGAGAAGTGAATCAAAAAGATATAATTTAAGTTTTGTTTGTATAGGTTTGTTTGTTTTTTGAGGCAAAAAGCAAGCTGTATAGTACATCAGTATAATAAGCTATTGCTATATGCCTCAGGACCACTGAAAGGAAAGCTAATGAGCTGCATTGCATTTGTTCTTTAAGCTCTTAAAATGAATCATGAATAAATGTGTCTGCAGGTTCATCTAGATTTATGTCACTGTATTTCCTTGTGGAATCCTCTGCAGAGAACTGAGACTGTAGAAAGGAGAAAAGTAGGTATAGTTATCTTTAACAGTTCATAAACACCATGAAATTAATTTTTTCCTGATGTGAGAAAAACAAAACCAAAAAAGGCATGGAGGTCTGTAGATTTATATCAGAAACTAGTTTGGCTTCACCAGTGAGCAAAACCTCATAATAGTATGTATATACTGTGTGAAAAGCAGTGACACTCCTAGTGTTACTATATTATATTATTTTGTGACAGAGGTGAATTTTGCAGTAATAGCTCACACACTTGCTTTTAAAATGGGGCATAAGAAGAACGAGCACCTGATCCTGCACAGCTTGGCACGCACAGATGAAAAGCAGTTGCCTGGCATGCCATTGATGTTAAAGACACATTTCTTACAAACCTTGCAACTTGTACTGCTTTGTTGTAGAAAACAAACTCTGGAAGGAAATAGCCATAACTCCTGATTACAACTGGCTGGGAATTTTACAAGAAAATAGCTTTCCAATGGAAATAATGCATATTTTTCAAAATGGAGATGTGTTGGGAAGCAGATAGGTTAAACCCTTGTTAGAACCTAGGCTGAACTGCAGCGGATGCATGAATGCTGTGATGACCCCAGGCCCCACCAAGGGGTGGCTGTGGTGTGAGTGATGGGTTCTGGGAGACCCCCTGGGCATCCCTGTCCTCCCACAGGGCTGGGGGTCCTGGCATACTCCTGATGCTTGTCCAGGAGGGTCTGCTTTGGGGCAGCCCTACCACCCTGGGCATCAATGGTACCTGTGTGTGCCAACAAGGCTCTGCATGTTTCTCACTCTGGAGGAAGAGCTGATGGCTGCTCTCTCTCACTTCCAAAACTATCTGATTTTCCCAGAATAATTTTCTCCCCCTGCTTCCCTAAGATTTAAAAGCAATATTTTAGGGATATGAATTCTTCCTACTGTTGGGAAAAATATCTCTGTCAAACTACCCCATGTTTCTCAGAATGTTTTTCATGTCTATATGTATATTTTGCAATATATATTAAAAATAATTATTGTGAAACTCCTCTCTATCTCAGATAGAAATATAATATTACTTTGCATATCGAAGCGATGTACACACTATCATTTAGTAAAATAACTCAGGGTGTGATTTATTTATTTCCAGAAACTGACAGCTCTGTGCACTCTGAGTACATTATTTACACATGCATTCACAGCCACTAATCATCCTATCACCAGCGAATTTCTAATAAAATATAACTATTTGTGGTAATGGAACACTGACCATGTCTTTCAGTGGTACAAATATTAAAATTATTTCACACGCCACATCAAAACACTAAGCTATGATTCTTTTATGAAATAATGTAGTAAAAGCTGTGACTATTTCAGTATTTTTAGTAAGCTTCATTGAAGTAGCTGTTATAAGCAAGCATTGCTCAGAGAAAAACAGCAGGCATTTAATAATTCAGAATTTTTTTTGCATTACGTATTTAATGTCTATTTTCAACTTTATATATTTTGAGGATGTGCAGCACTCAAAATGCCTGACTTATTTTTGTGATATCAAGTTTGAATGTTTTTTATCCTATAGGATGCTGTGTTTTAAGTACTTTTAGGTACCTGTTTGGTGTGCTTACAATTATTTTTTTTCACTTGAGCATTTTTTTCTGATATAATCCTTCAAACTTGTTCTTTTTTAATCTTCTCAAGCTATGTTGTTCTTTTTTTGTTTTAATGTGTTGCACAATGATACCTGCAAAATTCTGCAAAAAGCTGGTTCATAATAGAAAGAGCTATTCACAGCAAACTTTTTTTTCGTTGTAGGTGTTTCTATGGAATCACCTTGTTTACAATCCAGTACAAATTTAAATGCACTGTGTGAACATGTTTCTCACAGCTTTAATATATTTGTCTCTTCTCACTCAACATTATTTCTTTCTGAAGTTGCTTAAATGATGCTGCTACTAAGAGGATATTTAGTGGAAAACACCATCTAAATCCACCTGTTGAACATACATTTATATTAGATACATAGCCAGCCTGAAAAGACTTTCATTCTGCCAAATGCTGTGCTAATATTTTGTGGGTATCGGTATTTGCACATTAACAGAGAAGACTTGCACAGCACAACTCTTCCCCATTGCTAAATAAAGCCAACAGATAACCATGTGCAATGCTCAGGCTGCACTGAGAAATTGTTTCAGGATGCAGTCGGGAAGGAAGAGGTTAGTGGCAGCAGACGCGTCGAAGAAAACTGGAAGAACAAGAACATGCCTTGTGTGAACATACAAAAGAGTGTCAGTTCAGGCTCAACTCGAAATATCCCTAGAAAGGCACAGTTGCAAAGGTTAAGATTCTCGTATGATTGAAATAATTCCCATTTATGTGTTACTTGCTGGCAAAACTGTTGACTTATTTTCTGCCACGTATTCCAAGATTTTAGAGTTTGCCTCTGTCAAAAACCTGAAGTGAAACATTCTGAAGACATTTACTGTTCAGCTGGTATAAAAACCAGTTATATTTTAATTGATTGCTTTGATTTTTTTCTCTCTCCGCTTTTCACTTTCTATTTTCTCATCTGTGGATTTCAACCATTATGAATTTTGAACCTAGTATGAAGGTTTAAAAAATCAAGATATGGGTAGTTTTATGCCTCAGATGCAGCAAGATACAATAAAGCTAATTACTACTGAGTAATATGAACTATAGATTTTAATTAAAACTACAAGGAGATCCTTATAGTAGCATTACTTTACTATCTAATTACTTCTGTCTTTGGAAATTCTTCTCAATACTTTCTCTTTAGGCAGTGTAGGTTTCTAGATGAAGCTTTTCAATTTTCTCATTTGATCACTGATCTGATGCTGACATGAACAGAATAAAATCTACTAATGGACTCCTCCCACCCCCCATGGCAGGGAGGCTGGAATTAGTTGATCTTTAAGGTCCCTTCCAACCCAAACCATTACATGATTCTATGATTCTATGATAATAGGCAAAGAAATCATAATCCCTCAATTTTTCATTTTATTGACACAAATATTTCTTAAAGAAACAGTGAAGAAGACACTCGTTTTCCACTTCCATTCTCCTGCACTCCTGAGTGTTATACAGCTGATCACTCTCACAACAGTAATGAGCTAAAGAAAGCACTGGTTTTTATTTTTGTAGTGTTTCTCTTCATACCTCCAGCTCAGGAGAGCGTCTGGCAATATTGATAGCATTTCGCTTCAGTAGTTCTTCTTTGTAGGATAGGGACATTAAAACTGATTTTCTGCATCTTGGCATATGAAGACTCAAAAGTGTGTTACATGCCCTATTGCCCAAAAATGTGCAGCCATGGAGCAAAGGTTCCAATGACAGTGACTTTTATGGTACCAGGAGGCCTGAGCTACTGAACTGGAGGAGCAGAGAGAGACAGGCTTATTTATAGTGCTTCTGAAGAATTAGCCTGCCTTTGAACTGGCTGCCCAGATACTCTGATTGAAAAATCTGCTTTCCTGACAAGAGGGAAGGCAAGGGTAGAAAGGGGAGGCAAAGTTTCCAGACACACCTGGTGATATAGTGAAAAAGGCATCATGCCTTGCAGCAGCACTTTGCCATGGAGGCTGCGGGAGACATATTTATGGCTCTCAGGTAATGAAAGTGTGAGTTAATGTTGGAAAGTGGAATTGTTAAGACAAAGCATGCAAGGAGAAATTCAGAAATAATGCCCAAGAGAAGAATTCTGAGCATGAAACAGCCAAACTACTGCTACATCTTCCCAGTCCCCAGCTGAATCATCTGCCTTTGCTATTGGGTGCAGGGCTAAGAATTGGACTCTATGACCCTTGTGAGCCCCTTCCAACTCGGCATATTCTGTGATTCTGTGAGAAAAGTCCCATAGGTCACTCTAGACATAGGTGTCAAGAGTAAGTATGACTTTAGGCAAAAGAAGGCTGCCTGGAACAAAGATATAAGACAATATTTTAAAAGATGAAAAAGAAGATTATGCAGTAGAGACAATCTCTCATGATCACCTCAAAATAAAAATAGTCTTACCCTACCTAGAAAAAGTCTTTGAGTGACACAACAAAACAACCAGTCTGTTTGCAGCTAATCTGTCAATGCATTTAAAATATTCTGGTTTTCTTTACAGGGATGGAGAGCATCTCCAGTCATCTGGGGACTGAGGCAACCAGATTGCTGCCATAGGTACAGCATTGCAGCACTCAATGACTCTACTCCTGACTCTTAGAGGGAAACAAAGACCTGGAGAGAGAGCCTGACCATAATGAAATCAATGGCATGGTTCTTTTTACATCATAAAATCCAGGTTTGACTGTCTGTTAGATTTATGGATTGGGCATTATCTGGTGTGACCATTGCACAGAATAAAGTGAGTGCGATACTACATTTGTTCAACTGGCTCATCGCAACAATGCGTTTTCACACTTTTGTTGTTCCATCGTCAGACAATAGGAAAACCTACACTTGACTCATTTCTAAGTTAATGGGAACCTTTTTCATGAGCAAAAGGTAATTTGGACAAGGTCTTTAATGAACACATTCAGCTTAGAGTTAATAGGAGAGGAGCAGAGAAGTGAAGTGAAATAGAGAAGAGAAGAGAAGAGAAGAGAAGAGAAGAGAAGAGAAGAGAAGAGAAGAGAAGAGAAGAGAAGAGAAGAGAAGAGAAGAGAAGAGA